>NC_040913.2:69051258-69387263 GCF_004126475.2 Phyllostomus discolor
GTTTTGTTTTTTAACTTTTAAAAAATATTTTATTTATTTATTTTTAGACAGAAGGGAAGGGAGGGAGAAAGAGAGAGAAACATCAATGTGTGGTTGCTTCTCATGTGGCCCCCACTGGAGACCTGGCCCACAACCCAGGCATGGGCCCCGACTGGGAATTGAACCTGCGATGCCTTGGTTTGCAGACAGGCACTCAATTCACTAAGCCACACCAGCCAGGGCAATTATTTTTATTTCTATTTGGTAACAGAAATCCAGTGATCTGCCTTTAAAGGCTATGAGAGAAGTCTGATTTTCCAAACTGTTCATATTCAATTTTTAACTATCTTATTAGGCCTAACCTAATGTAGTGGGCTACAGTAAATAAGAAATATATAATATTTTGAAATCCCTAATTATTAATTGGGTTAATTCCAGGCAGAATAACCTGAAGCATTCTACCTTTGGCAAGGAAGTCACTGAACTTTTTGAAGGATGGTGCCTTGCTTTCCTTCAGTGCACTTCCCCCTGCCCCAATCCTCACAACAGAACACCAAGTACCAAAGAAAAAACAGAGCTGTTAGGTAACTTTTATAACTAAATTATGACTATGGTCTCAGGAGGCTATAAAAACAAATACATTCAAATCTAAAACAGCCCACTGAAACAAAATAGACAAAAGTCAGAAAGAGGTGGCTATTGATGTTTATGTGTATAATACATAAATTCATGCCAATTCAGAAATTTTCTAGCTCTCACAGCAGCTGCAGGCTTGGAGAGTGGCAGTTTTCAACTGAGGCTGGTTATGCTCCTGAGGGCACATCTGGCACAACTATGGGCAAGGGTTACTGCTGATAGATGTTCTCAACTTACAGGGGTATGTCCTGATAAACCCATCGTAAACTGAAAATACTTAAGTCGAAAATGCACTTAATACATCCACCCTACAGAAGTTCAGAGCTTAGACTGGCTGGTTTCTAGTGAACGTGTATTACTTTTGCAACATCTTAAAGTCAGAAAATCTTCAGTCAAACCATTTGAAGTCGAGGACTGTCTGTACAGGCCATACAGGCCAAGAATGCTGCTGAACACACTACGACGCGCAGGACAGCCCCCTGCAACAAAGATCATCTGGCCTCCAACCCTGCACTAGAATAACATGGCTGTTATACAAAAGAATTTTATAAGATAGTTTTAAAATAAAGCTTCCTGGGACACTAGGAAATCTGATTTCTTCTTAAGCTGTAGTTGCAACACTTCAAGAAAGTTAAGACACTAAAAGTAGAGGTACACTATAATACATATTTGTAAATTTACTATTTCATCTAAGTATTCTGTCCTATTAGTTCCATGAGGGTAGAACTGGGGGGCAGTCTTGATCTTTGCTGTATCCCCAATACCTGACATATGGAAGGCAAACAAATATTCTTTCAATGAGTGAGCAAGTGAAGGAGATTACTAACTGGACTTCTCTTTCCAATACAGCACGATCATTGTAACCAGTGGTGTTAGAAATTACAAAGTATCTTTGGTTCCAGACAGAATTATTTCTCACATCCTCTTTAAGAAGTTGGTCTACATATTGCAGCTCATTATCCCAAAGTTTAAATTCCTAAAAGAAAATAAAAGGTAAAATATCCAATTAGAAACATACCATTATTTATAAACAATAACTAAATCAAACTTCAGCAAAGCTAAGTAGAGTGAACAGAAGGTGCCGGACTCTGCACACACCTGGAGGAGGACGGCAGGTGCCAGTCAAGCACATGCAGTGGGAAAGGAAGCACTCAAGGACAAGGGAATGGTCACGAGGAAGGGAAAGAATCAGGAAGAGTGAGCAGCTAAAGTGGCCTGGAATTCAGCACCATCTTCCTAGCTAGGGGCAATTTAGATAACAGGAGGCATGTTATACTACGTGAGCCAAGAATTTTTGTAAAGAACTAAATCAAAAGCAAAACAAAGCATATTTAGCTAAATGTTTATGTATTGTTATGGTGAAATTTAGAAGGGAAAAACAAACTTATAAGAAAATTATTAACTCTAGCATATTAATTTGATGCAATTTAACATTAATGTGTAATATTAAAGGGGTTATGAATGAATAAAATGCATATATATGACAAAATTACATTAAAATACATGTAGAGAAATATACACAATTAGATTTAGGCATAAGTTTTTTGTATTATAAAGCTGTTTTAATTTTTTAAATTATGGTTCAATGAAGCCAATTTGAAAAAAGAGTAGCATGACCAAGACTTACAAATGCTGAAAAAGTCAGGGACATTAACTATGAAAAAGCTAGTGGAGTTATATTTCTTATTGATAACAAAAGAGAAGAATTTCATAAAAAACAAAAATACTGAATACCTTTAGAAAGGTATTTTTTAAATAACTTTATTCAAAGTTGGAAAAGTTTAAAATTTTAAATTAAAAAATTGATTAAACACTCTTGGTATGATGAATACTGCAGAAAGTAGCAATTACTGGAAGAAAATCCATAGTAAACAACAGCAGAATTGTTTGGTAGAATAAATTAGATGCCCAGAGTGGGAGTCATAACCATTCTCTTCTATTCAAGATTTAACATAAAATTTTAACAAGTGAACAGAAATAAAATATATCTTACAGTAAAATCATATTCCAAAATTTATATATGCAAAAATTTTAGTGTATACTATGCCCTTGTTCATAAAAATCACACAGTTATATTAAAAAATTATAAGTCTTTTTAAAATTCAGTTTGTTGGCAAATTTGATCTGAAAATAGTAAATAGTACTATTCTTCTTTAATATGAAGCTACTCACCAACATATCTCAAGAGATTATAAAGGTTAACCAACGTGAAGGATGCCAGATAATCTTAATGTATCTTAATTATGATATTATTATTTTTAAAGATTTTATTTATCTATTTCCAGACAGAGGGGAAGGGAGAGAGAAAGAGGAAAGAAACATCAATGTGTGGTTGCTTCTCGTGTGCCCCCTCCTGGGGCCCTGGCCTGAGACTCAGGCATGTATACTGACTGGGAATCAAACCAGCAACCCCTTGGTTTACAGGCCAGTGCTCAATCCACTGAGCCACACCAGTCAGGGCTTAATTAGTATTAATAATTATATATACATTGTGTGTAATGTCTATATGTGTGTTTCAGTTCAGAAGTATACTTACAATTTAATACTAATTTTAATAATTTAATTCAATTAAAAAATAATAATCTCAAAACACTGTAACAAGAAAGCCAATACCTGAATAACCCACTGTCGATGTTGCCAGGCATGATAATTTTTTGCATCCTGATTGAGAATATCAGCAATAAACTCAAGCTCCTGAGACGGATCTTTGAGCCATTCCACTAACACTCGCCTGTGATGCCTAAAGACGGATGAAGGGAAAAAAGGTTTGTGTTAATTTACCCAGAGCTAAAGTATCGGCTGCATGTGCTGTGCCGGGTGATGGAAAGAGAAACAGATATTCAGCTCTGATTCTCAAGACTACTGGGAAAAAAGGTAACACAAAAAAAAAACACTAAGAGAAAAAAAATTTCAGAACGCTAAGTTGAAAAACATAAAATAGTGATTTGTGATTTTTGTGTAAAATGAAATCAAATAGTTTATGGCTTAAAGAAGGTTTATTTCAAGCTAAATCTGGAAGCATAGTAGTATTCTGACAACCATAAAACTGTCAAAAATTTTGGGAACATTCCCAGATGGCATAATGACACTACAGGAAATGTAATACCGTTTTATCAAGTTTGGAAGCTCCTGTGATTATAAATAGGCTGTCAGTTTTCCCAAAGTCAGTCCAAAGTGTCACCATGCAAGCAAATAAATGCTCATTTCAGCAGTTCGTGGGCAGAACTGAATTTATTTCTATTCTGACAAGTAACTATGATAAACTAAAAATTCATCAAGAGCAGTTTTCCACGTTGGAAAAACAAAACAGAAAAACATACCCCTGGCTCGCTAGATGCTATGTCTTCTTTTTGCAATAGCCAACCCTCATCTCCCATAGTGATTCAACCACTTACGTGGCTTCTTTCCTCTTCCCACCACGTCCCTGCTGCCCACCCAGGCACCAGCCCACCCCGGCAGGAGGACTGCTCATGCCAAGGTCTCTCACTAGCACCCACCGAATTAACAAATCTGCTAGTCAATTTCTAGTCCTTACTTCCCTTGACCTCTCCGCAGTAGCTGATATTGTCATCCACTCCTTTCTTCCTAAAACTCTTTCCCCTCTTGGTTTCTGTGGTGACACTAATGACACTAATTTTTGGTTTCCTTCCTCAGTCATCCTGGAACACTTCTTAAGTGATAGTATTCACTCACCAGTGCTCTATCCTCAACCGTCTCCTCTAACTCTTCCTAACCATCCTCACCCACAGCTATAATTTCAACTCCACATGAGCATTTTTGAACTGTGTGCTGGACCACTCCACACAGGATTTCCCTAAGTGCAGCAAACTCCATCTGTCCAATACTGAATCCATCCTTCTTCCCCACAAACGTGCTGCTTTGTCTCCCGAGTTCCCATCGTGGCTGGCACCACCATTCACCCAGTGGTCAAGCCAAATATATAGACGTCATTGTTCTCTATCACTCCTCCAATAAATTAAATTTCAAAACCTGTTGCTTCGGTCCCCAAAGGCTCTCTCAAATGTATCCTTGTCTTTCCTATACCCACCAACACTCTCTCCTGGCCCGTACCAGTGCGATGGCCGACCGGATGGCAAACGTAGTCCTTTTGTGCTCCGCCCTGCTGTCAGGGTAAGACTTCTAAGACACAAACCTAATCATTTTACTTCCTTAATTAAAATTTGTCAATAACTCTCCACTGCCACTACGATCAAGTACACACTCCTTATCAATGTTCACAAGGCTCTTTGTGATTTTATCCCATCACTCCAAAATTTACTCTAATCACATAATTCCCCGATACATCATGCTCTCTTTCATGCATCTCCCTGGAATATTTTCATTGCCTCAGAGGTCCGTCCTCTGAGAAATCATCCTTAAATCTCAGGCATAAAGTATAGACACGTGTGTCGGTCATGACATTGAAAAAAATAAGATGATGGTTAAGTCCTGCATTATGAACAGGCAGGGAGTGGCACAGAAATGGAGACAGAGCTTGATGATACCATGTTGCTGCTTCTACTACACTAGCTTCACCACCACCATCTTGTCATCTTCCTCCTCTGCCAGCACCTCGACCACCCGACCACCACTCCACCCCTTCCTCCCCCCGCCCCCGCACCACATGATAGCAGCCACAGCAGCTTCCATTCATGGAGTGCTCCCTATAACCCAGGTACTGTTGAAACTCTTTATTTCTCTGTCCTCTTGCTCTGTAATTTTTTTCCCCATTGTGTTCTGTTCCCCTGCCCTGCCCCCACCCCAAAATAATACATACTCTGGTCTACGATAACTTAGGGGCTTAATTTCTAGAACAAATACACTCTGTGAAAAACCACCATTACACTTTTCATATTGCACTATAAAACAACTGGTTTGGTTATTCACTTTTCCTTTTAGATTGTATCTTTTTCACCTTTGTGTCTCCAGCATCAGTATAAATATTTTGAATAAACAAATGAATACAAGGTCAAATACCAGAAAGTAATTTTTTAGTACATTGGAAACATTTAAGTTTTTTACTCAAACTTTTTTCTGACTCTAGCAATATTACATGCTAATGTTGATATTCTAAATAGTGGATACACTTGAGTGTTAACTACGGGTCAGGCACCACTTCAAGCACTACACACAACTGTCTCCTTTAGTCCTCCCAACAACCCTATGGGACAGGTAACATTAGCACCAATGCAAAGTACTAAAATTGTAAAGAAACAAAAATCCCCTATAATCTCATGATGAGATTATACCCAGAAACTATTAGCACAGTAACATGTTTCCTTCCTATTTCCATCTTACCAAACTTGATAGTTTTTGGGCTGCTCTTCAATTATTGCAGTGATGTAGTTCATTTCCTCATGCAGATCCTTTTGAAGTGACTTTAAGAGAACTCTCCGGAAATGCCTACAACAAATATCAAGCATTCAAAGTCTCATTACTCCACATAAATTGTCTGCCACAGTATCAAATAAAGTTGCAAAACAACAACATAATTATACATTTTTTTTGTGGTTGTCCAAACTCATACAACTATCTGGTGACTAGAATAATCTAGCATTTAAAAATATATATTTTTTTACCTTCACTAGTGTGGCTCAGTGGATTGAGTGCTGGCCTAAAAACCAAAAGGTCACCAGTTCGATTCCCAGTCAAGGCACATGCCTGGGCTGTGGGCCAGGTCCCCAGCAGGGGGTGTGCAACAGGCAACAGATCAATGTATCTCTCCCACATCAATATTTCTCTCCCTCTCTTTCTCCCACCCTTCCCCTCTCTAAAAATAAACAAATAAAATCTTAAAAAAAAAGGATAAAAATATATTTTTTTCTTCCAATCTCCCTAATCCCTCTCCTTCGGCAACCACAGTTTGTTCTTTATAACTATGGGTCTGTTTCTGTTCTGTTTCATTTATTCATTTATTTTGGTCTTTTAGATTCCACATACACATAAAATCATATGGTATTTGCCTTTGTCTGACTTATTTCACTTAGCATAATATTCTCCATGTCCACCCATATCATCACAAATAGCAAGATTTCGTTCTTTTTTAATTGCCACATGATATTGCATTGTTGGAAAAGAGTGGGACAAAAGTAGATTTACAGCTGTAATATAATAATTAATAAATAATAATGCAAAACTAAACTGTTCTGCATCCTCAAAACTGTAAGCCTGCTTCTGCCCGTGCCTATGTGTGCACCCCGTCTTTATCTGTCACCCGTATCTCGGCTGCTCCGGGTCACGCTGCCATGATCACAGGAGTGCAAGCAACCTTTCAAGTTGGTGTTTTTGTTTTCTTCACATAAATACCCAGAAGTGGAATCGCTACATCATATGGCAGCTCTGTTGTTAATTTTCTGAAGAACTTTTATACCATTTCCCATAAGAATAAAGCATTTTGAAGTAGAAATAGCAAAAGACAATAAGTGTGAAATGTTAAGATAAGACAACCAACTAATGATTATTTTCAGGTAAGTAATACCCTGTGGCTACCCGTGGTGTACTACACAAGAATTGAAAACATCTCTTTCCCTGTACAGTACAGCTTGTTCATTTAGATAACTATTTATGTAATAAATTAATTCCATTACGAACATTTTCACATGTTTCACTTTTAAAACTACTATGAAAATGATACTTATAAATAAAAGAAGTGTAGTGGAGAGTAAACTCTATTTCTCCCACAGAAGGAATAAATAATGTCTAAAATGATAAAAATAACAATTAAGCATATTATTTAGAATACACAGTTTAATTCAAGAAAGAACGGCCAGGAGTTACTGCCTTTAGGGAGTGGGACTCTGGCAGATGGAAAGAGTGCGGCAGAAGTCGCTATTTCTCATTCAGTCTCTGACTTCGAAACTGATGTGAATTATTTTGATAAAAATTAGAGTTAAGGAAAAGAAAAGCCATTCAAAGTAAAACACAAGACATTCAAACAAGAAATGTTAATAATGTGTATTACTCACCATACTGTATAATTGGCTGCATTTAATTCAATAGCATCTCCGGTTAGTTTAAAAGCTCGTTCACTTCTTTCATCACGCTGCAGAACGGCCCGGAAATAATCATAAACATCTCTAACTGTAAATAGCACAAAACTGCATTAGGACTATCTTTCTTTTTCTTTTTCCTTAAGATTTTATTTATTTTGGCCCTGGCTGGCGTAGCTCAGTGGATTGAGCACAGGCTGGGAACCAAAGTGTCCCAGGTTCGATTCCCAGCCAGGGTACATTCCTGGGTTGCAGGCCATAACCCCCAGCAACCGCACATTGATGTCTCTCTCTCTCTCTCCCCCTCCCTCCCTCCCTTCCCTCTCTAAAATAAATAAATAAATAAAATCTTAAAAAAAAAAGATTTTATTTATTTTTAGAGAGAGGAGAAGGAAGGGAGGAAAGGGAGAGAAACATTAGTGTGTGGTTGCCTCTTGTGCACCCCCTACTGGGGATCCTGCCTGAAACTAGGCACATACCCTGACTGGGAACTGAACCAGGTCACAGGCCAGCACTCAATTTGTTCAGCCACATCATCCAGGGCTATCTTCCTTCTTTAAAACTACCATTAGAATATGTTGTTACATCTTATAAGGAAAGCTACTTTATTGCATTATTTAGAATAGCTATTTTCGGTCAGTAGGCTAAGGCACACTGGTCTGCCATAAGACTTTTTAAAACACGCAATAACTGACTAAGTCAGAGGCACTGAGTTTTGCCTTAGACTATTAATACATAAATAAATATGTAAATAACAACAACCAACACAACAACAGCTGTCAGATGTGAATGAATCAAAATTATACCTACTTTTTCAGATCAGCAAAAAATATACTTTTTAGTGTGCCACAGAATTTCAGTTTATGTGTGACATGAGATGAAAAAGGTTGAAAATCGCCGATTTTGAACAATAAGCAAAAGCAAATCAAATGACTGTGTGAATGCCACCATGATAATACATTAGTGTCCCAGCCACAAATTTCTAAAACTTGTGCCTTTTTAACTGAACATTGTTTCTGAGATCTGCCCATGTTTTAACAGGTCTAGATCCTCTTAATACTTATGCAGTATTAAATTGCATGACAATGATATACTTCATTTACCCATTCTCCAAAACATGGATATATGGGAGGTATAGAGGTACGCAGAGGTTAAATATTAAATAACTTGTTCAGGGTTATAGAGCCAATAAAATGAAGTGAGAATTTGAACCAGCTGGTCTGACTCTGAAGCATGTACTCTTAACTTCCTAGTATGTGTCTTCTGGTGCCATATGCCAGAGTGAACCAAGACCGTATCGCAGAGGCAGCACTTCAAGGTAGCTTTACCAGATATACCACACTGCTTTCCAAAATGGCTAAAATATGAAAACTACCATCAGAAATGTATGTACCTATTCACATGTCCTAATACCTGAGATCACAGTTTTACTCTTCCATTTAATTTATGGGTAGAAAATGACATTCCCATTTTAATGTGCATATCTCATGCCTAGTGATAATGGATTTCCCCCCAATTAATAGATAATGAAATTTTCTCTTCTGTGAGTCATCAGTTCATATGCTTTCTCCATTTTTTGGAAGATTTTATTTCTTTATTTTTAGAGGGGAAAGGAACGAGAAACAGAGGGAGAGAAACATCAATATGTGGTTGCCTCCTGTGCAGCCCCCACTGAGGACCTGGCCTGCAACCCAGGAACGTGCCCCGACTGGGAATCGAACCAAGGAACCCCTGGTTTGCAGGCCAGCACTCAATCCACTGAGCCACACCAGCCAGGGCCCTTTCTCCATTTTTTTTACTAGTTTGTTTCTTTAACATTTTGTAGGAATTCCTTATAAAGTTCTAAATGATCAATCCTCTATTTTGTATGGCATTTCTTCTCCCACACTGCTCCTTGCTTTTCAACTTGTCATGGTATTATTATTTTTAACCCCAAGAGAAATGTATGACTGTATCAGTTTTCTCTGATATCTTTGTTATAGGTACCTTATGAATCTGAAAAAATTGTGGTTTTCATTTCTCTGATCACCAGTGAGGTTAACATCGTTTTGCAGATACTTGCATTTCTTCTAGTGAATTATATTTTCACATATAACATCTCTCATAGTGTGAAAGTTTTGCATTTTTATATCTTCTGATCTTTTCTTTAATCAATTCTGAGTTTTATATCATGCTTACTTTCTTATTCACCGTAAGAATGAAAGATTATTCTCTAGTACTTGCTCCTAGTATGTTTACGATTTTGTTCTGGAACTTTAATTCATCTATAATTTATTTTCATGTAAGATAGGAGACTGGAGTATAATTTTGCATATTACCAAATGTATAGCAAATGTTACAAAACCATTATCTGATTAATCCACCTTTTTCATATAGGTATGAGATGTTCTTTTTTCCTCAAATATTAAGTTCCCACTTATACTGATGATGAATTTTTAGATTCCTTAGTAATCTATTTCTGTTCCCATTCCAAAAGTTAATTATTTGTGGTAGTATATTTTCATATTTGGTAGGGCAAACCCTCACACCATTATTCTTCCTTTTCAAACATTTCTTGGCATTACCTAATAATCAAGAAAGAAAATAATGCCTTTTGTAACACTGGAATGATCTTGGATAACAAAGCCTTAACTGAAAGAAATATATATATATGCACACACACACAAAACTAGCATTCCATTTCTATTCATTTTTCTTTTCAAGGAGAACAACTAACGATTTATATTTACACAGCCTCCAATTTATAAAGCATTTATTTTTTTCATAGCATTCATTATGAAAAAATCATACTTTGTCAAAGAAAACAATCCATTCATTTTTTTAATCAGTAAATGTGTTCCAACTAAGCCTAACACTCACTGCTAAAATATATTTCAAAATGCTCATGTTTCAGCAACCAAAGTTTATTCTAAATAAAACAGAAAATCATTTATGTTGTAGATTAAATAGTTAATGAAAAACACAATAACACAGTACCTATTATGTATTACAACATTCATTACTTAGATTATGTCTACTCTTTGGAAAAAATAAAACTTTTAACCATGCAAATAAATTACAAAAAAAACACAAAGTTAGCTTATCATAGTCATTTAGATCTTTATTAGACAAAAATCTGTCATCTATCTAGCCATATAGTTGTGAATTTCAATTCAGCTACTAAGCTTGACTTACAGACCTTTTCCCAATAAAAGTAAACTTACATTTTTCACTATAAATGATCTGGACCACTGGATTGGGACCATCATTCTGCGGCACTGGATCTATATCAGCCCATTCTGCTCTGTCTCTGAAATACATTTTTTTTCAGTGATTATATTCAAACACATAAGAAAAAGAACCCCAATGTTTTTAAAAATGGCAACAAATACACTTACATTAATACTAGTAACTTATAAGCATGTTAATGTAACCATGGTTGGATTCTTCATGACCAAGTGTTGCCACTTTCCTTTACATATTAAACTTTAATTTAAAATTTTTATGTAAGAAAAACATGTTTTTGCAGCATTTACACAACAGTTTTAAACTAGAAATCAATCTATTCATTGATGTAATAAGACTCTGGAGTTAGTATTTTAAAAAATTTTGAGTAACAATTTACTAGAATTACTAGGAACTAACATTTTAAAAGCAGAGTAAACATTACTAGTTTATTGTATGCTGGGAGGCGGTCCAAGCAGTGAGGAGACAGCAGGCTCTGGAACCTGACAACTGAGTTGAATATTGGCTCTGTCACTAGCTGTGCAACCTTGAAAAAGTTACTTAACGTCTCTGGGCCTCACTGTCTTCATTTATAAAATGGAGATGATACTATTACCAACCAAACTTAGAAAGCTGTTTGGAGGATTAAGTGAGATAATGTTAAGCACTTAAAATGTGCATAATAATAAGCATATAGTATCTAACAAATAAATAATATTATTATGCTGAAATATTTATATGCTATGTTACAAATACGGCAATGTAGCATGTAATAAATGCATATAGTAAGTATTCAATGAATTATCTCATTATCAATGTTAAAATAACATTACAATCCCAACAATGGGATGCCTACAGACATTTCTGTGTGAACTGCCCAATGTGAACAAATTTGTTTTAAATACTCTTTTACTTATTTTCTTTTCCTTTCACCCAATTTTTTGGTTCTCTGTACTGATCAGCTACTGACAGCAAAGGTTCTGTAGCATCCAGACAACCCTGAAATTGTGTCCACTATACCAGGGAAACAATCACCTGAGGTGTGAGACCTGGAGCCTGGGGAGGGGCCTGAAAAAGGTTAGGCTGTCACTTAGTCACTGGGAAATCAGATATGTCCAAGCAAAGCAGCTGAGTATTTCACAACCCAGGGAGGAGGTTTGAGGGCTATGGAGCCAACCCAACCAAATTAAGTCAGTAAAACATTAACAATAAAACAGTAGAATCTTGATAGTGATTTTCACTCATTCATAAAAACAAGGCAAATAAGCAATCCAATGAGTTTGCCTACTGCAGGAGAAAAACAGTAAGACAAAAGAAAAATAAGACATAAGGGCCTCTCTCTTGTCTCTCTGCAGGTTCAACTGGAGCTAGGGAACCAGCATTATTATAAGAAAACAAAGAGCCGATGAGGGAGGACTGGGTGTTGGCAAAGACAGGGAGAAAAGGCAAGAGTTTCAGCGGTACCCAACACTGCCTACTACACATCACTTGTATTATGCACGAGGTGATGCAGAAATGTATGTAAGAGTTTAAGGAACAAATATCTTTCCATTCTTACAGCCTTAACTAGGTGCCTGGCTGATGATGCTGGATGCTAAGATGTTGAATGAAAATGTCCTAGTCCTTAAAGATCTTACACTAGATCTCTCCATTTCAGCAGAACAAACCATGGGAAGCCCTTACACCTTGTCTTTAAAGTGAACAAATCTGTACCTTATTTAAATCATTATTCCTTGCCAAATTATCCAAATCTGCCCGTCCTTCGGTATACAGTCAAATTATTATCAGGCTATCTTCGTGGGAGTATGAAGCAGAGCGGGAGATTTCTTAAATTCCTGAACCACGACACCTACACAGCCAAAGAGAGTGGTCTCCAGTGTTCTGCGCTGCCTGACGTCCTGCCTCTCCCGTCCCTCGGTGACAGCCTGGGCTCCCGGGAGCGCGAGGGCCGCGGGAGGGCCCTGACCCCGCGGAGCGCGGACCCAGCCGAGCGCGCCCCCTGCCAGCCGGACAGCGAGGCCGCGGAAACTTCGGCGGGACAAGGCGAGGCAGAAGGAGCCGCCCGGGAACCGCAGCCCAGGGGGAGCCCCCGACTTCGAGGGGAGGGGTTCCTAACCCGCGGCCCTGCCATGAGAGTTACCTGTATAGAACATAGGTAGGTGAGTCCAGGCTCAAGAACCCGTCATCCATAGGGGATGCCACCGCTTCTCCGGCCTCAGCTGCCATCACTTCTTGCTGCTGCTGGGGCGGCGGAGGTTGCGGCTGGGGCGGTGGCGGCTCCGGCTGACCCGGCTCGCCGCCTTGCGTAGCCTCGCCGACCCCCTCGGTGGCCGCCATCTCGCCTCGGTCAGCAGCCGAGTCGGCGGCGGAGGCCCCGCCCCTCCACGGGCCCGCCCCTCCCTTTCCCCACCCCCCTCACGAGCTCCCCTTCCGCTTTTCTTGCTTTCCTACCATAGAGATGCGGTCTAGAGCGTCCCGGGCGGGCGCCCTCGCCTTGGCCGACCTTTGGGGGTTCTTGCCTGCGGGCGAGAATGCGCCGCTCTCTTTAGGGGCTCTAGGTTTTCCAACTTTCTGTCTTCCCAAATGCCTGTAGTTGGCCACTGGGGCCTTGCTTAGATCCCCTCAGTACGGGAGATGGCCCTCCTCTCGTTTTGTTCGGAGTCTTAGGAGCCAGGGATAAGAGCCACTGCCCTACAGCTCAAGGCCCAATCACACCTCCTACATCTGGAGGGAGCTGGCCTCTACCTTAACCTTGTAAGGTCCTTTACGTTCCACGTGCACATTTTTTTTTTCTTTTGGATGCTAAGAGTTTATATCGCAGAATTTAAGTAATTCGGGTTTTTTGTCTTTGGAAATTAAAAGTTCTGATATAGAAATAGTATGTGTATGTAAACATTTATTTAACCATTTATTGACTACTTATCCTGTGCCAAGGTTGCTTTTTGCAGTACATAAAGTGTTTGTGGTCATGAAGTTTACGTTCTGGTGAAGGGTGGTGGTATATACCACCCTAATATATGTCTGTAGGTGTTGAGGGTGTGCCGCTCCGAAATAAAGTGCTTTGGCATATTTGAACTGTAGGCACTTGCAAAACAGCAAATGCACGGACAAGCTTTTCTCTGAATGCTGACCTCTCCCCCTCCTTATCTGCCTAAAGACAGATCCTCCAAAAGGAACTTGTCATAAATCCCCTCCCCAGGAGTTCTGAGTGTAGAAGTGGACACCACATCCAGGCAAACTTTTGTCACAAACTCTCAGGTCTCCCATCAGTTCTACGGATTCATTCTTCTGTCCTAAAAATTACTCTCCCCTAAGAGGCCTACATTGCACCTGCTCTTCCTGTTAAAATGGTGTAACAGTTAAGCTTGAATTCTAAGCAACCTCAGGGAATGACTAATTTTTCCCTAGGTCTCTCCCAGGCACACATGAAGTGTACATGTTGATAAAACCATTCCTTTCTCTTGTTAATCTGTCTTTTATTACAGGGGACTCAACCATGAATTCAGAAAGGTAGAGGCAAAGTTATTTTGTACCTTCTACAGCAGCGGTCCCCAACCTTTTTGGCACCAGGGATCGGTTTTGTGGAAGACAAATTTTTCCATGGACTGCGGGGTGGGAGGGAATGGCTTTATAGCCTGCCACCAGATGCAGCTTAATTGTCATTTGCCATTTACTGATACGGTTTTGATATGAGTCTGCAAGCAACTGATTTATTGTGGCCTCTGTGCAGTCAAACCTCTCTGCTAATGATAACCTGTATTTGCAGCCACTCCGCAGTGCTAGCATCACCGCCTCAGCCCCACCAGAGATCATCAAGCTTTAGATTCTCCTAAGGAGCATGCAGCTCAGATCCCTCACTGGCACAGTTCACTGCACGGTTCACTCTCCTGTGAGAATCTAATGCAGGCAGGAGGCAGAGCGCAGGTGGTAATGCGAGCTAAGGGGAGCAGCTATAAATGCTATAAATGAAGCTTCGCTAGCCCACCTCCTGCTGTGCCACCAGGTTCCCAACAGGAAACAGGCATGTTCTGGTCTGTGGTCCCTGGGTTGGTGACCCCTGCTCTACAGTAGTCAGAAGGACTTTTGTGGGAACTATTTGAGCAGAGACCCAATAGGGGAAAGAAAACGTATGCTTAGAGTGTTGGGGGTTAAGCAAGCATGCCAAGAACTAAAGCCCTGTCAGTGAGGAGAGGGGATTGGTAGGTGAGGTTAAAGAGGAAGCCAAGGACACTGCTAAGAACTTGGGATTTAATTTTTATTGTGGTAATAACATTTGTTTTTAACCATGTTTCAGTGTACAGTTCAGTGGCATATGGTACATTACATTGTTGTGCAACCATTGCTACTGCCTATCTCCACCATCCATCTTCTTCATCTTCACAAAGTGAAACTCTGTTCCCATTAAAACTCCCCATTCCCCCCTTCCTCCAGGTCCTAGTAACCACTATTGTACTGTCTCTATGAATTTGATGCTGCTGGGTACTTTGTAAAAATGGAATCCTGTGGATTTGTCCTTTTGTAACTGTTTTTTTTTTTCACCTTGTAGAATGCCCTCCAGGTTCATCCATGTTGTAGAATGTGTCAGAATTTCCTTTTCTTTTAAGGCTAAATAATATTCCATTGTATATATAGCCCACATTTGTTTACCCACTCATCTGTTCATGGAAACTGGTCTTCATCTCTTCGCTGTTGTGAATAATGAAATATGTTAGAGTCCCTGCTCTCACTTCCTTTGGGTTATATACCCAGAGGTGGGCTTGCTTGATCATATGGTAATTTTGTTTAACTTTTTTTTTTAGATTTTATTTATTTTTAGAGAGAGGAGAAAGGAGGCAACCATCAATGTGTGGTTGCCTCTCGCACACCCCCCTCTGGAGACCTGGCCTTCAACCCAAGCGTGTGCCCTGACCGGGAATCAAACTGTCAACCTCTGGGTTCGCAGGCCCAGTGCTCAATCCACTGAGCAACAACAGCCAGGGCTGTTTACCTTTTTTGAGGAACTCTTTTCCACAACAACACAAGTGTTCTAATGTCTCCTCTTGCTGACTAATGATAGTTATTTTTTTATTTTATTTTTTAGAGAGGGAAGGGAGGGAGAAAGAGAGAGAGCGAGAGAGAGAAACATCAATGTGTGGTTGCTGGGGGTCATGGCCTGCAACCCAGGCATGCACCCTGACTGGGAATCGAACCTGCGACACTTTGGTTCGCAGCCCGCACTCAATCCACTGAGCTACGCCAGCCAGGTATAGTTATTTTTTTTTAAATCAGTTTTTTTTCAATCACATTTGACATACATTATTATATTAGTTTCAGGTATACACCCCAGTGATTAGACAATATATAACTTACTATGTAATCATCCCATTAAATCTTGCACCCATCTGTCACCATAGTTAGATTATTGACTATATTCCCCATGCTGTTCTTTACATCCCCATGATTATTCTGTAATATCCAATTTTTGCTTTTTTAAAGATTTTCTTTTTAGAGAGAGGAAGGAAGACAAACATTAATGTGTGAGGGAAACAGCGACTGGCTACCTCTCGCAGACCCCCAACTGGGGACTTGGCCAAGACCCAGGCATGTCGTGTCCTGACCGAGAATCAAATAGTGACCTTCTGGTTCACAGGCCAGCTCTCAGGCCACTGAGTCACACCAGCCTGGCCTGTACTTTTTAATCCCTTCACCTTTTTACCCATCCGTCCAACCCCGCTCCCATCTGGCAACTGTCAGAATGTTCTCTGTATCTATGAGTCTGTTTCTGTTCTGCTTGTTCGCTTGTTTTAGATTTCATTGTTGGTAGATAGGCATTTATTGTCATTTTATTGCTCATATTTTTATCTATTTTTCCCCTTTTCTTAAAGAAGACCCTATGACATGTCATGTAATACCGGTTCCGTCCAAACCAGTCCAGGTTCCCAGCGTGTGAAAGGGCAGCCTTCTGATGACTCTGGCCTCGGACGTCGCCTAACTGCCGCTGAAAGAGGGACCCCATCTGAGAGCAACCGAGCCTGCCTCCAGGCCCGAGAGAAGTAACATCCCATTGAAAGCAGTTCAGTTTTGGAGTGGTTTGTGATGTAGCAATAACCAGAACAGTAGCTTAGATGTTCTTAAAGCAGACTGGTAGATTGTCATCTGGGATACTTCTGTTTGGGAACTCTTCTGTGTTGTGTCCCATTTAATCACAAATCTTTGAAGGCAAAGGCATTTTTCGGTTTAATTTTTGTGGTTTAACCTACCTTTCTCATGTACTTCAATATTAAATACTTGGAACAATAAATGCTAAATTTAATATGGTTACCTCCATGCTTGTGTGTGTGTGTATATATATATATAAAAACAAACATATACATCTTTTTAACATTATAAGGAGCTATGTGTATACTAGTATCTTGGTGCTAAGTTCACTTTTGAATTACTTAGCTGATTATTTTAATGTAAATGTAATCAATTTCCACACTGCCACTACCACTTTACATAACACTGAAGATGCCATATTTTGATAATGTTTAGGGTGGGGAGGGTAAATGGTGAGTTGTAAGGGTCTACAAGGCAGGAAAAGGACACTTATTGTTTAAATGGAATGCTAACAATAATACTTCAGGTCGTTAACCAAAGTGAACACCACTGGTTCTTGCTATATAGCCTGTGATGAGGCTGATCATGCCAATGTTACTAAGAGGGGAGAAGCCATGATTAACTTTCGCCCCTAAGAACTTTGGACAATCAGTTTACAGACATTAAGTACCAGCCTCAATCAAAACATAAACTATCATGGGTACTAGAAAAAACTCAAAGAATATTCCTGACTTACACTAAATAAATGTTACAATCTTTTAAAAAAAAAGATTTATTTATTTTAGAGAGATGGGGAAGGGAGGGAGAAAGAGAGGGAGAGAAACATCAATGTGTGGTTGCCTCTAGCACACCCCATACTGGGAATATGGCCTGCAACCCAGGCATGTGCCCAGACTGGGAATCAAACCGGTGATGTTTTGGTTCACAGGCCTGCACTCAATCCACTGAGTTACACCAGCCAAGACCTACAGTCTTTTTTTTTAAAGATGTTATTTATTTATTTTTAGAAAGAGGGGAAGGGAGAGAGAAAGAGAGGACAGGAACATTAATATGTGGTTGCCCCCTTGCACATCCTCTACTGGGGAGCTGGCCCACAACCCAGGCATGTGCCCTGACTGGGAATCGAACTGGTGACCCTTTGGTTCACAGGCTGGCACTCAAGCCACTGAGCCACACTAGCCAGAGCTCTGTCATGGTTTAAAGGAGAAAAAAACTCAGATGAATTTTTATACAAGTTTTTATTTACAACTTGTTTAACAACTGTACACTTTTTGCAGCCTTGAAAACATTTTTGTACTTGAATGGGAAAATATAATTTGACCAAATCTTAACTTTATTCTTCATATACATATAATATATGCATACATATAAACATATACATATAATTAATACCATAACAAGTTGGCAGTCATAAAATTAAAATGAGTAAGTGATATCAAAAGGAAATACAATATAAGATTTCAAAGAAATTAAAAATATTCTGGTGGTTTCTTGAACTTTATATTTTTACAACTTTAGTAAAACTTTCTTACTGAGGTTCTCTACCAACTCATTCACCTCAGAAAAACTGAGAAAATCCACCAATCTAACAGACAGTAAATAGTTGGTAAACTTGGTAAACATGGAAAAATGCTTGGTTGCCAATGTTGCTAAATTTGTACTGACTCCTCTTGTAAAGTGAGAAATTTAGAGTCCTGTGTGGATTTCATTTTTGGACTACAATGACAAAGAATGAAATGTGAAATTATCAATAGTCAATCAGAAATAAGACTATACCTAGCAATATACTTTTTGCAAAGGCTAAACTTTGGTGGGTGACTACAGTGTCAAAACCAACAATTTACAGAACAATCAATGATACTTAAGACATGAGTATAAGGCTGTAGAGCTGGGGCTGTAATTGATACAACTCCACCTCTAATGTACTAAGGTGTTTTCCAGCTCATTGGAAAAGTTTAAAAAATACTGTAGGGGGGAAAAAGCCTCTTACTATCCCCAAATCTTTGACAGAACTTATTAATCAAAATAAGGCAAATTATTAGATATGTTTGAATTTTACCACTCATCATACAACCAAAAATTGGGTATTATAAATAGCAGGGCAATTGTCAAGCCATGAACATGGCAAAACAAAACAAACCTGAAAATGATTCTTCTGAGTACAAAGCATTCTGAATTACAAATAACCAGGAAGCAGCAAAGTCAGTGACAGCAACGACATTTTGGTGCTTCTGAGTTTTAAATAACTAAGGCTCTTAAAAAACAAAAGGCTACCACTGGAAGATTAGAAGGCCTCAAATCACTGATTGGTATTTATGTACAGTCATTTCCTGTGTTTATGCTAAAATGCTATTTCTTATTTCAAGCATGTTGAAAATTTCCCTTAATATAAGTCTGTGTAGAACACAGTAAATTAGGCCACCAAGAAAATAAAAAACTCAAATTACACCATTTACTTATGTGATCCTGAATGACAATGTTTCATCATAATTTGCTTAGAATTTGATACTACTGGAACAAGTCTGTTGCTTGATAAAACTTCTTAAAAAGAAGAGAAAAAGCATCATGAATTCGTAACAGGATGGTTTAAGTAACAAACTGAATTCAAAAGAATTATGATTAGTCTCTTATTTTCATTAAAAACCTCAACAATGTATTTGTATAGATCTTTTAATTATGTTAAGTGCATTAGTAACAGGCCAAGTAAATTAATAAATATTAAAAAATGTTTCATTCACTAAGTCACTGGAATAAAATGTTTGCTTCATACATTAAATTTAACTTGATTCACTATTCAACTTGTTAAGAGCAAGAAACTGAAGAAAAACAAAGAAATTATTTGGATATGATGTACTTTAAGGTGGAAGATAATCAAATATGATCTTAGGGATAGAAAAAAAACTGTTGGCAACTTTCATTAGCTCTATATAGATTTAAATGTAACCAAATAGAAGAATATGGTGTTTATCAAATTTTTACTAATAAATAAGCATTCACCAGTTTCTGTTCAATAAGTGTAAACTATCATCAATGTTAAAGCACTACATAAAAACTCTTAAAGATACTAACTTAAGACTTATGAAATGATTTAATTATGTTACTTGAAAAGTAAAGTGCTGAGAATCTGCTTAAAAATATATATTGAAAATTAGTTTTAAAGAATGGGGTTTTGATTTTTCCAAGGTTTTTAAAAGGGCTGAGATTAATTTTAATAAGAAAAATAGCTTTATTCAAATCAACTATTGCAGTAAAATCTAAGAGCTATCGTACATGAATCGAACACCTTTGTTGTGTCCTTATTTTACCTTGCGGATGACAGCGCTGGCGGAAAGCACTGTCTGCAGGGACGAAAATGCTCTAGATCTGTTCTGTCCAGCATGGTGACCACCGTCCAAGTGCGGTCACTGAAGTACTTCAAGTGTGGCTGGGTGACTGGGGAACCGATTTTTTATTTAATTTTAACCTTAATTTTAATTGTCACGGGTCAAGCAGCTAATGAATCGGACAATGCCAAGTCTAAAATCTACTCTTGTCTAGGTTAACAAGAAGTCAATGGGTGATAAAGACAATCTGAAGGAAACCTATCCATTCAACTACTAATTGGTAGACATCCATAACATGGTCTGTCCTCAAGTGTGTACACATGCACTCACACATGCGTGTGTGGTTTTCTGTGTTGGGAGGACAAAGTCCAGCTCTCCTCTCCAAGGTTGGCGTCTAGACCTGCTTTTCCATGTTGCTCTCTTCTAGGACCTGCCTGGGCAGAGCCCATGAGTCAGATGTGGGGACTGCAGAAGAAAAACTACAGAAACTTTTCACACTGTAAAAACCTTTCTCTCATCTGAAAACAAAATGATACAAAACTAAGAAAATGTCCTCACGAGCAAATCTTCCTATTGTTTGGCAGTAATCATGTGTTGATGCTTATGTAACAACAACTATTTTGGTACTTTTTGACTATGATTTGAATACTGCTATATTCCAGTTACAAATGGCAGAGTCCTAAATCTTAAAAACATCCCTTAGTAAGCCAAAAGCTTTGCTGTATTTGAACTCAAGAAAATGATCAGCTTCATAAAGTATATCTGTTATAACAGAACTAATAATATTTCCGTACTGTTCTGCCATCTTTGGGGTCTGCCTTTTCCCATCACTCCACCCCAACCACTTTCCAGATCCTCTGACTTAACAGCTCATGGAACTTGGCTTTCTTTCTTCTGCCTTTGGGTGTATGCAATGATGAAGAAACTACGAATGTTAAGGACAGTTTGTAGGTTTGTATTTTAGGCGACAGGAAAATTAAAGGTAAGAACATCTTTTGATTCACCAGAAGATTATTCACGTTTTACTGCTCCAACTCCAGAAAACAACGTTTCAAGGGCATTTATGTGAGAGAACTTCGTTTCATTAGTTATTAACTTACATAAGTTTGATTAATGTGAAATATAAAATGTAATTCATGCCTAGTAGCCCCAACCCAATTTCAAATACCTCTCCAGACTTAGAACTTCAGATCTGACTTTAAAAATTTCAGGAAGAGTACAAAGCCCATTTATTTGGGCAATCTTTTATATTTTTCTTAGTGAATTCTCCAAAATAGGGAAAAGAACCCCATTGGAAAAGATAAATAAAACATGCCACAGGAAGTTAAGGAAAATAATCATCTAATATTAGTAAAGTGCTGTGAATCTTGCAGTGAAGTATAAATAATACATAAATGATGAGAATAGTAAGTAATATCAAGACACTCAATTCTAATAGTGACATATACAAAATAAACACGACAGAGTGTATATACAGTAATCACTGAACACAGGTTGACAAGTACACCGAGAATAAACACGAGTCCCTTCTATTAATTTCACAATACAGTTACTAATTATTTTCTTTTGTCAATTTAGAAATCTCAAAAGTGATAATGCCAGCTCAGACGTCTCCCCTGTACATAATTAAAGCCTCAGCATGCTCTGGTAGTTTTCTTTTTCTCACTTTGAGATTGTTCTTCCCATGACATTTAACTTTTCCTTTAAGCTCTGAGTGGACAAAATGCAGGGTGTTCGATAACCCCAGGGACCCACCCCTTTGAGGCCATGGACACCCTCTCTGATAACTTCATCTTCAGATCCTAAACATCTCCTTCAGAGCCTGGTGGAAATGTATCAGGAACACAAGGGCTCGCCTTGAATATGTATTTTTAAACTATTTTTGCCTTGACTTTAAACAAATATTTCTGTGGGGCTACTATGTATAATCAAGGAGAACATACACTTGAGCCTATGGTTTGTAAACTGGCTAAAGCAGCAGATTGAGGTGACTGTAAGGAAGTTGGTAGCGATTTTCAGCCCCACAGATTTCTTCTCATCTTGTCAAATCACAGTATTCTTAACGACCTCAAATCACAACCTCAGGGTTAGTAATGGGTTAACAGTTTCAAAATGAAAACAGGTGTTTTCCCTTCCAATGATAACATATACAGTTAATATGGTGTGCCCAATTTATGCCCACTGAAGGGAAGGATAATTAGAAAATAAATTATACTTTTGTCTACTTTTTAATTGAATAATCACATAATAAAGTCAGAAATTTCATATAAACTATTACTTTAGAAGCATTTGTTAAGACTGTAAGTTTTGATTGTATTATACTTCTCTCTGCCTGGAAATGTTCTAGAACTAGGTCATTTCTTATCCCAATAATCCACTCTACTATCTAGGAATGAATTTGTCTTAAGAACAGTTCTGTTACTTTCTCAGACTTCTATCCTCACTTATATATGGCATACAAACTTATCTTACAGAATATTGTTTGAAAATGTTAAAAAAACAGAAAAATATTGAAAAGAGACATAATTGCTGATAGATAATTGTTAGAAAACATTTATAGGTTCCCCACAGTTGCCAAAACTCATATACTTGACATAACTAGGTTTGGGTCTCTAGTTTTTCCATAACTAATGTCCCTTCTCTATCATCTTAAGTGCAATGTAAAAAATCCAAGTGTATTTAAAGGTAGCATTAAATATAAATTTCATAAGTTTTTACATTAAAAAGATAATATATGTGAATTGGACTGATAAAGGGCTGTTTAAAAACAAAATAATCGGCACATGCTTCCCAAGAATATAATCAATGATGTGAAGGAAATGGATGTCATCACACCTGTACTGTCCCTCATTTTATAAAAAGGAAGCTAAATACCTATGCATCCATGATGGAAGGAACAGGTGAAGGGCAGAAATTAGCTGCGTAACACATTCTCTCATGTTTTTTAGGCTTCTGAGAAATGAATAATATTTCCTGCAAAACTAGACCCTAACATCACTGTGCTCAAATGAGACAATAAAACCATTTCAAAAGTTTCAATAAAAGGAACTTACACTACTTACTATTTAAGTATGCTTTATAGAAAGTAAAAACTAGGGTGGCAGATGCATCGAGAACGGCCTTCCTCACACACAGACTCCACGAGACAAACAGTACCGTCATTCCAGCGGCAGAGGACAGGCTCTGACACTGCTCTCTCGTTGTGATGGAGCTGGGCTGTGCGACCACCGAAACCAGTGCCCACCGACGGGGGGGAACCGCAGGAGAGATGATCATTACTGAATGGAAAACCCTTTTATCTTACAAAAACGTAAAAGTAAAAAGCATGCTAAAGTGATTTTAGAAGTTTCTGGTAGCCCATCCTACTTCTGTCGAGTACAGTGTTTCACCCTGCTTTGGGGCACCGCACCGGCTTCTCTGGTGGTAAGGAGTACAAAGCTACGTCAGTCAGTTCCACAGCCCTCTCTGGGGAAAGGGTCCCTTCATAACGTCAGGCTAAACAGTCAAAATATCCTTCCATACTTTAATGAACAGACAACAACAACAAAAAAAGTCCTATTTTGTCTTAATGTTGTTATTTTGCCCTTAGCAAAAGCAAGACGCCAGGTACTTGGCTGTCCCTGCAGGGTCACAGGTGTTCTGACCCACGTGTCTGTGATCTAGCTGGCTTTGTACTACCTGTGAGATGGGGATGTCTTTTCGGATAGAGCTCACATGTTCCAACTGAAGACAATTGTAACATTCCTGGAGTCTGAGATATGGATAACTGGAGATTGAATGCAGAGAGTTAAGATAATTTCAAAATTTGTATTTTTGTTTCAAGATAATTCTTATACCAGGGTAAAGGTTTTCAAGTTTTTAGCATGGCTATCTTGAAAGAGGATGCCTACCTGGGCGCAGGAGGCTCTCAGAAATAGCTCATCAGTTCGCAAGCCTGGACAGAACTGCTCTGGACAAGGAGACGTGGGGAAAGTAGAGCATAAGTGACGTGTCTTCAACTCAGCTTTCACTTCCAACTTACTGCTCATCTACTTGACAGCATGAATTTCCATACCTTTGTGAAAACTAATGAAGTGTATATACAGGCTTATGTCTCTGGCTGGATAACATTTAGCTTAATTTTGTACAATTGAGCTTTTATTATATAATTCAAATAATAAAACCTCAATGAAATTATAGGCAATGCTTCCTTTTATAATCTAAGTATCCCATTAAGCCAATTTCACTAGGCTATGGCTATCTAATAGAAATAATTCAATCTTGATCAATTTTGGAACATGGGTCTTTTATTTTGGGACTTCTTTTTCTTGGTTATTAACAAGTGATTAGGCAAATTATAAAAAGATATGGATGAAATTTTGGAAGTTCTTTTAAGTACAACTGTATTATTCATTCTCTTTTTAGATGTGGTAAACTACAATATTTGCTGGATTTTTCCCCCATTACGAACTTCTTAAATATACACTGAAGAACACAAATGTTATGCTTTACTATTCCTTAGTTTACTTTGTATTTCCTTAACACCTGATTGGAAGGAAAACAGCAAATACGCTTTTTGTTTATAGGAACATGGGCACTAGACTGATGGACCACCTCGGCCTAATGCAGTAGCACTGTACTCACTCCACTGCGGAGGCCAGGACTGGCTCCGCCTCCCGAGCGGACTGTCCTGAAGCGCCTGCGTCTAAGGAGTCAGTGAATGAGCAGCGCAGCATAGCGCGCAGCTCAATAACGTGCCCAGGGTCTTTTACCTTCCTGCAGACCGTGCATCGTCACACACTTCCTGGGAAATTATTAATCATTACAGAAGAAAGAAATTTCATAAATCCTCCCCAGAGGTGGACAAGAGAAATAGAGTTGTCACTGTTAGGGCTAAGTTTTATTCCTGTCTTTCTTAAAAAATATCATAGAATGTTAGTAATATAATTTCTTCTATATAATGAAAGTAATATACTAAACCTTGAAGGTAAAGGAGAGTGAAAGTTATGAATGTAAAATACCAAAATAATAGCATGCAACATGCTGAAGAAGAAGAATAATAAGGAAAACATCCTTTAAAAGGCTGGTACCTCTCCAACCCATTTAGAGAAGTGTATCTGAGCTGGTGGGTGGGCTGGAGATCAGGACTGGGCAGTAAATAATTAAGAAGTACAATTAAATCCTCTTATCTTACGGGGATACAATCCTTTTAATAAATAGTTCATAGACTCTTTTATGTTCATCTACCTTATTCTGTGGGTATAATTTCCCAATTATTTTAATTTTACCAAGGTTAGTGTTCACACTCTGTTTTAAAACAGTTGGCCCCTAATGCTATTTGTAAAATGAGGGCTGGGAGTAAGAACCGCCCTAAATGGGTTTTGATCTCTTATTGTCAAAACTTTCTATGTTGATTAGGTCTGCTTAGCCTCCTGAAACCCCACACTGTACTCTACTCACGTGGTTCTCTCCATTATTATAGTTCTTCCTGCTTTATGGTCATTTCAGGCAGAAGCATTCACGCTGTGCTTAGGCTTCTGTTCTTAGTGTAAAATTAGCACAATGCATGAAGTCAATTCTGTGTATATTCTAATACTTTCTTCAAGTCCGATTTCTGAGGGCAAATGAAAACACTACTAATTTTTAGGTCAATTTTCTTATAAAAATGGAAGAGTTTAAAATCAAACATTTGAATATAGTGTCTGAAAATTCTCAATTACATTTAGCTTGATTTAAAGTTACTAATTTGTATTTAATATCCAGAACTAAATGAAACCTGAGCTTCTAAACAGCAAGTACAATGAAATAAAATCCTCTTATTAGGTGACCTATCTAAAAACAAAAACAAACAAAAAATTGATCTAATTTAAGTAATGTTTTGCTTTTTTAAAAAATGGGCTATAGGGTGCAATTAAAAGGCTGGAGGGAAGCTTAAATATAAATGGGGATCAAACACTTAAGTCGACATGGAAAGTCAGGCAGAGGCATTTCATTTTCAAATAAGTGATTCTGTACATTTATATAGCACCTGCTGTAGTCAAAGTGCTTTACAGTCATTATTACATGACAACCATTTACCAATGTAAATAAACATGGTTTACAATCAACCCATAAACATATCTAAGCATTTTGATGCAACCAAATACCTAAGAGAATCTGTTGAGTAGCAAATTCTTGGACTAATACATAGAATTAAGAAAAAATGTGAAAGAGACCTATCACAACATCACATGTAAGAAGCCACTTATTGACCTTAATGACTGATATTAAGATGTTAAGTATTAGGAAATATTGAGAAATAGAAGTATTTATATTAACAAGTAAGTAACAATGAGATGCAAGTCAAAAAGGAAGTTGCCCCGAAGGTGCTGCTATTACCTGTAAGCATATAAAAAATAGGTCTCTAAGATGTGGAGGCCAATTGAAACTAGAGTACCAGCCACACTGCCAGAATCTGATCCTCAGGTACTGTGGTATTCCAAAACAAGGAAAAAAATTAATGCACTGCCTGATTTCTTCTCTTCTGTAATTTACCCCCTAATAACCTAACCAATGCATTCACTTCCGCCAGCAACAAGATAGCAGGAAATAATAAAATTCTGTGTATTTATGTTTTAAAAATAGTTTCCAAATCTTCGAACAAATTTAATTTCCTATAAAACAATGTGAAAACTAATTTTTTCCCTCTAAATAATTGTATCAGGTGCCCTAGGTAAGGTCTACTTAGCACCTCTGCCAATGTATTTATGTCTTTGCAAAAAGTGCACTTGCCAACCATTCATTTTATATAGTAAATATGCAAGTTATTTGAAGTGCATTTGGAAAACAATTGAAAACACAGATTAATATATAAAGATTAATTCCCTTTAAACAAAGACATTCTTGTAAAGCATGGTAACACAGAGGCACAACAAAGAATATAAATTGTATATCAATTATTGGCAGAAAATCTAATTCATTACAAAGCTTACACCATTGGGGAAAGGACGTTTTCATACAAAGAAATGTACTACACTGTTATACAACACTTTTAATTGGGCATTTAAAATTTTTTGGCACATTAAAAGAAACTGAAAAGACTACAAAATAAAGAACCAAGAAACTAAAACATTATAGATACAGAGAGAAAGTCCTCAAATGAGAAACAAGTAATTAACACAGAAAAAACATTAGCTGGCTGAATTTCCTGAAATGGTGTTATGGATAACAGAAGTATGTTTGAATGCAGGGTGTTTTTTGTTCAAATAGCAAGACTTGTCTACCTTGCTGTGGCTGGTTGAACATGGCCGGGGTAAGACCTTCTTGTGCTGGTTGCTTGTCTTTGCCTGGCCAGAAATGACTGCCCTGAACCTGTACTAGCAAGTCTGTCTTCAGCTGCCTTTTTATGCAGAGTCATTCCCTGTATCACACAGAAAAAAAAGGTAATCAATTAAAAAATAGTGGACAATTTCACAACAATTTCGTCATGCAGATTTTTCATCATCTTTGCATCACAAGGCACAATTAGCAATGTTAATTCTGCTCATTACAGATTAAAATTTTATTTACATTTCAATTCCAACAATTAGGTACACATCTTCCTTTGGAAAAATTAAGGCTTGATTTCTGAATTGACAATAACCCAAACAATAGATAACAGAGACAGATTTTTGGAATACAGTACCCATCCTCAATCATACACACTTCCCTTTCAAATCAAAGTATGAAGTGATTTTCCAAGGAAGAAAAAGTGCAGTTGATCGGTAGCAGTTGATTCACAAGGGGTTGTGGAAATCACAGGGCGTACTTAGAATGGAAAACCACAAGTACATTTGCTGTTTCTTAAGGTGGAAAGGCACACTGGGTACAATACATACCAGGACACTGCTCTTCTTCACTTCAGGCGGACTTGTATTCTCAAACAAATTAAGATAAATTCCTGCCAGCCCAAAACAGAGGGCCCAATAGGGAGCAGGGGGTCTTTGTTGAAGACTGGAGGATGGTCTACTAGCTTAGAAGGGAGAGGAACCACAGTTGCAGGGCCCAGAGCACCTTAATAGGAGGGAAGTAACCTCTGGGGCGCACTCTCTAAACACAGAGGAATAACCACAATGACCAGCCTATCAGTAGATGAGGACAAAAGTGGTTTTGGTATTCATTTAATGAGTCAGAGAAGAGCCCTCACTGGACAAACATTAAGTAAGCATTGAGAGGGCTGTTTAATCTCACCAGTGCCTGGAGACGAGTAAACTGATGGGAGATAGTGGAAGGCAGCAAAGAATGAGCAGCTGGGAGCCAGGAGGAGAGTTGGGCAGAGAGCCGAGCTGTGTGAAAAGTCACGCAGCCTTCCCAGAATGCACTGGACAAACCAGCACAGAAAACAGAAGACTAAAACGCAAGTCTTCCTATCAGTAGTTAGTGTCTAGGAAAAACGTTAGTCATGGCTTTGCATTTTTAATAGAATTGCAGTCCACCATATATACCTAAATACATTAACAGATTCCTCCATTCTGCCTATAAGAAAATCCAGCACAGCCTTTTCATTCAATTTGAAATCAAAGCATTTAAGGATCTGAATAAAATTAGCAAATATCTATTGGCAATCTTTATTTATTAATTTGGTTACGCATATTAACAATTACATTTTATTTAAAATATACTGTTTTTAATAGAATTTAAACAATAAAAAATACTCTTTTTTCACTTTTGCATTTCAAGCAACTTATTCAAATTCTTCATACACTTTCAAGATCTCAGTATCCATCAGAAGGCCGTTCTCTGAGACACTTAATACCCTGCCCAGCACTCATCATCTTCATTTCAGGTGAGTGAGATGCAGAGCCTCTGAATGTGTGTGTGAAGCTGTGACTGGCTATCTTATCTGAACATACCTGGTATGACTCTCTCTACTCAGCGTTATTCCTTCCCTCTCTGGAGAACTGAAAATTAGGACTATTCTTTAATACTGTTCACAGGATAAATACATTTAGTTCCATAAAAAACACAATTGTGAAGTCATCAAAAGCAGTCAAGGATTTGAAATTACCAATAAGGATGGAGGGGCAGAGCTCCAAGATGGCTATTGCTAACTTTAAGAAGGATAAAGAGCAAACAGAATGAGTGGAGTCAAGATTGGTTCCCAGAGAACTTCCTTAAATAGTTATTTTCCTATTAAAATTTGTTTAAAACTTACTGGCTTTAGAGAGGAGGGGAAGGGGGAAAGAGAGAGAGAGCGAGCCAGCGAGCACCAGCGCGTGAGCACCAGTGAGGAAGCTATTCCACTCACTGCTGCACTCACGGGCTGACTCCTGCATGTGTCCTGACCTGAGGGATCAAA
This sequence comes from Phyllostomus discolor, assembly GCF_004126475.2. Lineage (NCBI taxonomy): Eukaryota > Metazoa > Chordata > Mammalia > Chiroptera > Phyllostomidae > Phyllostomus > Phyllostomus discolor. The sequence goes on from NC_040913.2 coordinate 69,080,763, forward strand.
CCCGCAGCCTTGGTGGGTATCAGGATGATGCTTGAACCTACTGGGCTACCTGGCCAGGGCTCCATTTTTTAATGTCCAAGAAACCTGTATTTGTTAACAGTAATAGTATTCTAAAGCCAATGATTTTCTCTTTTTTTTTAAATTGTGATAAAATCTTAAACATGTGGTTTTAACCAAAGCAAATATAAGTGTAGACATATCATGAAATTGTGTAAATTTTTGACAAAGATCACATCACATAATTAGGAGGCCTGGGCACTAACCTTTAAGACACAGTATCGACTAACTGTAACAATGGTATTGTGCCAGTAGCACAACTATAAGGTCAAAGAGGGTTGAAGAAAGGAATCTGGTTTAATTTCCTTTCTCAGGCAACTAACATTTTGAAAAGTGGTCTTACTGGGAAAAAGGACAAAGAAGAAAAAGAAGACAAAATGTTTAGGAAAAAAGTATAGCATTCTTCAAAATCCACAGCTATTCATATTCATTAAATCTTATTGAAGCCCAGAATGTTGATGAGCATTTATTTTCCCCTGAAATACTTCTAAAGTTTGTGTGTGCACTGAAAAACCCAATTTCAAAGCCTCCAGTCGTTCAGGGGCTAGCCACCATAAACATTTTCCAAACCTTATAAGACAGCTACACTATATTCAGTGTAAGTACCACTCCTGCAAAGACACTGAAATAGTCTCACAAAAGTAACATCAGTATTTAGATATTATCCAAGTCCCTTTCCCCTAGACGAAAACGGTTCTGAGAGAGAGAAATCAGACTGTCATTTATCTTTCCATTCTGTAGGGATAATGATGTGTTTACAATGCCCTATTGCTGTGTGTGGTGGTTCTCCTTTCTGCTTTCTGGTCCTAAGGTCAGCATTAAAATTGTTAGTGTGTGTTAGGACAGCAATTACTTTCGGATCCACTGGGCAGAATTACTTCTACAGCAGAGGTGTGTAACAAACATGCCACACTCGCTGAACCCTGCAGTGTTCTGAAGGTCACTGTCTTACCATGTTGTACCAGGCACTGACGATGTATTTCTCCTCCATCTCTCGCTGACTCTTTGTTTTCTCATATTCTTTCTAAAAAAACAAGCACAGAGAAACAAGTAGAGATGAAAAACAATTCCATATCAGTGAAACAGTCACAATTAACTGTCTAAATTAATGGAGACAACAGCACATAAAGTCTTCTAGAAAAAAGAATAGAAAATCCAGCGCCCTATTGTACAAGTACAGTGAACTACCTCTAATGAATGGAACTGTCGGTCCCGTTCCTGAAGCTGGTTTTTCAGAGCTTGTATTTCTGGTGCTGCTCCTTGGTTCTGTTTAGGATCTAAAGTACGGATAACCTGTGAAAATTAACAAAGGAAAAAATTTAAATCTCAAACTGAAGAATGTAACATCTAAGGAAGTACTTATTTTTGAAAAAAATGGAAGATAAACCTTATGAAAATGAAACTTACAAGGATACCTTAAAATTTGAATGTATGAAATAATATTCAGTTATTGTAACCTTTTTAATTACGGAAAAGAATCAAGTCTAAGGAGTCACTGTCACTTGAAATGAACATGTTTTACTGCCGCAAACACTACCGACAGCTGTCGGCCCTCCCTTTCCTCCGATTTGGGTCGGCCAGCCCTCTGCCTCTGACAGCACGTGTACTTAGTAAGAGGGTCCTGATGGTTTAAAAGCCTGTCATCGTGACCCATCTCTTCTGCCAGTGGCTCGGTTTATGCGTGGGCATGTGATGCAGTTCCAGCTGGCCAACTACAGACCTTCTGGGAAAGGTATTTTTGCTTTATGGCCCAACAGTTCTACCACCAAAAATAACCAAACCCACAGAAAACTTTGAAACAGCAGAACAATAAAAACCCATTTCCTTTAATACAGATTCGCCAATTACTGTACTTCCACACTTGATTTCTCTTTCCCAATCCAGGACCCAAAGATTAATGTATTACATTGGTCCTTAGATCCCTTTGGGCTTTTAAAAATTACAGCAGTCCCTTTGTGTCCCCCACGCCCCACCCACTCTAACGCCTATTTCTTTTTCATGACACAGACTTTTATCCAGACTCTGCATTTATCTGATGGTTTCCTGAAAGTGTTGTCTAACTTCCTACAATAACCTCATTCTCCCTGGGACCTGAAAGTTAGATCTCGGAGATGGCTTAGACTCAGGTTAAATATTACAGGCAATGATACTCCATCAGAAGGCACAAGATGTGGCTGTCCTACAGTTAGTGTAGGTCATTTGATTAGCAGTTAAGGTGGTGAGTGCCACTTATTTCCCACATAAAGGTTCATTTTCTTCTTGGTAGTTGTTGTTCTTCTGCTTCTCTGTGTGAGGAGTCAGTGAAACACGATCAGAAAGTGAAATGACATGCCCACAAATGCATACTTACACTTTTAGCTTTCTCTAAGTATTTCTTATATCGTTCTTCCATTTGTTTCATTTCCTCTTCTTTCTTCCGTAGAGCTTCCTGTAATTCTTCAATTTTTAAGGCTGCAAATGAAACAGTAAAAAATAATTTTTTTTAGATTGTAACTTTAAAAATATTTCAACTAACAGTGAGTAGTTAATAGTTTTGAGAACCACTGATCTATTCCTACAATTCTTTAAAAAATAATTCATAATTCTTTTTATAAAAAACTTTTCTTATAAACAAAAACTCCAGTATGAAAACGCTTACATTAAAAATCACCCACTGATGGATGAATGGATACACAAAGGTGGTATATACATGAGATTGAATGTTATTCAGCCTTCATTCTGATACGTGCTATAAAACAGAGATATTATACTAAGTAAAAATGAAATACATCATGCTAAGTGAAATAAGCCAGACATGAAAGGACAAATACTGTTATGTTTCTACTTATACGAATAGAAATAACTGTAACGGTCAAATTCGCAGAGACAGCACACTGGTGGTGGCTAATGGGCTGGGGGCGCAGAGCTTCAGTGTGGGAAGGTGAGAAAGTTCTAGGGATGATGGTAGCTGCGGAACTCTACTGGGCAGTTGAGTAACTGTGCGTGGTTGCACAACGTGAATATACTTAATACTGAACTGTACGTCTAACATGGCTTAAATGGTCGTTTTTATGTTATATATATTTTATTGCAATAAAAAGGTACAAGTCTGTGTCTTGCTCCAACTTCCACGCAAAAGAGTTAGTGAAGTCATTAATGTACACATTTTATGTGTAAAAACTTCAAGAGAAGTAAAAGTTTGACTAACTTAGCATTCAATTACACTATGAAAATAATTTCATAAAATATTCATTAGCATCCATTGTTAAGGAAAAATACAACTATAATTAGAAACTTAAGAAATATTGTGAAGATGATTATATACTTTGTATAAATAAAGCAAATCCTTTAAAGGCTAGAATATGTCATAGGGCCCATTTCTAAAATAAACAGTTTTATATAAACTCATCCTTAGGATAATGTCAGACTAACCAACTTAAAACTATGCTAATTAGGAGAAACTCACAGCTGTGGTTAAACCTGGGCTCCAGATCTTCGATGATGGCCCTCTTCTTCTGCAGCTCGTTGTTGGCCTCATGCAGCTTCTCTCTGTGACAAAACACCGAACACCATGTCACCTGCTGGTATCGCGCATCTTTTTCCACTTGAAAAATGCTTATTTTTTATTTTTGGAATGTTTGCATAACACAGAATGCTACAAAACAAAGATGAAAAGACTAATCCGACAGAATTTAATAGATCTTTTAAATAAGTTAAACAATAGAGACAAAATCTGCGAGTTTGAAGCAGTCATTTCTTTTACATAAGCCCACACAAGAGGGCACAAAGAACTTGATCTTTATGTTTTCCCTGGGAATAATGGTATTGTAAAAATTAAGTTGAAAACTTTGCAGAGGTTTACAATGCAAAATCTTATTGCAAAGAGGTGAAGTTCTAAAAACAAGAACAGAAAGAACACTATGCCAACAGAAAAGAAGGATACAGCCCTGGCTGGCGTGGCTCAGTGGACTGAGCCCCGGCCTGGGAACCAAAGAGTCGCACAGTTTCATTCCCAGTCAGGGCACATGCCTGGGCTGTAAAAAAGGATACATGCAACTACATGGAGAGATAACACAGAATGTGGAACACAGAAGTCAGACACAAGAGGGCAATACGGAATTGTTGGGAACTGCCCTGCCTGGTATCAGAAGCTGTAACCCCTGCCAAGGATAAGGCTGAGGGAGTGGCCTTGGACCATAAGCCAGCAAGGAGACAAAAGCTTATCTCCCTGGCAGGAGCACTGCTTCTGCTGCTTCATTCATAACTGAACCCCAGTGCTTGGTCGGTTAGCCAATGACAGGTAAGATTCCCCAAGAGGGGAATGACTAAGACAGGCACGATCACATGGGAGGCCCCCAAGAAAGGACTTTGGGGGCTACAGCAAAAGGGGGTGATGGACCCTCGCTCCTCGGCTTTGACATAGCCTGAGTCCTCATCGTCTGGGAGAAAATCTCTTTATCTCTTGGCTGCCTTAGTTCCCTTGCCCCACCTAAGCCTGAAACAATGACAGGGTGGTGCAGCTCTGTGCTGAAAAGGGCGGGTTCCCCAGGTGATCAGGCTTAAGAAAATACATGTAAAATCCTGTGAAACCTGCTGTGTTTAGAAGGCTCTCAGTAGAATGATAAGGGTCCAGGGAAGAAGTAAGTTTGTTCCTTAAAGTTTTACAGCTCTTTGACCCTGACTCAAAATAGGCCCTCAGACTTCCTTGTTATCTATTGTTTGATCCTTACTTCCTAGCAATGAGTAATGAGCTTTTACCTGAATTCTTATTCAAACGAAACCAATAAAAAGCCTCTCCCGTAGGGAAACGGCACACTCTCCCCACCAGAGAGAGAGTGGCCATGGCGCCCTCCAGGAGACAGGGTGGCCAAGGTGCTCCCCACATGAGGAGTGGCCCTTATGCTCCTATTCCCCCACAGGACCTGGTAGTCTCTGTGTATGTTTTTTAGCATGTTTTGACAAACATACGCAGCGAGATGATACTGCTGGCCGGTATCATCCACACAGAATGAGCACATTTACATGAAGTTCAGAAAGTGACAAAACTAGTGAAAAGTGATTGAGAGCAGCACAGTGGCTACTTGGGGGATGTAATTAATCAATGAAAAGGGAGAACCAAAAATTCTGGTGGGTTGCTGGAAATATTCTATATGTTGATTTGGGTTACCTATGTATGTAGAAAAACGTTCATCAAGGTGTTTGTAGATGTAAGAATTAGGATTTGTAAGTACTTTACTGTATTTAAGCTATATTCCAACACAAATATAAAAAAATAAATTAACTGAAAGTTTTTTCCTGGTATTTATATATGTGTATTTCTCCCTATACACTAATTAGCATGGCATTCTGTGTTTTGAAAGAGAAAAAAAGGCTGTCAAAATATAGAAAAACAGAAAAAAGAGTACTTTGTTTTCTCTATTTCTAGTCTTTTGAATGTACAATAGAGTAATAAATCTTTTTCTTTTCAACAATTTCTTGAAGGTATGGCACATACATACATGCATACAGGGTGGGGTAAAAGATTTACAATGGAGTACACAAAACACAGACTTTATTCTTTGGTTATTATTTAATTACTGTATTATCCATATGAACTGTAAACCTACTTTTGCCCTACTCTGTATACACACATGCACACACACAAATTTATATAAAGAACAAGAAAAACTAAGTTCGGTGAAGAAACAAATTAAGAAACAAATTATCTCAGAACCGTGTTCCCCATCCTCTTTGCCAGAGGTCACCAAAATTCAAAATTTCAATCATTCCAATGATTTTTGTGAGATCTTTGTACTCCTAAATAATGCATTACTTAACTTAGCCCAATTTTTAATTTATTCTTTACTTACACTGTATGTATAATCCTGTGGTGTCTACCTTTTATTTAACATTACACTCCTGAGAGGCATCTGTGTTGTGTTAGCCCTGGTTTGCCCGTTTCTACCGCTGTATTAGTGTTCTGTTATTTGCACACACCACCTCATTCTATCCGTCATTTTATAACCAGGAGCGTTTATATTGTTTTTACTTTCTGTTGTGACAAACAACATTCTTCCATACTTTCCTCCATGTGTCTCCTGGTACGCTTGGACAACTGCATCACTAGGTATCCAGGGCAATGATTTTCTACTGGTAGCTGCCAGAATTTTAAAATATGCAATACCTGACTGTTTCGTCAGGGGCACTGGCCTCTTTTCCCTTAGACTGTCAAATAAAAAAATGACAGCAGCCAACACAACAACAGCTATTAGTCATATAACAGAGTCACGTCTTACTGGACAGGTTGCATAATAAGGTTGCATCTGATTGGTTAGTCCTTAGTACCAGACATCCTGATATACAAGTATGGACACCTGATTTTTTAAGTCACTTTGGAGCAAAAATGTAGGTAATTACCATCATTTTTTTTAACAAATCAAAGTTATACTGATTTTTTTGTCAGATCAGCAAAATATATATTTTTGGGTGTGCCAGAGAAGTTTAGTAATTAGTTTGTGTGTGCCATGAGATGGATGAGGAAGGTTGAAGACCGCTGATCAAGGGTACATAAAGGGGAGTGGACCTGTGGGTCACAGGGTACGTGCACGTCGTGGTGTAATCAGAAAACCGCTATACACTGCAACCAGCAGCACATGAGAATCACCAGTGCTTGGCGTCTTTGGCAATACTCGGTCCATCAGATTCTTGAACTTTACCAATCTGGTGTGTGTAAAATGGTCTCCATTGTTGTTTTAGGTTTGTGTAAGACTGACTGTCTTTTAAGATGTCCATGGGTCCTGTGACTGCCACAAAGACATGCTAAAGTCCTAATCCTCAGTACCTATGAGTGCGGCATTTGGAAGCAGGGTCTTTGCAAACGTAATTAGTTGAAGTGAGGTCATACTGGATCAAGTGGGCCCTGAGTCCAATGACTGGTATCCCTGAGAGCCATAAGAAGACACAGCCATCCAGAGAGAAGACTGCTGTGTGAAAATGAAGACAGAGACTGGAGTGATGCATCTACAAGCCAAGGGCTGCTGGCAGCCGGCAGAAGCTAGGAGAGGGGCCTGGAACAGATTCTCCCTTAGAAATTACAGAAGGAACCAGTCCTGTTGACGCTGTGATTTCAGACTTCTATTAGAGAATAAAATTATATTGTTTTTAGCCACCTAATTTGTGGAGGTATAACAACCACAGGAAATGAATACAGGCTTCATCTCTTAATAAATTCTTTTTGACGATTTTACCATGTCAATGACTGAACAATGACTGAACACAAAAAATGGTCAGACCATAGTTTTATGAAACAACAGGTATTGTATTTTTTCCAATAAAGGAATGGGAAATGAAGAGAGGACAGAGTTCAGCACTAAATCTTGACTCTAGGTCACAATGGCCAGGAGGTAACATTCTCTGTTCTAATACATTAAAATTCTGCCCACTGTTAGACTTGTCTGCAAGTGTTAGTTGCAAGGAGTATCTTACCTTCCCCACATTAAAAAAAAAAAAAGAAAAAAAAAAGCATGAGGTAAATTGCCAAACTGTGGAATTTCTGTCTGATCTCAGCAAAGTCAAACTTATCTACTGAATACCTGGTTTACTTAGTGTAACACTGTAATATTCTAACAGGCTGGCAATTCACGGCCACCCTGTACTCAATGTTTACAAGGAGAGTTTTGCTAGAAAGTGATAGGAAGGATTAAATTTGTTACTGGCTGCAAGAAAGTCATGAAACATTCCTAACTTGTCAACCTCAGCTAAAGATAAAGATGGATGAAGATTTATTTTTCATGAGAAAACATAATATTTTGAAATTTACTCCGTCATTTCAATTAAAAAGTCATGTTCAGATATGTCTGCAACTTAAGGAAATGTTTAATAATTTGCTATTGATAAGCTTTATAATACTTTTTATGAAACACAAAAGTCCTGTAAACCAAAAAGTTGTGGGTTCAATTCCTGGTCAGGACACATGCTTAGGCTGTGGGTTTGGTCCCTGGTCTGGGCACCTGTGAGAGGCAAACCAATCAATGTTTCTCTCTCACATCAATGTTTCTCTCTCCCCTCCCCTCTTCCCCTCTCTAAAAATCAGTAAGCATGTCCTCCAGGGAGGGAAAAAAAAATTTTTACTTAAAAAGGAACATTCAGCTGGCCATACTCCAGAGTCGGCAAACTATGGCTAGTGGGCCAAATTCAACTTGCTGCCTGTTTTTTTATGTAAAGTTTTATTGGAACAGACTAACATTTGTTTACATATTATCTAAGGCTACCTTCAAGCTACAACTACAGCGCCAAGGGATTGTAACAAAGACTATGTCTTGAAAATCTAAAGTAACTACTATTTGGCCCTCTACAAAAAAAGGTCTCTGGCTCCTGATCTAGAGTGTCTCAAACTCTTAACTAGGGTTATAAGTACTGTCACGAAGTTATAAAACCCACTAATCTCATTTGAAAGCAGCTCTAAAGCAGTCATTGCTTTGATGTGAGGCTCTTGGGTGGAGAAGACCCTTTAATATTAACATATGTCTTATAATGTTCTATATCTTCAAGGGACAGACAGTCAAGCCATTGCCTGGACACTGTAACCACCTAACGTAAAACACTTATTTCACCAAATAACAGAGAATGAACCTCAATAGCTTTTATACTTACAGATGTTCTTCAAGTTTCTTTTTTAGAAGAACTGACTGAAAATAGAAAATAAAAGTAATTTATTAACATTTTTACTACTAACAATTATTTTCTAAAAATTAAGAGCACAGTAGTAACTAACTCTGAGTAAGCCCTCAGTAATTTCTTTGGTCAAAGAGCTCAAAACACACAATGTACCCAAATTTATGTCACTTTGATAAGGGAGAGAGCAGCCTATAAGTGACAGCAATCACTATAAAATAACCAGAAGCTGCACATCTGAATTCTCTATTTATAGTCGGGAAAACAAACTAAAAAAGCCACTTATGTGCAGACATAATATCCTTGGGCTCTGGAGGCAGGTAGATTGTTAATAACAACAGGCTTTCCATAAGCCACTTTCTATACTGTTTTCCTCACTTCATGATGAAGTACGGAATCAATTTCCTTAAGGACTTAGGACTTAATCAGCAACTTACAAATATGCACAAATAATAGGTTACAAATAATTTATATGATGGTATGGGACTATGCAGGATTATAGCTACACAGAATTGAGTATGCTAGAAAATGCAGCTTTGACTGGGTATTTAAAATAAAAAAAAGTCTCCTAAAAAGGAGGAGATGAGAAGTGACCTAGAAATAGTCATAAAGAATACTGGCATCTATATAGGACCACTAGGTTTCATAGCTGAACTTAACACCTGTAAGGTACATATAATTAGTGAACTCTACAAAGCATTTCATTTTGAGATAAATGGTAACATAATTAATTCCATCAAACCCAAACAACAGGCTTATTAAACAAATTGTTCAATTAATCAATAGCAGTGATGAAGAGAAAAAACTCCACACACTAAGTTCCTTGATTTTCACTCACCCTATTTGATAATGATTACCATAACTATTATTTATTCAAGTCCATTCTAACACAGATCTGGAATATTTCAAATTCATTTCTTTGCTGGGTATGTTAGCTACAGCTAGATCAGTGGACCACCAAGACCTCTATCACTGCTTCCCCCAAATATAAAAAAAAGATAATAACCCCAGTAACTTCCAATTATGCTTGTTCCTTCTTTAACACACAGGGTAAAATGAAAATACTTTCTAAATACCTTAACTTTAATTTTGCACTTATGTTTTGATTAGGCTCTGCAAAACTAATTTTAACTGAGATAACACATAGTGAAAGAATGGTTTAATGAGGGGTTAATGTGCCAGGCACTGCACAAAAGCATGTCAAATACGTTGTCTCACGTTAACCCCACAACACCAGGTGCTGTTAGCCCGTCTGAGAGCTGAAGATGGTCAGACGGGGGTGACGGTCAGCAGTTTTCAAGGGGCAGATATCCTTTAAGTGTCTTGCCCGTGAAGCACACAAACCTCTAAGGCAGGTTATATTCATATGTTCATTTTGCATGAAATTCCCATAATTTAAAATTTTAATACCATCAACTATGATGGCAGATAATATATAAATAATAAAATTGCTCAATATATAGAAATGAATAGGAAGCCATACTTACAATAGCCTTGAGCAGAAACCATGCCAAGAGACAGAGAGGACATATTAGTATGAAGCAAACACAGCAGCCAATAGAAGGAACGATTTAGTAATTCATGAACAGAAGTAAAAGATATGCATTTTTTCAAAAATGTACATTTTTCTTTCTTCTACGGTCTCCTCATCCTGTCTTGTTCTCTGGAGTTTTATACACTGTGGCTAGCTCAAATTATCCATGTGACTGGATATAACAATGCTTTTCTGCTTCCATGCTAAAAATAAATGACATAAAAATAATAATAAAAATGTGCAAACCATCCTACTCTAACTTAAGGTTACTGAAAGGACTGTGCTTTGGGTAACAGAAATAAGTAGAAATTATGTGGTTCCTCAGAGGGGACCAGTTCCACTCGGCAGGTTGTTCACTGCCTTACGCGCTCCTGGGAGGTCGCACGGTGGGTTAGCGGACGAGGATACAGACACGTCGGAGTCTGCCGAGGGACGGAGCCCCTGGCCCTGTACCCCACCACTTCTCTAAACCGTTCTGTGGTATCATCAGAACAGGGCCAGTTGCTAGCTGAGTATTCCCCAGATGTGGAAAAGAGATCTGAGAGAATTTCTAAGAATTTAGAGTAAGACATCATCTTATGGGCAGCTGGGCAGTCAAATAAATGGACCAGTTTGGGCAAATCGTGCTTTATAGGACTTGCATTTCACTTCTGAAATACGTTCTCTTAAAGTAATGGCAGACAGCGTATTAATTAGATTTGATTACCACAGTAATACTTAACCAGGCTATGCAAAATTACTTTTTACAGAATAAATTTCTTTAGGTGTCTTTCAATGTAAGAGAATCAAGTACAAAAGTTACTGCTACAGCACGAAGGCTGAGCTGACACTGATGTTTTGCCATTTTTACTTTCTATGTACCACGGGCCTATCTCCTCTGGACCACAACAAATCACCAAAGAAGTTTACCAAAATTAAGTTTACATTTACCTCCGTGTGAGAGACCTAGAGATTTCACTGAACTAAGAAATGTTAGCTACTCTGGCTCATCTCTAAGACACTCTTAGCTAGGCTTACTAATACTGAGCATTTTCATACACAAGTGGTTTTGCTTCACCTCCATATGATTTGGTGTTCTGGATAAAAGCACGTGTTAAAAGTAAACCATGACACTTCAAACTCGTTCTACTTTAATGGGGAGCAGGGTAGTTTAAATGTTGGTGACAGTTTCAGGAAGTGGAAATGAACCTGGGAATCGAAGCACTATCAACACGTTCGTTAAGAATGAACCAAAACCACTGCAAACAAGAGCACGCTGCCAATACAAGCCCATAAATCTAATGACACTCCTCAAATTAGGTCACTAGTGACTTTTTATAGCTAATATTCCAGGGGTTTAAGTACTGTGCCAGTTTAACTCTCCCTCCTGTGACTCCTCTTGTCCTTACACCCTCTTGTGTTCAACAGCTGATAACGGGGGACATATCTGATGCTGACGCTGACCCCCAAAATGACTCTACCATTGGGAGCAACCGAACAGGCTTATACTCGAAAGCCAGGGTTTATAGCAAACTACACTGGCAACGGGAAACAACAAACCAAAACCCAACTGGCTGTAGCAAAGATCGGTCACTAAAATTTAGGGATCCCCTCTTTACATAATTTTTGAGCACTTGACAGTCACAGCTCTCCTGTATACTGCTCATTACATATAAGGAATAGGCATAATATGATTCACTGGCACTCTGATCACTTGCGCTGATTGCCCACTCCGTGCTACACGAGCACCGTGCCACAGTGAGCACGAGGAGGTGAGAAAGACCCAGGTGCTAGTTCCACAAATGTGTGATATGCTAGGTTTCAGCGTGCTGGTCAAGCAGGCAGGGCCACAACAGACACGAGTGCTAAGGAAATATTTTAAAAGGTCAGTGAACTTGTACGTGAGTGTGTTATTAGGGGTAGCAAGAGGGCCTCAGAATTTAGAAATGATGTGATTCTAGGGATGACATTTTTCTTAAATATCAATTTCACATCAGAAATGTTTATTTAAATATGCTTTCTACCAGCATTTTTTTTCTTTCTGGCCACAGAGAAAACCCTATACTTTAAATACTGAGTTGAGCACTTGTAAAACATAAAGCTCAATTAATTTCTTAGGTGATAACTACAAATGTACTTCTGATCCCCAGCAGAGTAAATGTGAAAGAGATAAAATATCATCTGGCTCTTTTAATAAGGAATGCTAGTAAAAGGAAAACTCTTTCCTACAAGCAACACAATTATAAATCATTTTGATAGAGGACATCAGTGAAAAAACCAAAGTGAATAGGCTTTGTTAGCATTGTGGGACCGCTGGACCAGGGCTGGTACAAAGTAAAACTTACATCTTCTGCCTTTGATCCTTGGTCCTGTAAAGATTTCTGCAGTTCTTCAACTTGGGACTGTACTTCCAAAAGTCTCTGATTCACCAGCCTAGAAATCGAATGTACATTAATTTTCAAAATTCTGACTTACGTCATTTCCCTTAGGTTGTCAGATTGATTAGAGAGACAGTGTATTAGCAAAACAAAGCCTAAGGCTATAGTAGTAGTAGCTCACTTTTTGACTATGTTTCATAGTGCCTGATAATTTCTATGATGATTTTCAATGTGCTGTTTTGTGGATACATTCTGTTGAACTGATGTACCTACACTTGTCTATTTATCTGAAATTCACTTTGACATATGTTTATTCAAACTATATGTCAGGCGCTATGCTCAGCACTAGTGTAAAAAGATCTCTGCACTCAAAGACTTTAGCAGGGGGGCAAAATGTAAATAAATAAAATGCGAGATCAATACCTCAACACAGGGCACAGAGGTACAGAAAGATGAGGGCTGCTCAAAGAAGCAGAGCTGCACCTACCTGTGTATAGGAACAGGACAGGCGGGACTTAAACTGACACGAGAATAATAAATAAAGTATGTGGTTAAAGGTGAAAAAGGAGATTCAAGACGAGAACTGAGTATGTCCAAAGTACACAGAGAAATGAGAGGGCACAGTGAGGTCGGCACTGGGACAGCTGAAGGAGTTACGAGGGGTAAGAATGGCTGACAATGAGAGCAGAGAAGAGAACGAGTGGCTGGTGCAACCCTGTGTGGAGTGCAAAAGCGTTTGGAATTTATCCTATGATCTGGCCTAACATTTGGCTGGAACTGGAATAACCCAGCCAGTCTTTAATGATGCTGATTCTGAAGCTTGATCTTCATAAATTCTCTAGGTCATTATGATGCAACATTCAGGAAACCAGTTTGAAAACCATTCCCTAGGGAAACCATTCCCTAGGTCTTGGGTAATGTTGAGGATTGCAAGAAGAAAGATATGCAATCGGACAGTATTTTAGAAAAAGTCATTTTGGTATGAGAGCAGATGCATAAAAAAGGTCAAAGAGCAGGCATGAAGGCCCAGAGGAGGCTATTACAATCACCAAATATGCCTAAAATAGAAGGAAATAGAGGAGAAAAATGTACTGGGAAGGCACAAGAATACATGGAATGAAAACTAACACTTAGAATATTGACTAGGAAGAATGTAAAGAAAAGTGGAAGAGGAAGAAGGTGGTCCATGGCAGATCACCAAGCACAGGGCACAAAGAGGAACCTCACCCTGGAGCACAGTAAGAGAATCGGGAGAGACATTAGACAGGGAGGGTGTTACTGAAATTAAAAAAAAAAGTTTGAGGAAGGAGGAAAATGAGCCACAACAGTGAACATAGCAGAGGGATGAGGAAAGATAGTCTTGACTGCTCCCATTAGATTGGCCCCGTAGCAAACTATTGGCTATTTCGGTAAGAAATAATTTAGTGAAATGGCAGTAGTAAAAGACAGACTGCCCGGAATTAAGAACAAAACAGGGCAATGAGTACTTAGAATTCAAACAAAGTTTAAGAAGACATTTCTTTTACTCAAGAAGTTACAAGAAATTCTGATCATAAACCTATGTCGTATAATTTAGTGAGAGTCGAAGTGAAAAGGAAGTACGATATCTGAGTGGTTTTCAATAGTGAAAGAATTACCTGACAAACCGTATTCAGTATGAAAAAAGGTACATAAATATATTACTAGTGGAAAATTTGTCTTAACTTTTCAGAAAGTAATATGGAAATATATATCAAACTGTAAGACTATTTCAACTATCCATTCTAGCCATTTTTGAAATTACTCAGTCCACAAATATTGCAAGCCTATTAGGTGGAGGCCATTGCAAATGTCATAAAACATAATCAGTTAGTCCACACCAAGATGTTCTTTGGAAAGACTTGAAAGCAACTAAAAATCCAAGTAATGGGAAAAGAAACATAATGATGAAAGTGTTAAAAGTTTGAAATAGCTTTAATTCATGATTAGAAGGAGAAAATGATAGGACTTCAGTATCATTTTGCTTGAAGAAATAAAGAGGGAAATATTATTATAAAGAGGCAGAGTACTTCCGGCAAGCCTGCCCATAAATGGAGAAATAGATTAAAGTACTCTTACAAGGAAATGGAATAAGACATTATCACTTCTCAAAATATAATTCACGTCTTCGAGGAAATCAAAATCAAGACAAGGAGAGAACACCTGTGGCTAAATGCAGCGGCCTATGTACATTCCCACCTATTCTCTGTCTCCAGTTCATTCTTGCGTAGATTTGCATCATCCAGCAGGCTCTGCAATAAGGCAATTTTTTCATTGTCTGAACCCTCCTGGTTAAGTTTTAACATCTTATTCTCATGCTGAAGACGAATAAGTTTCTCCCTAAATGAGCAAAAGAAAAACTATTAACTGGTGCATTAATACAATCTAGTTATCTAAATCCAACTATGCACAGTTACACATTTATTTCATAGAACAGAAATTAAAAACAAAGTACTTGCAATGAATGTAGCTTCTGTTGTAACTGGCTAACACATTACATTTCGGGTCTTAAATACTTTCTTTTTTACAATGGATAATCTGAAGATAAATCTCCAAATATCATGATTTGTAATAAAAGAGATTTTAAAAGCCTATTTCCTTTCTAATATACATATTTAAGCTACAAATGCATTCATACGTTTGTTCTTTAGTTCTCACAAAAAAAATGATCTTGAATGTCAGACTCTTAAATTACTAATCATTTGGTGGCAAGATATAATACCCAAGGCAGAATGCCTTCAAGACATTCAGTCTACCCATTCCTATAGATATGTCAAATTGTATTTTTTGTAACAAACCAGATTATCAGAGCCAAGTTACTGGACTGTATTGCTGTGGGTTCCTTCTGTTATGCCTTTGAGGGATCAGCTTCCACTGAGGGATGTTAAAAGAAACAGCACATAAAATTGGCCGTTACATTTACTGCAGGGATGATGTAACTGAATATTAATTCATGTGGAGATACAACTGAAGATCTACTTCTTGAAAATACAATTCACTATTTAGTTTACATAGGGTCCTCTTTTGAGGGCCCTACAATGATACTCATACCAGATACTACAAAAAGCTGTGTTTCCCATGGAAAAAGAAAACACAAAAACAAAATAAACACATACACAAAACAGTCTGCTCTTATTTTGTAAACACCATGAGTCTTATAAAGCAATTTTACTTCTGCTGGTGAAAACTGCTGGTGAAAGGATAAAAGACAAATCTGTGGCCCAACTCCAGCAATCATGCAGAACTCACTCTGTTCTCTGTACGGACAACAGTGATGTCAACACATGTTTCACTAACGAGTGAACACGGCCATTGCAGGGGGAGGGGGAGGAAAAAAGAGACCTTCCGTGACCCTACAGTGCAGAATTATTCCCACTGAAAAACAGCCTTCTGATTCTATGCACGCCTACACCCATGAAAACAATTTAAAGAAATGGATCACACAATACATGTTACATTGGCATCTGCTGTTTACACTTAAATTTTCAGTCTTCCCATGTTAGTAAATATGTTTCAATATTTTAATTGTCATGTTAAAATGCATATATGAATCATTATTTATTTAATCAATACCCAATTATTGGGCATTTAGATTGTTCCCAATTTTGAGATTTAACATGCTAATAATAATCAGCTTTATAACTATACCTTTGTGTATTTCCTTGGTTATTTCTTTAGGATTAATTCCCAAAGAAGTAATTTCTGGGTCAAAAGATAGGCACATTTAGACAATATAAACTTTTTGTCAAAATGCTAAAAAAAAAAAAAAGGTGGTACCACCACAGGAAAAATAATTTTGTAATTATATGTGGTGACTAAACTGATTGTGGCAATTATTTCACAATATATGAGGTCTATCCAAAAGGTATCTAATGAAAATTGTACATAGGACAATGACACCTCAGCCCCTTCAAAGTAGGCTTGGGACTTCACACAGATCTCCCAATCACCATCAGCTGACCCCTCATGTTTTCCTGAATCTCACTGACGGTCTGAAATCTCTTCCCTTTCAAAGGTGATTTTAGTTTTGGGAAAAGCCAGAAGTCACCAGGGTGACAAATCTGGGCTGTAAGGGTACTGAGTCACAAGGGTGATCTGATATTTTGCAAAAAGACTGCACAGGGCATGATGTATGAGCAGGTACGTTGTGGTGATAAAGCTGCCAATCACCAGCTGCCCATAACTGTAGGCTTCTGAATCACCTGAATAGTTTCGACACAGGAATGTTCAAGCTTAACGCAAAATCTGATGCAGATTCATTGCTCCACTCATTCAGTCATTTTGAATGTGATGGCCACACAGTACACATGCTTGCTCGAGGGCATCCACTGCCCCCACTGACTAGTACAGTGAAGTTGTCATTGTTCACGTATGTCCATTCCAGTCCACTCGCCTTGGCTGCCAGGTTCTCATTATATAACAATGGCTGGACTTTTTCCGGACAGACCTCGTATACATATATCACATCATTATGTTGTATATCTAAAACCAACACAGCTAATATGTCAATTATATATTAATTATTAAATAATTAACTTTAAAAAAGTTGTACTACTTTACAGTTACTGCTTGTTTGAGTTTCCAATTTCTCCCCACCCTAACATCAGTGAAAAGTATCACTTAGCTACATTTCATTACGTATTGAACCTATTAGCCCACTGTCTGTAATATATGTTGCAAATTTTCATCCATTTTACCATTTCATTATCTTGATAGCTCTTCTAGACAGAGTATGTTTTAATATGCATTGAATTATACTAAAAAAAGCCATTTTATTTGTTGAGTCTTCATCATTGTTCCTCAGTTTAAAAATCCAACTGCAATAACTGTAAGCTTCCTTAAAAATTGTGTTTTGGACATAACTGTTTATGAATATTCATAAATAATAATTGTTCGTTCATTCAACACATATTGTTGGCCCAATGAAAGTACCATGTCAGATGGTAAAAAGACAAAGGCATACTAAATGCTTCCAGAGCTGGTGTTGAATTACAATCTCTTTATCCATTTCAAATAATTGCCAACAACAATAGATTTAATAGTGTTTTCATCTATTCTACAAGTATTTGAATGCCTATTGTAACTCGCAGTTTATAAAATTCTTCAACAACCATTATATTATTTAATAACCTCAAGGAAACTATAAAGAATCAAGGCCATTGTCAATTTAAAAAGGGGGAAAATAAGTTCGAAGAAGGTAAAAGCAATACTGAGATTCAGCATTTCCCTTCTCCTGGATGTCTGGTCCCCCCCCACCCAACCGTTTATTCTACATAAAGCCAGGTACATATTGAAATAAATGGAATTTTAAAAACGTTATGACTAAATAAAACTGTAAGGTACCAATGAAGGGAGAGTTGTAGAGATGGGGGGGATATTTCCTCCTGTCTACTGCATTTTATTTTTCCCAGATCATTCTACATCATTAAAAAATCAATGTTAGCAACTAATTATTTTGCAGGTTGATGGCTAAATATAACCTTTATTTTGGGGTCAACTGGTTTCATTGTTAAATGTTTGCTTAAAGGTGCCCAGCAGAGGTACCAGTTCGTGTGTATATACAAAACACTGTCCTACTAAAATAAGAAGATCAGGTCTCTTGGGCCAGCTGGAAAAAGCATCTAACATGCGAAATCAGGGACATTCACTATTGAGTTCATGCTGAAAGTGTCAGTAATAAAAAAAAAAAAAAAAAAAAGGAAATGATCCTCTTGGTATTGTAGAAGAGTCTGTTTTCTCCAGAAATACAGTGCGGTGTGACTGTGAACTTTATGATCTCCTTACCTGATTTCAGGTGTAACAATCTCTGCTGCCAGACTGTCCGAAGATTCCTGGCTTCCCAGAGGCATTAACCCTATAAATACGTAAACGTGAATGCAAGGGTGAGAGAGAGCACAACTAGTTCTTTCAGTTTCCATATGAAATCCTACTTTGAGCATTAATTTTTTTTTTTACATTTTAATTGTTGTTCAAGTACAGTTTTCTGTCTTTTGCTCCCATCCCAGCCCACCCCCAGCCCTCCCCCCTCCTTCCCATGAGCATTAATCTTAACAGCTAAAATTTTTGTTTTAGTCAAGTAAAAAATCATGTCACTGTTGCCTTAAATTATTATTATAGCATTGTTAACGATTCTCAGGTGTACAAGTGAATGACAGTAAGTACATTCAGTAGGTTGTAGAACCATCACCACTGTCTATTTCCAAAACTCATCACCCAAAACATAAATAGGCAACAAAAGAAAAATGAGATAAATCGGGCTTCATCAAAATTAACAGTTCTGAGGAATCCGTACCAAATCCAATGTCACGATGGTTTTCTTCTTGTTTTCTTCTAAAAGTTCTCCAGTTTCAGCCCTTACATTTAGGTCTTTGACCCATTTTGAGTCTGATTTTGTATATGGGATGAGGGTCCACCTTCACGGCTTTGGATGTGGTTCCAGTTTTTCTAGCACAACTTGTTGAAAAGCCTTTCCTCTGCCCCACTGAATGGTCTTGATGCTCTTGTTGACAACTGACCACGTATGTGAGGATTTATTTTTGAGTACTCTCTTCGGTTTCATTGGTCTACATAGGTCTCCCTTATGACTATTCTGATTATCCACTTTAAACTAACTTTTGAAATTAGAAAGTATGAGTCTTACAACTTTTTCTTCTTTTTCAAGATTGTTTTGGTTATTTGGGGATAATCCTCAAGATTCCATATGAATTTTAGGATGGGTTTTTCTGTATCTGAAGAAGATGCTGTTGGTGTTTGAATAAGGATTGCACTGAGTCCACAGACCGCTTTCAGCAGTGCTATCATCTTAGCAGCATTAAGTCTTAAGTGATTCCTTGTGAGAAGAATACTTTTCTCTTTGGATAAATGTCTCTTAATAAATTGATAACAACTCCACATATCAGTTGAAAAAAAAATCACTTTGATGTATTTTTAAGAGGTTATGGGAAACTTTCTAGAATAAAATTTCCAGGTTTATTATTAACAGAGATGGTTAAAGAAATGTTTATTTTTGACCTAATAAAATCAAATATTTAAATATAATTAAAATATAAAGTAGGCAAGTAAATTTGATCCCATAACTATTGACTTTTTGCCACAATATCTAGGTAACAGTCTGAAATCTGTATGAATTTCATGGCCTCTTCATCTACTTTTCATTTTCATCTATTAGTCCAATTATCTTAAAATGATTCTAATATTTATACTGATACAACTAGAAATAAATCATCTTGCTCGGGCTCCTGAGATGGTCTCACCTTGAGTTGTGAGCTGCCCTTCTTGAGCCTGCACACAACGAAGCTCCTCAATGGTTTCCTTCAGAGAATCCCTCTCTGTCCTCAACCTCTGGCGAGATTAAAAACAAGGAAAGTTAGCTGCAAGTTTTGTGAGTTTATTCATTGGTGGTCTTTGCCTTACCTAATAAAATGATAAACAGTGGGAGACATGGATGTTTTGATCCTCTATGAAAAGATCATAGAAGGTGAAAGATTATAATTTTTTTCCATTTAACAATGCTGAGTGTCTACAGTGTACAAGCAATATGCTGCCCACAGTTGAACGTAAGAAACACAACCGTCTACATGACCCTTAACAGTAAGTACCTAATTATGTACATATACCCTTTTCATTAAACACAAAAAAATCAAAGAATTTAAATATTCAAAGTCATGAAAAAGAAAATATTTTTAAAAGATTCAAAATATGCTGACAACAAAAAGAGTCATGTCTTCTATATGATCATACAGAAAATATACATACATTTACAAAAAGTCATGAGCAAAACAATGTGAAAGAAGCAATGGTGACAGAACTATAAATATATATAAAAGAAATTAGAATCGAAGTAAAAACATTCTTTTAATCTTTTATTTTAGATGTATTTCTAAAACACAATTGCAAATCTTCTATTTAAATTTAAAAATAAATAGGATCTCTAATTTTTAAATTTATAGTTGGAATTAATATAGTCAAAACAAGAATTAAATGTCAGCCTTAATTTTTGTAGTGCTCAAAACCAAAATGCCTAATATATACTCACATCCTTTTCTTTTTGAAGAGTGTCAACTTTTTCTTTTAGCCGCTTATATTCAAAATCTAATTTATCTGCTTTCTTCGATTCTTCAGATAATCTATTTTGCAGTTCTACTACCTGATACAGAAAGGTACCATTAATTTTATAATTTGAGACATTTGAAATTATCACTATTTTCTTCTAAATCCCTGAGGGTATGTTTATTGATTTGAGAGTAAGAGGAAGTACAGGAGGGAGAGAAGAGGGGAGGGGGAGGGGAGAGAAGGAGAGAGAGAGAAGGAGAGAGAGAGGGAGAGACTGAGAGAGAGACAGACAGAGAGACATAGAAGTGAGAGAGAAACACTGATCAGTTGCCTCCCATATGCATCTAACCAGGGATCAAACCCACAACCGGGTATGTGCCCTGACCAGGGATGGAACCTGCAACCTTTTGGTCCATTGGATGACACTTTAACCAACTGAGCCACCCAGCCAGGGGTCCCCACAGATTTTTTTTTTAAAGGTATATGATACAGCAGCCTAACTGAATGGAGAGAACTAGGAACAAAAAACTGGTGCTATAAGTTCTAAAACTAGATCATCTAGAGTTACGATATTTACAACGATAAAAAAACATAAGGTTCTTCTATTTCCTGTAATACAGTTAACTGTATAGTCTGAAATCCTTTAAGCATAAAGCAAAAGAAATGCTAGGGAAAAAAAATACAGTTATGTAAGTAAGCTTACAAGAAAGTAAATGAAATCCTTACTCACTAACTGGAATCGGAAGTACATGTGGAAAACCAGAGGTGCCAATTGCCAAAAGCAGGAACCCAGAGCTTTAAATTTAATGGGAGACAGGTGATTGTTAAACCACCTTGGGCTCTGAAAGGTGGTGAGTAAATAGGTGGGGGGGGGCGGGGTGGGAATCCATCAGCTGGAAAACTCAATAAGGAAAGCTGCCTTTCTTAAAGTAGATGCACTGGGTTTAAAAAAGTATAACTTGAAAATTTGTATTTATGACCTGTTAATACATGAATTTGTATTTAAAATTTTACCACATACATGCCTTGTCTGTCGATGCTAAACAAGCAATTAATTTTAAAGACTTGCCCTGGCTGGGTGGCTCAGTGGGTTGGAAGGTCATCCCATACACCAAAAGGTTTTGGGTTCAATTCCCAGTCACAGCACATACCTGGTTGCAGGTTCAATCTCTAGTTGGGGTGTGTATGGGAGGCCACCAAACCTATTGATGTTTCTCTCTCTTTCCCTTCCCCTCTCTAAAATCAATAAACATATCCTTGTGAAGATTTATAAAATAAAGTTTTTTAAATAAAATAGTCCTGGTTGTTAAATGCTGTGGAAAATCTGGCATAAGCAAAACACACATCGTCTGGAGGAATGCCGCCTCCACCCAGGCCCACCAGTAGTCCCCAAGATAAAGATGAACCAGACAAAATTAAAAAGACAAAAAAGAAATAAGCCACTATGAACAATGGTCAGCAGAAAAACATTAACAGCAATAACAACAACAAAACAGTGGAATTAAGACCTCCAAGAATTTCAGATTATAATTAGCAAATATAAAATACTAAATTTAATACTTTAAGCACAAATAAAGGAAATCTAAATTATGAAAGGAATAAGAGACCATTAAAAATCATCAGGCTGGCTTGAAAGTATACCCAAAGACAACTTGAAGAAAGAAAAATATTATCATTGAAAAATAAAATATATTAAGCTTCAGCTCAGAATCAGAGAATTAGTGTACTATATGATTTCACTCTAATATTTCTAGGTGAACATATCTTTTTATTTACTCTGTTACTCATTGTTAATACTAAATCTGATGTCTTCTATTAGTTCTGAAAAATTCTAGGCATCTTCTCCTCCAAATAATGTCTTTCTACAATTCCTGTTCTCTGGACTCTAATTAGACCATTTCTCCTTTTGATTTAACACCTTTTCATCTCATTTATAATTTCCTTCATCTACCTTTATTTTGGGCTATTTCTCAATTCTCAATCAAGTTCATTAATTCCTTCAACCTTGTTATATGTTAAAAATTTCATAATAAAGTGTTGGGGATAAAATGTATCCACCAAAAACCTGTCAAGGCTGATCTACTAAAACTTCCCCAACTTATTTTATTTTATTTTTAAAAGATTTTTATTTATTTATTTTTAGAGAGGGAAGGGAAGGTGAGAGAGAGAGAGAGAGAGAGAGAGAGTGAGTGAGTGAGAGAGAGAGAGAGAAACATCAATGTGCGGTTGCTAGGGGCCGTGGCCTGCAACCCAGGCATGTGCCCTGACTGGGAATTGAACCTGCGATGCTTTGGTTCGCAGCTCACGCTCAATCCACTGAGCTACGCCAGCCAGGCCCTACTTATTTTATTAAGTTAGTATAATTCTGATACCAAAATCAGGTAAGGAAAGTATTAAATAGAAAACCTCGAGGCAAAATGTGCCAAGTAAAATTAAGAAAGTAGGTCTAACAATGTAAAAACAACAAATAAATCAACAGTGACCAAATTAAGTTTATCTCAGGAATGCAAAGATGGTTTAAACACAGAAAATCTACACAACAGGAATCTCTCAGTAGGTGCAGGAAAAGTAGTTGATTAAATCCAACACCCATTTAAGCCCTGGCTGGTGTGGCTCAATGGCCTGAGCGCCAGCCTCTGAACCAAAAGGCTGCCAGTTCAAGGACCAGGTCCCCAGCTGGGTGCAGCCAGAGGCAACCAGTCTCACTCTTAAGATACATACCCTAAGCAAATGGAGTTTCTTTATCCTAGTAAAAGGTGGCTACAAAAAACTATGGCAATCTTTACACTGGTACAACATAAAATCAACAAAAAATGGTTGTTTACTATTTTTGCTTTTTAAATTTTATTTATTTATTTTTAGAGAGAGGTGAAGGGAGAGAGAAACATCAAGGTGTGGTTGCCTCTTGCACACACCCTACGGGGGACCTGGCCTGCAACCCAGGCACATGCCCTGACCGGGAATCCAACTGGAGACCCTTTGATTCTCAGGCTGGCATTCAGCCCACTGAGGCACTGAGTGGCCTCAGTAGCCACTGAGCTTCTATTTAACATTTTATTAAAGGTCAGACCTGCTGATTAAAAAGAAAAAGAGAATACAGTAAAAAACAAGAAATAAAACTGCTTTTTATTTGTATGTCACTTAACCAAAAGATTCAGTAGACATTATTAGAATATGAGAATTTGGTTAAGGTTGCAAAGTTAGTGAACAAAAATCAGTATCAATCAGATAAATAAGCAACAAACTGAAAATGGTATCCTTTCTTTTGCTAGTTGCATTTACAAAGACCAAATACATAAAATGTGTGCATGATATTTGGAAGAAAAGTATAAAACTTAATTGAAAGATATTGAAGAACTAATAAACAGAAAGATATTATATTTACTGATAGGAATATTATGGTAAAAATATTTCAATTATCCCCCACATTAATCACTTTGGAGAATAATTTAACAGTATCTAATTAAATGAACATATTCTAAGAAATTCCATATAGCTAAATTTTCACACATATATAGAAGAGGTAATGTTCAATACTATTTATTCACAGTGGCATTTCTTGTAATCTAAAATAAAAAGTGGAAACATCTTATCTGTCCTTCCACAGAAAAATCAGTAAATTGTGGTATAGTCCTTTAATAAGATACTGTACAGCAGTACCAATGAATGGAATAAAACTATATACCTATCAACATAAATAAATCTCACAAATATACTGTTGAGCAAAAGTAAACTGCGGTAGAGTTCTATCAATTTATCACTTACACAGAATGGAGCAAAAGTAGGTTTACAGTTGTTCATATAGAAAACAACACAATAATTAATAAATAATAATACAAGAATAAACTGTTCTGTGTACTCGTAGCTGTAAACCTACTTTTACAGTTACGCTGTATAGATTTAAAACATGTCAACATGCTATAAATTTTATATGATACATATTAATAAATATACATATGCAGCAGCAGAATAGAGCAGCGATTTTTAACTGGTGTGCCTCAAAAATTTTTAAATGTACAATACCTGACCATGAGGCACAAGTGTGAAAGCCAAGGCCCTCCACCTCGTTTTATCTGCCCCGGCACCGTGTTTCTGCCCAGCGGCAGTGCCGAGCTCTCGCGTAACACTTAAGGAGGAGTTACATTTATACTGTTCCCAAATTACATTCGGCCCTTTGAAGGCAACCGCAAGGCTGATTGAGGCCCCTGGTGAGAGTGAATCTGACACCCCTGCCTTAGACTGTCAAATAAAAAATGACAACAGCCAACACAACAAAAGCCATCCAGTGTGAATGAATCAAAATTATACCTTTTCTTTTTTTGTCAGATAGGGAAAAAATGTAGTATGTTTTTTGGAGTGCTGCAGAATTCTAGTAATTAGTTTGTGTGTGCCACGAGATGAAAATGGTTGGAAATCACTGGAATAGAGAGATGCATAGTAATGAAAACCACAACAGCACAGTGGTTACTGTAATGAGGGGAAGAGTATGTTTTACTTTTTAAGCGTGGACACATATTATTCTTTTATTTTTGTGTATTTCTTAAGTATTATGCAATAAAATAAAAAATTAAAAGCAATAAAAGGATCTGCCATAGAGTCTCATCAGTGAGCTCTGGAGAAGAACTAAGTTTCACAGGTAAAAATCAGAGACCATAAAAACCAAAGTCAGCAGACTTTTGATAAGCCACAGTGTTATAATAGAGAACCTGCTTAAATATGTCATTTGGAAACTTTGTTACTGTTCTTTTTACCTGTCTCTTATATGTCTCCAGTTGGCTTCGAGCTGCATTGGCTTTTCTTAACTCTTCCTCTAGACTGACAGTGTTCTGCATATACATAGTATTCTTCTCTTCTAAGAGTTTAACCTGCCGCCTCAAGTCACCTAGATCTTCTAGCTTCTTTTTGTATGATTCCACTTGGCCTTCTAGTTTAGACACCTTATCAGAAGAATGTCTAGAATAAGATGGAAAATCAGAAATCAGAAATACATCTACAGTTATAAAAACTGTTACAGATAGTGCTAAATAAACCAAGGGGGATTGCCAGCTAATAACACGTTCTAATGAAATTATAAGACAAAGATGATTCCAGGTTAATGTTTTGCTCAGGTTAAAAAAATATAGCCTAGTTATAGCAAAAACTGTAATGACAAATGTTATGTAATTTAAGGAAAGCAAGTCTGTGTGTGGGGGGGAGGGGAAGTAGCCAGCAGAGACACATGTAGTAAAAATACAAAGGCAAAATAAATTGTGCAGTGTCCAAAGGATTTGGCAATTAGAACATCATTAGTGGCCACAGAATAGCTGTTTCAGTGGAGTAGTTAGGGCAGGTGGGGGCAACTTTTAGGAGGTTAAGGACAGAACATCAATTTCACTCTGTATAATCTAAATTTGTTCTGGAAAGAAGGACAGGGTAACAAGTTTCTCTCTTTTTCTAAGATGAGAGAGACCTAAATGTACGTATACTAAGTATACGCCAAGAAGGAAGATTCAAATGTGAAGAGAAATGGTAACTGATTGTAACACAGTCTGTTGCTGTGTAAGTGAGAAGCATTGAGACGCAGAGCACAGAAGTTAGCACTGGACAGGAGGAAGAAAAACAAGTCTATATTCCAGAAGCAAAAAGAGAAGATTAGTGGGAATGTAGGGCAGTTAGGAAGTGCAGGAGATACAGGACACAGAATGTCCGCAGTTCCTGGTCTCTTCCCTCCATGCAGCAGGAGACAACGTCATCTACTGAGGCCAAGGCATGGGAGGGTTGGGGTGGGATGGGCATGCAGGTGAGAAGAGTTACAGAAACACGTCAAGCTATGGGGGCAATGGGAGACAGGGCTATCTACTGGTGAGCAGTAGAATGGTGGACTGGTGGTAAGAACCCAGCGAAGAAGAGTAAAGCTCATTAATTCATAGTAGGCCAAAAGTACATCACTATGTGAATTTCTCTATTTGTTCTCAGTATTCAAAAAGCAAACGTGTAAAATATAGATAGATGGTTGGAATGAGCCAAGAGAGGACAGATTATACTAGAACTGGATAGGTGGGAAAATGAGGTGGCAGACAGTGAGGTGCCTAGTGAGAGACTATTTGAGGTAAAGATAAAAGGTCCAGCAAGGATATGAAGCCTCGTCAGGCAGGGCATTATCTGAGAAAAAGGAAGACCAAGTGACTGCAGGAGTCAAAATGAAAGAAAAAGAGCAGTAATAAGAAAAGCTCCAGAACTAGAACAAGTATAAAGTGATGGTCAGAGAGCAACTTTATTTGACAAATATTTATACAGCACTTATTTGCTGGATACTGTTCCAAGTGTTTACAACCATAAATTTACTTAAGTCCACAAAGGAATCGGAGGTAGGTATGTGTGTTAGTTCCACTTCACAAATGAGGAAATGGTTCCATGGAAGTTAAATGACAGCATGGAGATCTAGACCCAGGTGGTGTGGCTCTGAAACACCCTGCCATGCTCAGAGAGCCTCGAGTTGGTCACACTGGTGGGAGTACTGTTCTGGGTGATGAGGGGTCTGAGACTGCGAAGACGGGAAGATTGTTTACCTAAGAACATCTATTTCATCTTTTAGAGACTGAGCGTCATCTGCCAAAGTGGTTAGGTCATCATTCTGCTGCCGAAGTTCAGAGACTTCCTTTTCTAACTCTTCACAGCGTATTCGATAATCATCTTTGGCAGCTTCTAGTCTGTAACCAAAACAAAATAAACCAAGAAAGTACTATTTACTGTCTAATAATTCTCCTTAGAACAGTAAACAAAAATAAAAAGCATGAAAATAAACTCTTCCTGAATTTGTCTCCTATGTTTTGTGATCACGAACTATAATTCTAAGTTTTAATGATCCTAAGGGACTCCACTGTTCCGAGGCTGGTGAAAAGAGAAAACCTAGTTACCATTCCTTTATTCAGAAAGTTAGACATCAAGTAATATTTTTCAAAATACAGCAGACAGAATTTATTTAAATGTTATTTTTAATTATGCAATTTATATTCTTTGTTGAAAAGTTACAAAATACAGAAAAGTAAAAAAAAGATAAAAACCATGTATTAATCAAAATAGAAAACTGCTATTAACAATTGTGGAATATATCCTCCAGTCTGATTCCTATTCATAGATCTTTATTCCCCCAAACACAGAAAATACTATTTTTGCTTCTTAATGTTTTGTTTAACATAAATGCTTCATTTAGATTTATAAGATTCTTTGTCTCTCACCTCACAAATATTTATCATTGATTATTTCCTTTTAATATTATTTATATATTTAATGTACAGAAATTCTTTGTTTTTATGTAACTCAATTGATGAATCTTATACTATATAGTTCCCACTTTTAGTGTGTGATTAGAAATTTTTCCCCTTTTAATCCTATATTGTCTGTTATTATTATACACGGTTTCATTTTTAACATTAAAATTCTCAATTTCCTTGGAATTTATTTTGGTATACAATGTAATACAATTTATTTTGGTATATAATATAATGTAATATAATTTGTTTATGATCTAACTTTTCCTGCCAAAATATCTACCAATTGTCCCCAAACCATTTAAAACATAATTTCATCTTTCTCTTTTTGTTGATTAGAAAAACACCATCTTTACTGCATTACACACTCTTATATACACTTGGGTTTCTAGATCTTCATTAGTGTCACTGATTTCTCTATAATTTGCTGCATCACTACCAAGCCATTTTAATTAGTACAGGTTTATAACATATTTCAACACTGAATAATATGGTAAGTACGCCCTTATTAAACTTTGTTCTCAAAATGTTCTTGCTCATTAACACGTCCAGAAGAGCATAAAATTTGGAATTAAGTTCAAATCATATAAGTCCCTAGTATTACAGGAGTCCCAACTTATCCACGATGGGCATATTCCAAGACCCCCAGTGAATACCTGAAACCGTGGATAGTACCAAACCTTATACATACTGTGTTATTTCCTATACATATATACCTTTTCACTTAAATGAAGCCCTTTACAGCTTTTCTTTGGCACATGTGAGTTGCCAGCATCACTACCTGTTGCATTTTAGGGCCTTTATTAAAAAAAAGGGCTGCCTGGACAAAAGCACTGGGATATTGCAACAGTTGATCTGATAACTGAGACAGCCACTGAGTGACTGATGGGCGTGCAGTATATACAGGATGGATACAATGGACAAAGGGATGATTCAGGAGATTTCATCATACCACTGAGAAGAGTTTGCAAGTTAAAAGTTATGAGCTACTTAATTCTGGAATTTTCCATTTAATATTTTTGGACTGCAATTGGGTAACTGGAACCACAGAAAGTGACTGTGGATACGGTAGGACTATTGCACTTTTAATTTTTTTTTTTTGGTACATATATATGGGAGTTTTTTTTCTGATGATATAACTAGTTCCTGCTAGAAAAGCTTATGATAAATATGTCTCACAGTTACCCTCCCCCATTACATGTTTACTGGTTCTAAGAACTTTTCAGTTGATTCTCTTATATGTTCTAGATAGACAAACATAAAACCCACAAATGTTCAGACTTTCCAATAATCTCATCTCATTTCTCTTTATTTCATTTTCTAGAAAAGTAGTTAACAACTCAATCTTATACAGCATCTGCATGCCAGGCAATATTGTTAGTGCTTTACATATACTAGCTCATTTAATATTTAACTTATTTAACACTCACTTAAAATTCTAGAAGGTGGATAATACTAGTAGACCATCTGACAGTGGAGGAAATGCAGGCATGCCCCAGTCTACACAGTTACTAAGTGGCAAAGCCAGGATTTTTTAAATGTCTAGAAAAAAGTCAAATAAATTAATACTCATTCTTATATTGTATCTGACTATAAAGAATAATAAAAATATTAAGACATATCAATATATTGTATTGATAATACATTTGAATTGTTAAAGTACTTCAAAACAGAATACTGTAATACGTATTCTGAAACTATTTCCTATATAATGAAAATGTTAAGACAATTCTAAATACTATATTTTGCCGTGTAAAATGTGCTCCCACGTGAAATGCACACCCATGGTTTTCTGAGCATTATACATAGGATGATTATACCCAGGGTATGTAATCAATTATGCCCATGTATAATGCACATCCTTATTTTTCCCTCAAAAATTATACACAGCAAAACACAGTACCACTTCCCCAAAGCCATTTTTAAAGTTTACTTACTTACTTAGTTATTTATTTTATTTTTAGACAGAGGGGAAGGAAGCGAGAAAGAGGCGGAGAAACATCAAAGTGTGATTGCCTCTTGTGCCCCCTCCTGGGAACCTGGCCTGTGACCCAGGCATGTACCCTGACTGGGAATTGAACTAGCGACACTTTGGTTCACAGGCTGGCGCTCAATCCACTCCACTGAGCCACACCAGCCAGGGCCCAAAACCGTCTTTTAAAAACTGGCCACAATTCTGTCCAAGATGGCAGCATAGAAGGACAATGAACACACTCCCTCCCATAAACACATTGTATTTACAACTACAGAGCAATTTCCTCTCAAGAACTGAGGGCAACGAACGGAACAACTTCTGCACAGCAAATGAGAAAGAGAGACCACACAGAAATGGGTAGGGAAACTCTGACAAGGTACAGTGGAAACCCTACTCCCAGTGCACTACCTGCAGGAGGGAGGGACCGCCTACTTTCCTGCCCAGGGGCATAGTGACACAAGAGTGGTGTAAAGGGCACCTAGACTGTAAGGGGAAAAGTTCATTTAACAACCCTAGAGCATTAGTCAGACAGGAAGGGGGCTGCGGACACTCTCCCATTGCAGTAAGTATACAGAGCACCAACTGTGATCCCCTTTAACCTTAAACTCACAGGCAAGAACATGATCCAGGTATTCTAGCCAGTCAGCCAAGGCCATCAGACAGCACACCAGGTCCTAGGTTCATACCCGCCCCTTGGATTGTCCCTGAGACTCCCCCGCAGACTGTACCCTTTCCAGCCACAGCTCAGGATGTTGGCTAGGCTCTGTCCTAAGGACTCCCCTTAGCCCTGTGCCCATTCCAATTACAGCCCTGGGCCCTGATGTGGCTTACCTTATGACAGCCTTCTCCAGCTCCAGCTTCCAGCCCATCTGCCAAGGTGTCCGTGTAGTGGCTTGCCCAGGGACACTCCAGGCTCTAACCTACCCTTGTTATATAGCTCCTGGCCTGGTGCCACTTGTACCTAGGACTTCTTGCAAATCCCACCACCTCAGTTCCAGCTGCAAGCCCCACTGTAGCTTGTGCCCAGGACTCCCCTTGGCCTGAGCCCACCCCAACCACAGCTCCACCTAGCCTGCCAAGGAAACCCCAGTGTGTGGCTTGCCCTTGGAACTTCCTGCAGCCTGACCCCAGGACTGCCCATGACTTCATCCTTAGCTGGCTCTAGTTCCAGCCACTGCTGGCCCACCATGGCAGCCGCAGCAGCCTGCCACAGCCAACTCCACGTCTAGCTGGCCTGCCAGAAGGCACCAAGCTCATGAGGTCTAGGAAGAGGAAGCTCTTACACAGGCCACTACTTTGAGAACAGGAGAGGTTACTGTTTTGCCTAATTCACAGAAATAAACTCAGAGATAGCAAAACAAGGTAACACAGAAATATGTTCCAAATGAAAGAACAAGATAAAACCTTAGAGAAAAAACGAAATGAACCAGAGACAAGAAACCAATGAAATAGAGAGTTCAAAACACTGGTTATAAGGATGCTCAGTGAACTCGGGAGAAGAACAGACAAAACAATCAGAACTCAATACAGTAACTGTAATAAAAATACACTAGAAGGAATCAACAGATTGGCTGATGCAGAAGAACAAGTCAGGGAGGTGAAAAACAGTTAGTGGAAATCACTCCATCAGAATAGCAGAAAGAAAAGAGAAATTTAAACAATGAAGATGGTTTAAAGGACAACATCAAGCATACCAACATTCCAATCACGGGGCACCACAAGGAGAAAAGAGAGAAAGGCACAGAAAACCTATTTGAGGATACAAAGGCTGAAAACTTCACGGATCTGGTTAAGTAAACAGACATCCAAGTCCAGGAAGCACAGAGTCCCAAACAAGATGAACCCACAGAGGCCCACACCAAGACATACCCTAATAAAAATGACAAAAGTCCATGATAAAGAGAATCTTAAAAGCAGCAGGAGAAAAGCAGCTAGTTATATACAAGAGCTTCTCCAAGAGACTATGAGCTAATTTTCCAAGAGAAACTTTGCAGGCCAAAAGGAAGTGGCACCATGTATTCAACGTGATAGAAGAGAAAAAACCGATAGGCAAGAATACCCCATCAAGCAAAATTATCA
The DNA here is from genome assembly GCF_004126475.2 of Phyllostomus discolor. Taxonomy (NCBI): domain Eukaryota; kingdom Metazoa; phylum Chordata; class Mammalia; order Chiroptera; family Phyllostomidae; genus Phyllostomus; species Phyllostomus discolor. The sequence goes on from NC_040913.2 coordinate 69,112,716, forward strand.
TTCAGAACTGAAGAGCTAAAAGAGTTCCCCAGACTAGCAAAAGCTAAAGGAACTTGTCACCACCTAACCAGCATTGCAAGACATGTTAAAGGGACAACTATAAGAGAAAGAGGCCAAAACTAAATATAAGAAAGTATAGGAAGGCAAAATTCTCACTAATAAAGGGAAACATTTCATAAATGTAGTAAATCAACCAATTATCAAGTTAGCATGAATGTTAAAAAATGAAAATAGTAAGAGCATGTGTAAATACAGTAATAAACCAAGGAACTCACACATGCACAAGATGTGAAATATGATGTCAAAAACATAAGTGTGCGGGTATGAGTAAAAACTGTAGTGCTTTTGGAATGCATCTGAATTTAAGCAACTATCATCTTAAAACAGACTACTATAAACACAGCTTGTAAGTTTTATATGAATTTTTTGGTAACCACAAACTAAAATCCTATAGTAAATATGCAAAATATAAGGAAAAAGGAACCCAAATAAATCACTAAACAAAGTCATTACTGTACAAGAGAGCAAGAGAAGAAAGGAACAGAGAAGAACTACAAGAATAAAAATAATTAATAAAATGACAATAAGTACATAATTCACAATTACTTTAAATGTAGGTGAACTAACTGCCTGACTCAGAAGACACAGGGTGGCTAAAGAGACTGAAAAGAAGACCTGTGGGTCTTCTGCCAGCAAGAGACTCACTTTAGACAGAAAGACACAAAGAGACTGAAAGTGAAGGGACGGAAAAAGATATTTCATGTCAATGGAAACGAACAGAAAGCTGGGGCAGTGACACTTGTATCAGATAAAACAGACTTTAAAACAAAGACTATAACAATAGACAAAGGGCACTGCATAATGATAAAGGGATCAATCCAATAAGAGGATATAACAATTCTAAACACCTACACACCCAATGCTGAAGCCCCTAAATCTTTAAAGCAATTATTAATGAACACAAAGGGAGAAATCGATAGTACTACCTCCACAGCAGTGGACTTTAACATCCCACTTACATCAATGGATAGGTTAAGTAGACAGAAAATCAGTAAGGAAACAGTGGCCCTCAATGATACCTTGGACCAAAAAGACTTAGTAAACCGCAGAATACACATTTTTTCAGGTGCACATGGACCATTTTCCCAGATAAACCACATGTTAGGTCACAAAACTAGTCTCAGTAAGTTTAACAAGACAGAAATCATATCAAGCATCTTCTTTGAATAAAATGATATAAAACTTGAAATCAATTACAAGAGGAAAAACTGGAAAAAACCTATAAACACATGGAGGCTAAACAACATCTTACTAAATATCCAATGGGTTAATGAACAAAATCAAGGAGAAAATAAAAAAGTATCTTGAAAAAAATGAAAATGGAAACACAATAATCCAAAGTCTCAGGGACACAGCAAAAGTACTTCTAAGAGAAAACTTCTTAACAACACAGGCCTACCTCAAGAAAGAAGAAAAATCTCAAATAAACAATCTAAATGTATGTGTGAAGGAACTAGAAAAAGAACACACTAAACCCAAATGAGTGGAAGGAAGGAAATAATAAAGAACAGAGCAGAAATATATGAGACAAAAATAAAAATAATGTACAAAAAAGATCAATGAAACTAAGAGCTGGTTCTTTGAAAAGATAAAACTGATCACCCTTCAGCAGGACTTACCAAGAGAGGGCCCAAGTAAATACGATCACACCTGAAAGAAAAGTGACAACCAACACCCCAGGAGTACAAAGAATAAGAGAATACTATGAACAATCACATGCTAACAAATTTGACAACATAGAAGAAATGGGTAAGTTCATAGAAACACATAATCTTCCAAGACTGAATCAGAAAGAAACATAAAATCCACACAGACCAATTATTAGAAATGAAATTGAATCAGTAATGAAAAAGCTGCCAACAAACAAAAGTCCAGGACCAGACCATCTCACAGATGAATTCTACCAAACATTCAAAGAATACCTATCCTTCTCAAACTATTCCAAAAAATTGAAAAGGGGGGGAGATGCCTAACTCATTCTATGAAGCCAGCATTGCATTGATATCAAAACCAGACAAAGATACAAAAAATAAATAAATAAAAGGAAGAAAGTTACAGGCCATAACCATCTTTAACAAAATGTTAGCAAACCATATTCAGCAATATATCAAAAAGATCATCCAGCACGATCAAGTGGGATTTAATGCAAAGATGCAAGGATGGTTCAATATCTACACACCAATCAAGGTGACATAACACATAAAATGAAGTATAAAAATTATATGACCATATTAATAGATGCAGAAAAAATATTTACTATAAATATCTATTTACAATAAAAATTCAATAAAGTGGATATAGAAGAAATATACCTCAACATAATAAAGGCCATACATGACAAACCCACAGCTAACATACTCAACAGTCAAAAACTGAAAGCTTTTTCTCCAAGATCAGGAATAAGACAAGGATGTCCATTCTCACCACTCTTCTTTCTTTAACATAGTATTGGAGTCCTTGCCACAGCAAGCAGACAAGAAAAAGAAATAAAAGTATATAAACTAGAAGGGAAGAAGTAAAATTGTCACTATTTGCAGAGGACATATGCCATATATATATATATATATATATATATATATCCCTATTAGGATTAATAAATGAATTCAGTAAAATTGCAAGATAAAAAATTAATATTCAGAAATCTGTTATGTTTCTAAGCATGAATAACAAACTACCTGAAGGAGAAATTAAGACAATCCTGTTTACAACTGCAATGGAAAATGTCTAGAAATAAATTTAACCAAGGTTCCAAAAGACCTGTAATGTGAAAACTACAAGAAACTGATGAAAGAAATTAAAGATACAAATAAGTGGAAGGATAAACAGTGCTCATGAATCAGAAAAATCAGTACTGTTAAAATGTCCATAGTACTCAGAGCAAAATACAGATTCAATGCAATCTCTATCAAAATACCAATGGCATTTTTCTCAGAACAGAAACAAATAATCCTAAAATTTATATGGAACTACAACAGACTATGAATAGCCAAAGAAATCTTGAGAAAAACAGAATTTGGAGGTACCACACACCATGATTTCAAACTACACTTACACAGCTATAGTAATCAAAACAGTGTGCTGACCCTCCCATCAAGATGGCAGCATAGGCAGACATGGCTCGCGTCTTTGCCCAACCACAGCAAAAGTACAACGAAGACATAGAACCACCATTGCTCAGAACTGACACAAATTGAACTGAATGAAAGTCTGACGACTATGAAATAAAGAAACCACATCCATCCAGGCTGGTAGGAAGGGTGAAGACACACAATGGGCTGGTCCCAAATCCCTGTGTGGCAGATAAATATTCGGAAGGGATTCTAAGAAGTGAGTTGGCCCAGCCCCATACCAGGCCTCCCAGCCCAGGGTTCCAGTGCAAGGAAGATAAGTCCCCACAACTTTTAGCTGCAAAAACCAGCCAGGTTTGGGTCAGAGGAAGAAAATTCTGGAGCCCCAAGCAGCTCCTCTTAAAGAAATCATACAGCCTCACCTACTCAGACTCATTCCCTCTGAGCTCCAATAACAGGGTTGTGGCTTAAGGGGCACAGTGGCATGCAGGGGGAGGCTGAGGTATGTGGCATCAAGGTGAGTGGAGGCCACTGTCCCTTTTCTGGGCCCTACCCCCACAGAGCCTACAGACTGGAGCCTTATCTAAGATTCCATCAACCTAGCTAACACTGTTTGACCCACTTTGGGGATTGCCAGAGACTCCACCCCACCTAACTTAGGGGATCACCTAAGCGGCTTTTCCCTGTGAATGGTCTTGGCTCATGCTTCATAACTTCCTAAATCCTCTTAAACAAGCAGCAGCTGGTTTCAGTGAGCCCCAGGCCTGGAATTAGTAGCCTAGACTCACAGCTTGGCTTCACCTGGGAATCTCCAAGCCCAGCACAAGTAGCAGTCACCTCAGATTGCTTTATAACTCAGGCATGGGGGCCCCAGGCAAAACACAGGTTGGGGCTGACCTTGGCCTGTACCACCAAGGAAACCCCTGGGGCCAGTATTACCCAAAGGACAGCTACAGACCATGCTGGAACACCACCACCCTGCCCCTGCATAGCTGATCCTCCACAAAGGGTGGAGGTTGGTGGCCAGTGGTCAGAGCCAGTCCTTGCAGCTGACTGGCCTGGACAAATCCCTCTCACTGATCTGCCAACAGCAACCAAGGCTCAACTATAAGAAGAGAGTGTACTCAACCAACATGAAGGGTGCACCTTGAGTACCCAGCTTGGGTGATGAGGAGGCTGTACCACTAGACTCTACAGGACACCTACTATATGAGGCCACACTACCAAGACACAGAGTCAAAGCAGCTCTACCTAATACATAGAAACAAACACAGGGAAGTTGAGAAAATGAGGAGACAATGAAACATGGCCCAAATGAAAGAACAGATCAAAACTCCAGAAAAAGAGCTAAATGAAGTGGAGATAAGCAATCTGTTAGATACAAAGTTCAAAATACTGGTTATAGACCTGGCTGGTGTAGCTTAGTGGATTGAGTGCCAGCCTGCAAACCAGAGGGTTGCTGCTTCGATTCTGAGTCAGGGCATATGCCTGAGTTGCAGGCCAGGTCCCCAGTAGTGGGCACGCAAGGGGCAACTGCGCATTGATGCTTCTCTCCTTGTCTTTTTCCCTCCCTCCACCTCTGTCTAAAAATAAATAATAAAATCTTTTTTTTTTAAATACTGGTTATAAGAATGCTCAAGGAACTCAGTGAGGACATCAACAGCATAAAAAAGATACAGTCAGAAATGAAGGATACACTAATTGAAATAAAGAACAATTCACAGGAAAATAATAATAGAGCAGATAAAGCCAAGAATCAAATCAATGCTTTGGAACATAAGGAAGCAAAAACCAACCAATCAGAACAACAGGAAGAAAAGAGAATAAAAAAAAAAACGAGGATAGAGGAAACAGCCTGTGGGACAACTTTAAGCAATCCAACATTCGCTTTGTAGGGGTGCCAGAAGGACAAGAGAAAGAACAAGAAATGATAATCTATTTGAAAAAATAATGAAAGAAAACTTCCCTAATTTAGTGAAGGAAATAGACATGCAAGTCCAGGAAGCACAGAGAATCCCAAACAAGATGGATGCAAAGAGGCCCACCCCAAGACATATCATAACTAAAATGCTAAAGGTTAAAGATGAAGAGATGGGAGGGTGGGTATTGGAGAATGGGTGAGAGGTGAGGGGATGAAGAAGTACAAACAGGTACTTACAGAACAGCCATGGGGATGTAAGTACAGTGTAGGAAAGGCAGTAGCCAAAGAACTCATATGCAGGATCCATGGACATGAACAAGGGTGGGGGGATTGCCTGAAGAAGTTCAGGGTGCTGGGTGGGGGGGGGCAAAAGGGACAACTTTAATAGCATAGTCAACAAAATGTAATTTACAAAAGTATAATGACAATAAAAATTTAAAAAAAAAACCAGACACATAGATCAATGGAACAGAATAGAGTGTCCAGAAATAAACCCATGCTTATATGTCAATGAATCTATGACAAAAAAGGCAAGGATATACAATGGGGAAAAGATAATCTCCTTAATTAATGTTGGGAAACAAATACACGCAAAAAAATGAAATTAGACCACTTTCTCACGCTATATACAAAAGTAAACTCAAAATGGATGAAGATTTAAATGTAATACCTAAAACCATTAAACTCCCAGAAGAAAACATGCAGTAAACTCTTTGACATTGGTCTCAGCAATGTTCTTTGGACATGTCTCCTTGAGCAAAGGCAACAAAACCAAAAATAAACAAATGGGACTACATAAACTAAAAAGGTTTTACACAGTGAAGGAAACTATCCATAAGATGAAAAGGCAACCTAGTGAATGGGAGACGACATTCATAAATGATATATCAGATAAGAAGTTAATATCCAAAACATATAAAGAACTCATAGCTCAATATCAAAAAATCAAACAGTCCATTTAAAGAATGGTCAAAGAACCTGAATAGATATTTCTCCAAAGACACACCAACAGACATGTGAAAAGATGCTCAACATCACTAGTCATCAGGGAAATGCAAATCAAAACCACAATGAAATATCACCTCACACCTGTCAGAATGGCTATTACAAAAAAAGAGAGAGAAAACACAAAACAAGTGTGGAGAAAAAGAAATCCTTGTGTACTGCTGGTGGGACTGTAAACCAGTGCAGCCACTGTGCAAAACAGTGTGGAGGTTCCTAAAAAAGTTACAAGTAGAACTACCGCATGCCCCAGCAATTCCACTCCTAGGTATTTACACAAAGAAAACGGAAACAATAATTTGAAATAATACATGCACACTTCACTGAAACACTGCTTACAATAACCAAGATATGGGAGCAACCTAGGTGTCTTTGAAAGGTAAATAGATAAAGATGTGATACATATCATGTACAATGGATTATTAGCCATAAAAGGGAATAAAATCTTGCCATTTGCAACATTAATGGACCTAGAGTATTATGTTAAGTGAAATAAGTTAGAGGAAGACAAGTAGTGTATGATTTTACCTATTTCTGGAATCTTATAAAAAGTGGCAAACAAAGAAACAAAAGGCAATAAAAACAAACTCACAGAGAGAACAAACTAATGGTTGCCAGAGGGGAGGGGTGGGGGGATGGGCAGAAAAGAGGAAGGGAATGAGGAAGTACAAACTTCCAGTTATAAAATAAGTCACAGGGATGTAAGGCACAGCACAGGGAATGGAGTCAATAATATTGGAATTACTACGTAAGGTAACAGATAATTAATAGACTTACTGTGATCACTTTATAAGGGATATAAATGTTGAATCACTATGTTGTATACCTGAAACTAATATAATATTGTATGTCAACTATAATTTAAAAAACTAGCCACAATTTAGAAAAAAAGAATAGTCATGTTTAGATTTTACTATCCACTAATTCTGTCTCAGAAAGTCAAGATGCAAATGAAGAGTTCCCAAGTTTTTTGGCTTCAGAATTCCCTTCAGTGTTAAAATTACTGAGATTCAAAAGAATTTTTGTTTTATATCATTTTATCTATCGATATATAACAAACCCATTATGTTAACACAGACAACACAGTTTACTTAAAATAACTCTATTTTCTAAAACAAAAAATATAGTGAGGAAAAGTGGCCGTGTTTTACACTTCTGTGATTCTAGTATCTGGTTTAATAAAAGAAAGCTGGGGTGTCACATCTGTTTCAACATTGACCTGTTATGGTTTTTAGGCGGAAGTCTATGAAGGAAACAAAGCCAGCCCTCCACAGACAAGTAGCTACAAAAGAGAGCCCTGAAGATTCTCTGAGAAGGTCTCTGTGAACCTGCAGGGGTCCTCTGACCACACTTTGTACTGTTGATGTAGAGGGGATGGATTGTTTCTAAAGTTTCTGAGAAGACTAAAGTTTTTCATTTTTTCCTGTTAAGGCAAAACCAAAAAAAAGTCCAGAAACATTTCGCTGAGGAACAGTAAAGAATATGTTACCATACTAAGTTAGCTGATAAAGTAAAAACCTAGTGATATTTAATTTCTCTTACTGTTTTAACACTGGAAATCTATGGCTAGGTAACAAACAGGTCATAAAATATTTTGCAGTAAATCATAACAAAATATTTTTATCATACTGCTAACCCCTTAAAATGTGCAGTTCTGTCTTGTTCTTGCAGGACACCAAGTTCTTCCCCTTCTTCCTTTCTCTTTCACCACCCAACTGCTACTGGTCCCTCCTCCTTCCTTTTGGACTTTTCCACTCCCAGAAGATGTGTTTAGAAGACTGTCCCTTTAAATCAGTTAGCTCTTTACGTAAGTCTGTCTCTAGAAATCAGGCACTTGGCATTTGTATTGTGTCCCTTTAAACTGAGTGCCTGAAAAGGACACCAATCTCTTTAAATTCAATGACAGTATCTTTCCTTTAAGAACATGCACTTTGAAATCTGTTCCTTGCAGTTTATGGTCTAATCTCCTTTTTTGTTTTAAAAATGATTTCAGAGTTTGGGTGACCTTAAACTTGTTGGTGATCATTCCAACTCGCCCAAAGGCCCCCCCCACTAGTCTTCTGTCTTCCTCTAATTTTTCTCTCAGTCTGCCTTTACTTGCCTCAACATGCCTGGCCGACTAGGGGAGGGACAGGTGTGCGGGAGGGGGGCTGGTGTTGGCTTTCTTCCTTTCATTCACAATTATGTTTCAGGTGGGGCATTCTGTCTTCAAGTAATATTGAAGGTATGGCTTTGACAGAATTGTTCCTGGATGTGAAGTTATTTCATGTTGTGTGGAAAGATTTTGGGGAAGTTGTTTATTACACAGTGTCCTTGGTCTGCAGCTACCCAGAAGTCCTAAAACTACAGTTTTAATTTTGAAAGTTACCAAATTTTTTAAAAATCAGATTTTATGACTGGTCTTTTACCTAAATGTTTCTTCTTGGAGCTGTTCTAATTGAGTTTGGAGCTGCAGATGCCTTCTTCCTGCTGGACTGTTAGGGTCTTCTATGGAATCAGATTGATTAAGTCTTTCCATTAATACCTGATTCTCAGCCAATAGACTACTTTTCTCCTCTTGCAATGCTGCAACCTGTCAGAATATAGGAAGACAAGAGTTATTCTTCCAATTACACTGGCACTGGCATAATCACCTGTGAATTACCATTATAAATTAAAGTGTATTTTTTAAAAGTGCAATCAACCTCCACTTAAAACACTTGTGTTATTTTGGAATATTGCACAGGCAGAGTAATCTATAAGAGTAAGCAAAAATTCATTATTTTAGATCTGAAAAGACAATTAAACAAAGATATACAGATAGCAACTAAGGACACAAAAAGATAGTCGTGATTAGTCATTAGGAAATGCAAATTAAAAGTTACACCAATGTCACACCAATATAGTCTGACTACAACGGCTAAAATTAGAAAGACTCGCTGTACCAGGTGTACAAACAAAAGCCTCATACACTTCTGGTAAGAATATAAAGTGTTTTAAGTGCTTTGGGAAACAGTTTTGCATTTTCCTACAAAATTAATGCAATTATCACATGACCCAGCCATTCTACTCGTAGGCATTTACTTAAGAGAAATAAAACTATGTCTACACAGACTTACAAAAATGTTTACAGCAGCTTCGAGTGTAATAAAGAAAAACTAGAAACACAAATGTTCATCAACAAGTAAATGGATAAACTGCAGAATATCCAAACAATAGTATTTCACAATTAAAAAAGAGTTAACTATTGATACTGACAACATGAATGAATCTCAAAATAACAAAAGAAGTCAGACAAAAAATAACAGTATACACTGTATGATTCCTTTTATATATAATTCTAGAAGATACAGGCTAATTTATAGTAGTCAAAAGCAGAACTGGGGACTGCAGGGGGGTGATGGGTTCCTTATACTGATTGTGGTAATTTCACATGTTCATACATATGTCAACATGCATCAAAATTGTGCATTTTAAACCTGAGTAGTTTATTGTATGTCAATTATATCTCAATACAGCTGTAAAACAAAAATTACCTGCCATTTCTCCCTCTCCAGCCCACATTTCCTTCTGAACTTGTTCTAGTTGGACTTTGGGCCCTACCATTCCACCAAAACTGTTCATCAGGACCACTGTTGACTTCCAGGTCACTACCATCCTTCAGGGACATTGGATGCAACTGATCAACTCTGTCCTCTTTGAAGTATTTTCTTCACTTGGCTTCCAGGATACCTTACTCTCCTGGTTTCTGTACCAGTTCACTAGTCTTACCTTCCCTTTCTCCTTAAGTCCGTTCCTAGTTTCCCTGCCAGGAGAGCACCCCACAGCTTTTCTAAACACAGTGACAACTTCCAGTTTCATGGCTGTAAACACCATCTACTCACTGACCGCGCACATTTCTATTTCTGGCCTGGAACCCTGAACTGGAGATCATTTCTACTTGGATGTCTAACACGAGTCTCAAATTTAAATGGTCTAAACTGAACTCTTAATTACTCCAACCCTCAGCCCCAGTCCTTCCACAGTCCTTCCCATCTCAGTAAATGGTAACTCTGTCCTTCCAGTTGCTCAATCGTAAGCCTTAACATCTTTCTATCAGAGCATGTCCAATCTGTCAGCGAATATCATTGGCTCTACCTTCAGACATATTTTGACCACTTCTCACCAGCCCTAAATTCTGATGACCTAAGCCAACATAATTTTTTGCCTGGATTACTGTTGTGACCACTTAGTCTTCTTGATTTGGCCCTCCCTTCCCTATAGTCTGTTCTCCACGGAGCAAAACAAATGCACTCCATTAAAGCAAACTCAGATCACAGGACGGCTTTGTTCAAAATCCTCCAATGGCCTCTCATTTACTCAAAGTCTTTACAAAAGCTTACAAGGCCCCTCCAGACTGACTTCCTCCTTCCATGCTCCCTTCCACTTCTACCATCCTTGACTTCCTGCTGTTTTCTGAATACACCAGCCACACTCCCACCCCAGGGCCTGTGCTCAGCAGGTAACACTCTTCCTGGGAGGCTTGCCCCTACAACCTCTGGGATTTTACTAACATGCCACCTTCTCTGGGGCACCTGTGTTGACTAAATTCAAAACTACTAATTCTTCCTACTCGGGACTCCCTGTTCTACCTCATCTGCCTTTTTTCCCCCTTTAGAATATTTATCACCATTTAAAACTATATTCTTATTTTGTTTATTGGCTGTCTTCCTTACTAGAATTGTTAACTCCCTGGGGGCAAGAATATTTGATCAATTTGTCTATCTCCTGACCCCCAATCTTCATTATATCTACAACAACAAGAACAGTGGATGGTACACAGTAGGTGCTCAGTAAATGTCTATTGAAGAAATGAATTAATCTGAAACACCAGCTCTATAATTTATCAGATTTCCATAAATGCATGAGTGTCTTCTAAGAATAGAGCCATGGTTCTATTCTATGCCACTGGTCTATTTCTTTCATTCTTCTCTTTTAAATAAATATTTAGGGCATAAAAACTTAAATTTTAAAAACTAATTTCAAGCCCTGGCTGGCGTAGCTCAGTAGATTGAGCGCGGGCTGGGAACTAAAGTGTCCCAGGTTCGATTCCCAGCCAGGGTACATTCCTGGGTTGCAGGCCATAACCCCCAGCAACCGCACATTGATATTTTTCTCCCTCTCTCCCTCTCCCCCCCCTCTTTCTCCCTTCCCTCTCTAAAAATAAATAAATAAAATCTTTAAAAAAAAAACAAAAAAACCCCCTAATTTCTTTGCTACTGATTTCTGACTTTAATTGCATCTTGGTCACAGAGCATGATCTAAAGGCACAGATTATTTGAAATTTTATTAAGAAGTGTTTTATAACTTGTGGTCTATTTATAAGAAGGCTAGGTGTACAATGTAAAACTTTAATACTAGACTTATCAGACTAGCAAGTGTTGCTAAAATATTTTAATTCAATATACTTGACAGAAATCCTTTTCACAAACACAGAAAAAGGAGATTAGTTAAAAATAATACATAAACATGATTTAAGAAACAAATCAAACAAGGCAAAGGGGCTTATAGTGAAAAGCTAGTTCCCTGTTGAGATTTTCCTTCACTGGTCACTTCTGCAATTTTAAACAACTACTCACTGACTCATTTCACTGAGCTGCCCACCATTCATTAACTCACTCAAATACTGGTGTGCTTACAACACGTTAGGCACTGCTGCAATCTTCTAGGTGCGAGGCATGCCATGATGAATAAAGCTGAGAAAGTTCTTATTCCACAGAATGGTCATACATTCAAAACAAATCACAGTAAATAGATAAACAAAAACATATTAAGTAAACTAACAAACACATGCTAAAACTAGAGTAACAGTGTATGCAGAGGGTTAAAATAAGAGTAACACGAGAGTCTGGGTGATTACTTCAGATTGGCTGACCATGGAAGGACTTCTCAAGGAGGCCTAATTTAGTACCTGGCACCTCTAAGAGCCCAATAAATGATTTATGACGAATAAATCAGGTGGTTTTGAGCTGAGGTTGGATGACAAGAAGGAGCCGGCCATGTAATGAGTGTAGCAAGCGCTCAACTCTGTCACTGCAGCATAAAAGTGACCACAGACAATAAATACATCAATGAAGGAGCGTGGCTGTGCTGCAGTAAAACTGGGTTCATAGAAACAGACAGCAAGCTGTAGTTTGCCAATCCTAGCGTATAACTTTAATTTTATACTATGAAAGACAGTATTTATATTCTGCTTGTAAAATTAACTCAATTTTTATTATAACCCTTAGCATTTATCTATAGTTAAATTCTAAAATCTGAAAAGCAATTAACAGCACTTACATCATGATTTATTAATATTTACTATATAACCCAAGTGTATGTTGATTTTACTACCTATTACATGCATCCAAAACAAGGACCAACTCCAAGTAAAATAGCTCTAGTATAAAGTATGAATTGTGCATACTCATTGCCCATCTTTAACAAGTATCAAAACAGGGCCAGTCACGTTTAATCTAGACTTGGACACACTCTCCCCACCTCCCTGATTTTGAGGTAATTCCAAATCATTTTATTTCTTATTTTCTTTATTTGTGAGGGCTTCCTTCAACTTTAACTATTGTATTGAATTTTTATTTTGACAATTCTATTTTAAATTTACTTAAGTGTTTCTTGATTTCTAATTTTTCTTTTTTAAAACTGCATCTTGTCCTTGTTTTACAAATGAAGTATCACTAATTTTACTGACAGTATTAAATAGATTAAAAGGGAGAATCTACCTCAAATTTCTCCACTTCCTCTATGGCCAGTTTCCTGTCTACCTTGATCCTTTTACCTTTTGTTATACAGATTTCCCTCACATTTAAGAATCAGTCAACAGCAAGGGTCAATGGAACCTATAAGCACTCACAGGCTTCAGCTTAGGGCTTTCTCTCCAAGAAGCTGGCCTTTCTGTAAATTAGAGAACCCAGGAAAAACAAAATGAAAAGGACCTCACCCTGCAGATTAATACTCAGTCTAACCCCCCTGTGCTTCTGTTTAATTTCTTTAGAAAAGACCCCTCTGACTGGGAAGCTGGCTAGAGGCCATTCTCTGCAGTGGATGACAGGGTTGATGGAGTTTAGCTATTCTACATAAAACCTATAGTTGTAGCCTCACTCAGCCCTGGGGCTCTACTACAGCAGCTTCCTCCCCTTCTCCCCCGGAGCTGTTCTTGGCCACTACACTCTTCATTCCTTCTAGCCATTTGGGACTTTTCCCACTGCTTCCTCGCTTTCAGAGATTGATGAAGACTGGTGGAATGCTGTTGCTAGCTATAAACCAAGTCAATGGTTACACATTCAGGAAAGGAAATTATGTGTTTGATCAGTCTACCATCTTTAACCAGAAATCTGTTTTCCCTTTTTTCTTTTCTTTAATTGGGGGGGCACGGTGGACAAACTGTGCTCTGTGGCAGTCAGTGCACAGTACGTTCTGTGTATTTACAGCAGCACATTTCAAACAGGCGGGGCACAGAGCAGACCTCCTACCTGCATGTCCAGTTCGTGGCATCTTTGAGAAATTTCTTCCTTGGCTGACAAAGCTTCATTTAGTTCCTCTGTAGTCTTCTTCAACTAGTTAAAAACCAAGATACACAATAAATATTTCAATTTGAAGTGGCAGCAATTAATAATTACATATGGAATTAAACATTGTCCCCCTTTTCTCTGTGAGGGACAGGGAGAAATCAAGAACCCTTCTGTGCAGGAGTCAAAAGAAGGCAGTTCTAACCCTGAATACCTTTCAGTTCTAAATCCTGTCTTTTATGTACCTTGATTTGTTCTTTCCACATAACCAAGTTTTCTTAACACACCTTCTATCTGGACTGGTTGGCTCTCAGCAATGCTGACTGTAATAGCTGACAAACTCTACCTCAGTCAAGTACGTATATGCTGGAGAACAGGGGCTTTGACTATTAAAATACACAGCTAGTGAGTTTCAGTACAGGTTTCTTAGTGACATTAAACCTTTATGTTAATTTGTGTATCAGTTCTAAAATAAAATACTTTTATTATTATAATCCTCAGCACAAACCAAACATTCCCAAGTTGTGTCCCATTATTATATAAAGTCTAAGTTAGCAAAGTATGAACAAATTAATTATAATAAACTAATTAATCACTTAATTTTAAAGACAAAAATGGATTAAAATAAAATGATACTAGCTTTTCATTTCATGTGACCAAACCTCTGTGTAACATAGACAGGAAAAAAAAAACACAACTCATTCACAGTAACCAACTGTAAAACCAAACACACCACAAAGCAAGAGAAAGACAAATTACAACTTGGATTAAAATTACAGCATGTCCAAAGATTTTCCTGCAAAATACTTATAAACCACGGGGAAAAAAATGAAAGGAGACAAAGATCACAAAGATTTCTTTCCATGCTTTGGAACAGATTTCCCAGAATAGGTGGAACATAGAAACTAACAATGTACCTTTCCATTAAACCCATAAAAACACACTGCAGAGTTCCTTTACAAATGTAGGACTAAGTTCCTTAGTGCATTTAAGTATGAAGGGCAGAGGAAGCACTTTAAAACTGAAGAACAATGTGAAATAAAAAGTAAATTATCTTTTTTTAATCCTCACCTTAGTACATTTTTTTTCATTGCTTTTAAAGAAAGAAGAAGGGGGGAGAGAGGGAGAAACATCAATCAGTTGCCTCCCATGTGCACCCCAACTGGAATTGAACCTGCAACCTGGGATGTGCCTTGACAGAGGATCAAACCCATGACCTTTTGGTCTGCAGGACAATGCTCCAACCCACTGAGTCACACCAGTCAGGGCAAGATAAACTGTCTTTTTATCATAAATAATCAAGAGATTATTTATGCTAATGGAAAATGCATGCAATTTACCAGAGAAGCATCTATTGTGTTAAATGTGGCATATAGAAAGAAACACAAATTACAAAAAATTAAATAAGTTAATTTATTTTAAAGTACATTATGGAACAATATTTAACTTACAAATTATAAATTTTTACAAATATGTAATATCCATAAGTAAAGTGGCTTAAGTTCTTATATTTTTGGTAAAAAATAAAGAATTATGCCAATATATTCCATAAGCAATTTCCAATGAAACATCTTTTCATTAATACTTCAGTTTTATCCATTTCAATCTTTGCATGAATAAAAACAACGCAAAATTACATACCTGGCGATCCAGGTCAGCATAGGCATCATTTCCAGCAGAGACAGGAGATTCTTTACTCATCAGCTGAAATTAAATGAAGACTTAAATGGTTATAACTATGAAGCAAAAAAGACATTCTATATAATATACTTACACAACAAACATGAACACCCAACCATTACAGAAGTATAAAAGTTAAAATGAAAACACAAATGTAAAAGAAATTTTTTTAAATAAAGCTTTTCAGTCTGGAACTTTGTTTTTTCACTCTAAGTGATGCCTTCATTTAAAATCAGAGACCTGTGCTCTGATTCTGATGCTCATTTTTCTCTGTAGGCCCACTCACAACAATTAAGTATTACTTACTCTCATCACTAAAAAGACAAGGCTTTAAGCTAAAGATGTGGCTTAATATTTAAAAACATGGATTTTTCAGTAAAAAATGACACCACTAAGTATTTCTAAAGAATAAAGGTGGGCAACATCACAGTATCCAAAAGGCAGGGAAAACCCAATTATCCATCAACTGAATGAATGGATAAACAAAATGTGGTGCATAAACTCACATTCATACAATGGAATATTATTTGGCCATAAAAACAGAACAAAATATTGGTACATGCTACCACATAACCTTGAACACATTATGCTAAATGAAAAAAGCCCACATAACCTTGAACACATTATGCTAAATGAAAAAAGCCAGGCACCAAAGGGCATATATCCAATGATTGAACTTAAATGAAATATCCAGAACAGGGAAATCCACAGACAGAAAGCAGATTATTGGTTGCTGGGGCCTGGAAGGAAGAAGAAATGAGGACTGCCTGTTTAATGGTCACAAGGCTTCCTTCTGCGGTGACAAAAAAGGTTCTGAAACTAAATGGTAGTCATGTTTGCATAACATTATGAAATGTACCACGTCACTAATGGCAAATTTCATGTTACAGGTATTTTATCACAATAAAAAATAAACACATATAAATAGAATGTGTCTTAAATAAAGTCTTTTAAAAAGCTCTTCCTCAATCCCATAATTTTATCCAGCTACCCACCCACTGTCCACCTCCTAAGTCCAAAGTCATCAAGCCAATTGACTCAAGTGCTGATAATTTTCAAATCCGTCCACTTCTCTCTACACTAACTCCACCCTAACTTCTATAACCCACTTCAAATCCCATCATTCTTTTTTTTATTTTTATTTTTTAAGATTTTATTCATTTACTTTTTAGAGAGAAGGGGAGGGAGGTAGAGAGGTAGACAATCATCCATGTGTGAGAGATACATTGTTCAGTCACCCCCTCCTGAGGACTTGACCTACAACTCAGGCATGTGCCCTGACTGGAAATGGAACAGGTGGACTTTGGGTTCACAGGCTGGCACTCAATCCACTGAGCCACATCAGCCAGGGCAGGATCCCATCATCTTTTACTGGATAATTACTAAGGTTTCTTAACTGCTCTTCCTTTAACTAGCCTTGTTTTTCTCTGATTCATTCTTCTCATTGCACGAATTTTCTGAGCTATAGACTTCAATTTCTTTTCTCCTTAAAATCTAGTCATTGTTTCCCAAAATTCCAACTCCTTTAACAAAACTGCTCAGTATCTTAGTGATCCCATTTCTCTTGTTTCATCTCATTTGTACTTTAAAATGTTTGCTACAGGCATTCTTCTTTAATACCCCCAACATGCCACATAAGTCTTGCTTTCTCTTGTCTCCTGGACTTGAGAACAATTTTTGCCCCTTCCTTACCTTATTTCATCCTCTGTGCTTAGTCTCAAAGCCACTTTCTCTGAAAAGCCTTCCCTAATATCCCAAACCTGAGTCAGACACTCCCGTGAGGTGCTGCTATGTCCCCACCATGGCACTTTCCCTGTGAATGCTTTGAATGTATCTGAATTACTTGTTTAGCCATTTTCCCCATGAGACTTCCACTCTGTGAGTCAAGACACCATGTCTACTTTTTCACAGTTGTATGCATACTGTCATAGCTCCTGGTACACATTAGGTGCTCAATGAGTATTTGCTCCTTAAATAAAAGGACTATGCACATAGTTAACATATAACATATTCTTAAAATCTAATTGTACAAAAAATTTTTATATGTTGCTTTGTTCACTGACATTTTAAATGTTCTCCCTTTGTCATAAGATCACCTCCCCCCTTTTTATAATTTTTATCAGCTATATAATATTCCACAGAATTGAAGTACCGTATTTTAAACACCTGCTTACCAAAGGATAGACTTTTTTTACATTTCCATTAATATAAAATAGTTTGATAAGCACTGTTGTGCCCAATCTTAGTCTTTAATCTCCAAATAATTCCTTGGAATAGAGTCACAAAATTAAAAAAAAAAAGAACTTAGTCACAGATATTAAAAATATTACTGATTGTAGATATACCTATTATTATAGAAAAATTGGAAAACACAGAAAAGAGTATAGAACATTACTACTTGACACTGGTTAAATTTTGGCAAAATATGTTTTCACTCATCTTAATTTTAATTTTTAACAGAAATGGCATTTTGTTGCTCATGTGCTCTGTTTCCCTAAATATTACAGGCCTTCCCCTATGTCATTATATGTTTCAAAAATATGCTTTAGCCCTAGCTGGGTAGCTCAGCTGGTTAGAGTATCACCCTGATATGTTAAGGTTGCAAGTTCAATCCCCTGTCAGGGCGCACACAAAATCAAGCAATGAATGCATAAATAAGTGAAATTAAAAAACTGATATCTACATAATATGCTAATATATTATTGTACCATAATCTACCCATTCCCCTATTGCTGGGTACTTAGGTTTATTTTAATTTTTCAGAACTAAAAAATAATGCTAAAATAAACAGTCTTCAGGCCACGCAATAGAGTGGGTATGGGTCTGAGCTCTGGATGCGGACTGCTTCGATGCAGGTTCTGACTCTGCTACTCCTACTCCTTCTTATGTGTTCCTGAGCAAGCTACACACATTGCCTATGCCTCAGTTTCCTCTTTTATAAAATGGGGACATTGACAGTGCATATCTCAAAGACTTGTAGTTAATATTTTTTCACTGTGGTAAAATATATGTAACATAAAACTTGCCATTTTAATAATTTTTAAGTGTACATTTCACTAACATTAATTAAAATTATAATGAATTTTAAATGAGTTAGTAAATGTTATGTGCTTAGGAAGTACCAGCACTATTTAGCACATTGTAAGTGCTAGATAAATGTTTGCTCATAGTATTAGTATTATGAATCTCTGTTATTTCAGATTTCCTTAGGAAAAATTCCTAAAAGTGCAATTATAGGGTCAATCACAGTAAGGCAGAACTGTTAGTGGCCCCTTATTCTTTTTTCCTGTTTTGTTTTTTTTTTAAAGATTTTATTTATTTTTAGAGAGGGAAGGGAGAGAAATAGAGAGAGAGAGAGAAACATCAATGTGCAGTTGCTGGGGGTTATGGCCTGCAACCCAGGTATGTACCCTGGCTGGGAATCGAACCTGGGGCACTTTGGTTCCCAGCCCACGCTCCATCCACTGAGCTACGCCAGCCAGGGCTTTTTTCCTGTTTTTGCTTAATAACAGAAACCTCAAATTTTGGCTGGGTCTATGACCACCCAGAATAAAGACCATGTTTCCCCGTGACCCCGTATGGCTATATGAGTTGTATCTGTCTAATTTATTTAGAGGAAGTAGATAACCCTTCCTTCAATCCTTCCTGTTGGCTAGAAATGTTCATGATAGCTGCAATTTGAGAAGCCATAGCTCAACCACATCGTGGGACTCATATGTTAAGAATGGCAAAAGTTCCATGGACCACAATGTGCTGATTGCTGGGGGAAGCGGGTGAGGGGAGGTGGAGAAGGGTGTCGGGGGAAACAGAGACGTGACGTGGGGTGGTGAACAGTGTAATTCAGTGTACAGATGACGTGTTGCAGAATTGTACGCCTGAAACCCATATAATTTTTTCAACCAGTATCACCCCCAATAAAACCAATGAAAAGGAAAAAAAATTTCTTAAAAAAAAAAAAAGGCAACAATTAACTATAAGAAGGCTGGGTTTTTGATGACTACAGAGCCAACCCAGGTCCTCTTAAGAGTAAATTACAGTTACAGCTTGCTTGGTTGGTCACCATTTTGATATTTTAACACTCATGACCTGTATCTTCTATAAGAGCATAACCTTTTTAAAAAATGCACCAGTACTAAATGTCAAAATGATCTTTTAAAAGCTCTTTTTTACAAGGTCCTGTATAATAAAAAGCTGGTTGGTCTTGGTCGTCCCCAGGTGGCAGCAGATGGCCTCCACATCTCTAGAACTCCCTGACTGATGAAGAGTGCTTTTGTTATTCGTGGAGGGCCCCCAGGTACTACAGAGCAAAGGAGAGGACTTCAGAAAACCAACCATGCACTAGAGGATTTGGGCTGTGATCCACCACCTATCAGCCTGACCTCTGGGGAGGGAGGGGAGTGGGAGCTGAGTTCAACCTCATGGCCAATCAATCATACCTACATAATGAAACCCCAGTAAAAACTCTGGATGTGAAAACTCAGGAGATCTTTCTTTGTTGATGGTACTCTGCATATTGTCACACATTAATGTGCTGGGTCACATGTCTTGATTTTGTGGGCAAGAGACAGCAAAAAGTTTGTATTTGAAACCCTTACTGTATGCATTGGGGGTGGGTTGGGCTAGTTCTGATTTGTATCCTTCTGCTATAATGAAACTGTCATCACTCCTGAGTTCTTAATCATTGTAATGAATTCTCAAACCTGAGGGATAGTGGGAATTCCCAAATTTATTGTCAATTGGTCAATATTTTAAAAAATATTTTGTTTTAATTAACATTTAGCATTTTTCATTGCCCGTTATATTTTTTGTTAATTGCATATCCATGCCCTCTGTTTCCTAGTTTCCTTAAGAATTTCTCCCATTGCTTTTATGATTAAAAACACTCTCAAATCCTGAATCAACCAGTTATTAACCTATATTTTATTTTTACTTTTATAGTTTTGTTTTACACTTGCTGAAGTTCAGGACATGCTACCCCCAAATACGGCACCTGGGCATATTGTGAGAAACGGCAGGTGCAGGAAGGACTTTTCTGACTTTCCCTGAAGTAGGTCATGAGCACCTCATGCGACAGTTGCCCTTTCTAGACTCAGAAAAGCAGCATCCTTATGTCCAAGGGCAGAGCGCTGAGGAAAGGAATCTGAGTGAAACAGGACTTACTGTTTCCCCCAGTTTACTACACTTAGCTTAAATCCTTCTTGCCCATTACATTTTTCCATGAATCTCCACTCTTCATCAAACCTAGCATCAAAACATTCAGGCTTAAATACTTCCTTGGTCTTAATTTCCTTATAAAGATTTCTGTGTCATTTAAAACTTGAATTAAGTAAATTTGTACATTTTTCTCTTTATACAACTTTTGTTACAGAGGCTCCAGCAGAGAACTTGAAAGGGCAAAAGAAAAAGACATTTCCCCTCCTCTATAGTTTCAGTATAAATATTCATTTAGAAATTTCTTTGCCCTGGCTGTTGTGGCTCAGTCGGTTGGAGCAACGTCCTGTAAACTGAAAAGTCATGGGTTCGATTCCCAGTCAGGGCACACCTTACCAAGGTTTCGGGTTCAGTCCCTTGTTGGGGCGTATACAAGATGACCCTCTCTCCTTAAAAAAAAAAAATCAGTAAGAATGTCCTGGAGTAAGGATAAAAAAAAAAAAATTGCTTCCAGTCCAGTTGGAGTTGAAGACCCATTTTCTACCAAATAAGAAACCAATAGTTAAGTCTGAAGTAGACTGTTGGTTTAAGACAGAAATTGTTTATATTGGCTTTAGGAATTAGTCTATAATTACTAATTCATTAAGGCATTTTTAAGAATCAGGAATAGTTACTGAATATCTATACCTGCAAGATAAATGTTTAGGATTTAAATAAAAATGAGAAATTTAGATGAGTATGATTTTCTTAATAAAAATGAGACAAGCTATATTATAAGTTTAAAGAAAATTTTCTGGTAAATGAGGAGAATCTTTTTAAAAATTTCTACTTCTGTTTATTTATTTAATTTTTTTAAGGACTTTTAAGGTAGTTTGTTTTATTATTTTTTTATTTTTAAAAAAGATTTTATTTATTTTTAGAGAGAGGGGAAGGGAGGGGGAAAGACGGGGAGAGAAACATAAATGTGTGGTTGCCTCTTGCATGCCCACAACCCAGGCATGTGCCCTGCCGGGAGATCAAACTGGCGACGTGTCAGTTTGCAGGTTGACACTCAATCCACTGACCCACACCAGCCATGACTCTACTTCTATTTAAAATCATGTTTGCTCCTTTAATGTCTCACAAACTATAAGCACAAAGCTCCAACGTACCTCTTGAATGGCTGTCATGACAACATGTTGAACAGATTCTTCCATCATCATAATGGCTTGGATGTACTCTGAAACAAGAACAATCTGGAATGTCATTGTTCAAGTTAAAGATAGTCAAAGGAGTTAAAGGGTTTACACTTCATTGTTCATTGTAAGCCTTCAGTGCTCTTGTAAGTAGTTTCCAGTGTTTTGACTCTTCCTATGCATTCCTCATATATGACTGAACATACGTGCCATAGGTAAAGGATGCAAATCATATTATTTATCTTTCCTCTATATATCACCCAGACCCCCCCCCCCCATTCCTTATAAAGTTGAGGCTACAGCTTACGGTCATAGGAATGCAGGATCCTAGGAATGTAGAACAATGAAATGGTAAAGCCTAAAGCCAGGGTGGACAGAACTACATATCACTATTCTGAAAATCTAAAAATTATCTTGCTTTCCCAGTATTCTTTGCTACATGTTAAATCCATTCTGAAGTCTGTGCTTTATTCTTACGTGACATAAAAAGTACTGAATTGTGTTTAATTCTAACATCAATATTTTCTCCTACGGGAAAAGAAAAATCTTAATGGACCTGAGGGCTGCTTAGGGGAATTAGGATGAATTTAAGGTAGAAACTGATACCACAGGTAAACAAATACTGGATGACCCTGGGCTTTAAAATAACGATTCATACCTCTGATAAGCTCAAGCACCTACTTTCCCAATCTTACCCTCATCACTGCGGAAAAAGAGAAGGCTCTCTTTAGTTGCCTGCATTGATAAAGTTAAAAAAAAAATCTGCCTTCTAAAAAAGCCCTGGAAGTAGTTATTATTATTTCCAAATCCAATAATGGATAACAAAAGTGACATTAAACATAAAAAAATCAATAGGTCAACTGGATTCCAACAAATATGGTAAATATATCTTAATAAGAAATGGTTAAAAGGGTAAAATAATTAGGAA
This sequence comes from Phyllostomus discolor, assembly GCF_004126475.2. Taxonomy (NCBI): domain Eukaryota; kingdom Metazoa; phylum Chordata; class Mammalia; order Chiroptera; family Phyllostomidae; genus Phyllostomus; species Phyllostomus discolor. The sequence goes on from NC_040913.2 coordinate 69,135,227, forward strand.
ATTTCAGCCTCAACCTGCCATGCATCCAAAAACAAACACCAAAAACTTTTCTCAGCACTCCAAGTAATATTATATGAAGGATTCTTACTGTGAAATTGTTAAAGTGACCTTTTGGCAAGAGACTCATGTCTTTGGAATGGCAAACTGAAATCCTTTGATTGACAGGTAACTTGTTTAAAAAAATATTCTGACAGCACTATTAAATTGTGACATTCTGACATTCTGTTTCTGAATGTCAAAGCATTAGTTAATCAAAAGCATGTTTTTAAAGAAGTATTGTCCTAAGGATACTTTATACCCAATCAAATATGTGGTTAAACAAACATACACAACACACTTAAACCACAGATACTGTTCTTAGACCAAAAGTAGAAATATTATCATAACCACTATTTAGAGAAAAAACCCCCAGTCCTTTCATCTAAGTTCAATTTTTTGTCTTGTTAATGAGGAGCATCCTGTGAGTGCTGAAATGCAAGGGAGTGCTTTTAGATATTCTGTTCAAAGGTACAAAACACAGAATGCCAAGGCTACTGGAGAAAGTGGTACGGCTGGAATGAGTAGACAACCCTCAAAGTAAAAGACCGTGAACATGGAAGAGAAGAAGCAGTGGCACTGACAATGGGGAAGGAGCACGTAAAGACAGCCTACTGGAGTGAGGAGAGTAACAGTGAGAACAGGGCGTGCGGGAGCCATTAGTAAGGTGTGAGAGGGGAAGCGTTAGTTAAGAAGCGGTGTTGCCACGTCAAGGCCCTTCCCCGCGAACACCGTAAAATGCTAAATGACAAATGATGATGATAACTACATTAATGTACAAGTTTTGAAAAATAAAAAAATAATTTACAAATCTTAGAAGTCCAAATACAAGTATGTATGATTACTTGGTGCAGATCGATGAGGCAATGCTGAAGAATGAGGTATGCTATGTCAGGGAGTTGATCCTGAAAAACTGATCTTTTAGGTCCCAAATTTCCAGCACTGTTCAGTACAAAGAGTATTAGGTTTGAATGGAGAAGAGTTACGGGATTTTGTCCTTGCCTAGCCTCTCACAAGCCAAAAATCTCAGGTAAGTCATAGTCTTAGTCTCCTAATCTGTAAAAAGTGTTTTTTGTTCAGTAGCATCTACCAGAGAACCAAGCAGAAAGACAACACTCAGTAAATAGTTTTATTAGTGTGTTTTCTACTACTAGTCTTTGTTTCTTCAATTGCCACCATTTATTTGCTACAGTTTGGGAAGTTCACAAACAATTCAGAAATCCATTTGATTTAATTCTTAGCTCTGTGTTGCAGAGAGCGGAGAAATGACCTGTGGATAAATGAGATGTTAAGATCCTGTTCAAAGCTTTTAACATTTAAATATAATTTCAAGGAAAAAAACTGAAAGTATGTTTTAAACAGAACACTTGATCTGTGTGAGAAGCTCAAATACTATAAATGTCTTCTTTTCTATAGGAATATGGATAAAGGTAACATCCTTGTCTTTTCCTACTCCTACCCTCTTATGTAATTAGCTAACTCATAACAGCTACATACTTCCTATGTACTGAGGATAATCCCAAGAGCTGGTGACTCTCCTTACAGAATAAATACATAGGAAACTATTATGTGCCCTGGTTGGTGTGGCTCAGTAGACTGACTGCCGGCCTGTGAACCAAAGGGTCGCTGGTTCGATTCCCAGTCAGTGTACGTGCCTGAGTTGCCAGGTAAGTCCCCAACTGGGGGTGTGCGAGAGACAACTGACTGATGTAGCTCTTGCACATCAGTGTTTCTCTTCCTCTCTTGCTAAAAATAAATATCTTCAAAAAAGAAGCTATGATCTGAATTCAATGAATTACATTAAATAACATCTCATCTACCTTTCATAATCATAAGCCTCTTAGATATTTAATGCTTTGAATATTATTTACAGCAATCTTCTAATCTTTTGACAAAAACTTGTGAGACCATTTCAGTAGTATACAAAAATCAGAATGTAGGAAATTCTCTATTTTAATTCATGAGTTAAACTAAATAAACAAGCTAAAATTTCCTGTAAGAGCACAGCATGCTAAAATATCAAAGACATGGGGCTAGAGAGAAATAAATACATTGCTCGAAAAAAATTCCTGAATCAGCAACCAATAAAACCAGCCACAGCTTTAAAAAAACAATGTTGACTGTTACTAAACTTAAAATACCAAAAACAAGCATAACAGCAAGTTAATAATTAAAATCTGTTCTGTATTACCAGATGTGGGGTACAACAAAGAAGAGAAACACCTTTGGGCTTTAAAAAAATATCCATCTTCTTCAAAGGTCAGGTAACCAGAAATAACATACTGTCATCATCGATTAGAACAGTCCCTATCTACATTTGTCCTGCTTCATCTCCCTTTATCCTCCTCACTATTCCCTCATTATTGTTGGTTTTCAATCCCTCAAAGGTAACCTAGGTCCTTCTGACCTTCAGTTTCCAATACTCAGATTACTCATAACCCCTATTCTCTGTATCTGTGCCTAAATAACTTCCCTGACGCAAGCCTAAACTGTCCCCCATGCGCTTTACCTTCACAGCACTCACCACTGCGCAGACTACCTAGTTCTGTGTGGCGCAGTGCACGGTCCTCTACCGCCACGCATGTGCACGTTCCTGGGGGACGGGCACCATGCCGGCTGTGTCCGACATGGTGTTCCTAGCCCCAGCAGTGCATGAGTCCAGCAAATATTTGTGAAGTAGATCCTTCATCTTGCAATCTAAATGATCTAATTTTAAGTTCCAAGATATTAAGTGATCCAGTATATCACTATTATTTATATTAATTAATTTAGCTGGATCTTACCCCATTAAGAGTAAATTTCATTACATTTGGTATAATTAAAAATAATCTACTTAAAGAATTATGTAGTCTTGCAGAAATGGAAAGCATATCATCACAATCAAATTTATCCTAATTTGTAAAAACTTTTAAGCTCAAAACCAACAAAATCAGAAAATATGTCATTCTTTGAGGACAACCTTTCAAAGATGCTATTGTCTGTACTAGTGATTTATAAATAAAATATACAACATATATCACTTTTGAATATACTACTGAATATATATTAAATATATATTTATAAATGCATATTTATGTATTAAATTACATATATTTTTATATATCACTATATAGTACTTTTCTTATTTTTATTTTTTAATTGATATTGAGAGAGAGTGGAAGGAAGGGGAGGGCATCGATTTGTTGTTCCACTTATTTATGCATTCTTTGGTTGATTCCTGTATGTGCCCTGACCGGGGACTGAACATTCAACCTTGGTTGTATTGGGACAATGCTCTAACCAACTGAGCCACCTGGCCAGGGCTTTTCTTACTATTTTAAATGCATACACTAACTTCAAATAAATTACCTTGCTTCTGTTCACAGTTCACAGCACAGCCTAAAATAAGCTGAAGCATCCTTCCGAGCTCTGCAGCATCAGAATGCTCCCCAATAAGGTTCACATCAGGGAGGGTAAAGTCATTAATTTGCTGTCCTAAAATCTGAATGGAGATAAAAGGAATAGTATTACATTTACATGTACTTGTTTATATGAACAAATAAAGTATTTGACAGACTAAACTGTCAGCAATAGAAACTCACTGCTAAGGACAGAACTGTCATGTCAATCTCTCTCCCAATCTCACTCCCAATTTCTATTTTTACCCCTCAGAAACCTAGGTTATAACTATCCTGATTCAAGCCAGGCCCTGATCTGGTATGTGGTATGTACACTTAGCAAAGAAACTGAGTACTACTGACCCCTCCACCACCCCCCAGAGAAACTGGATGTGTATTCTCTGAAGTGGAGCCAGTGAGGTTCTAAACTAGCGGCACCAGAAAGGGCAGAGATGAATACAGATTCATGTCCCCAACAGTAAGAGTCTTCCTAGCCATCTTCACTCTATCTGACTTTAAAATGCTGACAGCAAGACACCTATAACAGCAAGGAGAATGGAAGTTTACTTTATGGGGAAACTGAGTGGCCCAAATGAAATGACTTATGATGCAGACAAATGGGTAGGTCTCTGACTGATAACCCTAAAGAGAAAAATGACGATCCTAAAAGCACAGAAGCAGGACAAATAGGGCTGCGGTGTCTAGGTTAGGGGAGAGCAGTGTAAGAGGAAGTTAGAGGGGACCTGGTAGCTCACGTAAGAAGGGTTTGATTCTAAAAATGCAATAAGAAACCATGGAAGACTTTGAAGAGACTGACATAATTAAATTTATGTTTTTAGAGACCATCATCGCTTTATGGTGGAGAAGAGACTGTACATGGACAAGAGTAAAATCAAGGTCACCAGTCAGAATACTCTAGTAATCTGAGGAAGTGCTAATAATGACTGCTTGGTGTAGGGCGGTGGCAACAGAGATGGAGAAAGCTATAATTTGGAGGTTTAACTAATAGGTCTTGCTGATGATAACAAAAGAAGGAAAGGATTATAGGGTGATGTGTAGGTCTTGGGTTTGAGCAGTAGGGTGGATGGCAGGGTCACAGACTGAAATGATGAAGGTAGGTGATATAAGTATAGACATAGGTATAAATGCACGTTAAGCTTGTGGGGAAAAAAAAAAACCAGTAAGAAAATCACATAGGTTTCTAGGCTGTGTTGTGTCCACTAGAAATTTAAAGTAAAACTAGTTCCACAGCCTGATTCTTCCTCCAGCAATGTCTTGCCTGTTCTGATGCAGACTCGGAGGCCAATGAGCTAATCAAGGGATGGAGGTTTGCTAAGAAATAAAATGGAAGTAGTTCAGGGAGTTGACTATAATAATGCATGGACTCTAAACTATATTCACAAGTAAAGAATGAAAGGAGAGAATTAACAGATACAGAAAGTAAAGTTTAATATAAATTAGTGTTCATCTGCAAACTACCCATATTACAGTGAAAGATGGTTGTGTGAGCCAATATCCTGTACAAAAACGGAAGATAAACGGATTATTAATTTTTAGGTAATTATTCCTTTACTTGAAACTATTGTAAAATATTATAAAATTAAACTATCCTATAGTAGTATTCTCAAGCAGAATGAGAAAAAAAGTCCTTACCTCATGATTATAATCCAGGATTCCTTTTAAAATTTTCTTTAGATTGCTTATCTGTTCAGAGAGAGAAAACAACTGGGTAAAAGGTGAATACACATCAAAGTATAGTTTAACAAAAAATTTCTAAATCAACTAATCAAATCAGTTAATCGTAAAGTAAATGTAGAAAATAAAATTCAACATCATGTTTGAATTACCATCATTACCAAAAAAGGACTCTCCATGGCCTAATTTACTTTATTTAATATATTTATGTAAGAAGTCAAGCTTCCAGTAATATTAAATTTTTAATGTTATGACCACTGACAAAAATTGGAAGATAACTAAATAAGACTTAACAGTAGGATTATTCAGATTTTCTGCAGCTGAAGAAAAAAATGTACCGTCCTTAATGAAGACTTGAGTTCAGTGCTGTTTTCCCTAGAAAAGTGGAGTTGCATCTTATATAGAGGTTAAGTTCTAAGGTTAAAACCATTAAGCAAAAATTACAGTCAAAATTATCCTTGGAAATCTCTTAAAGTAACCTACAACATATGTCTCCAAATTCCTCCCTATCAGAAAAGATTGCTCTTTCTTCAGCTGAGCACCGAAGTAAATATTTAAGAGCCATAACATTAAAAACAAACAAACAAACATCATATCGTAAAATGCCAGTATAACAGAGTCTGCACTGCAATGTACTCGTACTATAAGGAGCGACCTAGAAACAGACAGGAGGGGCCAACATACAGATGTCTCCCAACACTCCCTCCACAGAACAGGTTCACTGGCCATATGCTACCCAGGTAAACAACAGGCAGACTCCCTGGCACCATTTATTCTAAACCTGTATTGTTTTTAGATCCAATTCATATGGCTGCATTTGTGTGAAATTAAATGTGCACAAAATATGATTCTGTTGATCATCCACCTAGCTGTTCCTAGCCCATGTTAGGAGTTGAAGAGTCCCTAAGACAGAAGACAGTAGAACCTGTAGCCATCAAACAAAAGAGGCTGAATCACAGGGCAATCCAGTGGTTAATCAGAGACATATTTATTTTTAAGAAAAAAAAAATTAACTGAAAACTTGATTTTAAAAAAATCCATAAACTAATTAATGTCTATACTTATAGAAAAATCTGGAAATATGGAAAATATATAATGTACTTTATTGCCTTTATTCTAATATCTTCATTTTTTCATATTTGAACATTTTAAATTAGAATGCCTTATAATTTAATGTGTTCATCTAAAATGATAGTTTATTTTGCAATATTTTTTCATTATTAACAACACTAGCATCAAACATAACACATGCCATGAACTACCTTAGGTATTTTACACACATTAACTGATTTATTTCTATGAGGTGGATCCTATTACAATCCTTGTTTCACATATAGGGAAGCCGAGGCACAGAAAGGACGAAAGACTTTCCCACAGATAGTAAGTGGCACAGCTGTGAGAGGGACACAGGCACGCTGGCTCAGGAGCCCACGTCCTCAGTCCCTGGGCCACCGATGCTACCCAGGTGAGCAGTTCCAGATCACCTCCAGCCTTCAATTCTACATGATTTCGCTATAGAGTCCCCAAGTTTCTAAAGCTCACTGGACACACATGTGATCAAAAATCAACAAATACTACATACACAGAAATAAAAGGCTAATTTACAGATAGAAGAATAAAAAGATAATACCTTTAGCCTCCAATTATCTCCCACTTCTGTTTTGATTCTATTTAGCCAATTTTCATCAAAATATGCAGGATCTCTACAAATAAGAAAAAAGTAGCACATTAAGATCATGTAGCTATCAAGCAAAAAAAAAAAAAAGAGAAAACCAAGAAAATTGAAACCTATCCCATATCACTTCACTACAACATAAAAATGAATTTGCCAAATTACAGCGACTGAATAACTCAGTATATGAAACCAGGTATCATTACAGCTTTTTCTAAAATCAATCTGTTACCAGCTCATTAAAATACATACGCATTTTATCAGAAAACAAACTAAAGGATGAAAAATAATAACACAGTTAATATATTTTAAAAACAAATGACAGATAAGTACACTAACTTGAAATTAATATACCAACTTTTATAGACACCGTGCTAATATCTGAAAATTTTAAATAGACATAATTTTAAACAAAGGAAATATATGATGAAAAAATAATTTTTTCAGCAAATATTTCAATGACCTCCATCATTTAATACTTCAAATATCACCAATACTGTTTATAAAGTGTCAATTTTTCAAGATACAATACTGAGAATCTATTTTCTCAGGTATAACATTGGACATGAGACAAAGTTGGACACTGCTTCTGTTTGCAAAAGGCTTAAAATCTAACACAACATTGGTGTGGACAAACTGAAACAAGGATACAACCTGAATATACTTATGGTTATTTTTCTTAGGAACATCTCCTAAAATCTATAAACACTAGAAAGGAAAAACAAAAACAAAACTTTTTAGCTCAGTACGATCATCATTTCAAAGGTTCTGAAACCAAACTCTTAAGAAATTATTTGTTCAACACCACAGAATGTCTGTATTCTCATTCACTGCTGCCCAACATCTCATGTCTGACACAGCAGGTTCTCTGTATTTGCAGACCGAAAAACATTTGGAAAGAGATTGAGTGTTCACTTAGTAAGCTTCCAATCTACTACTTGGACAGAATATAGCAAGAATAGGCACTTACAGTCTTCTTATAGTTAGTGTGCCTTTTCCTAGTAACAAACGTTGACTCACTAAGCAGAAATCTAGCCATAACTCTGGATAAGTAGTTACAATTTCAGCAATGTTTTCTAAGTAGCCCTTAATTGATGCTCTCAGGCTAAGATAAAACAACATAAAAGTAATTCTCTCCAAAATCTCAATAGATTGTAGCTCTGCACAGCTATGGAAATAACAACTGATAATGTTACTGGGAGTGTTCTTCATGACTAAGAAACTAAAGATAGTTTACTACATCCCAACTCCTGCTTAAAAAAAAAAAAAAAGAAAGAAACTTACAAAATCATTTCCTTAGATTTTTTCCAGTAACATCATATTTGGCTGTAACTTATGTACCAGTCATAGCTTAAGCTAAAGGATAAATCCATTCACTTTAATCCATAATGTAATTCCAGAAATATAATGTCTGACTCAACTGCCTTCACAGAAAAAAAAATAAATTTTATTTTTACTGTTAAAATTATTTAAGCACTGTAAGGTTCTTATTAGACTCCCCCAAATTAAGATCGGGTCCAAACCCTGGCTGGCGTAGCTCAGTGGATTGAGCGCAGGCTTCGAACCAAAGTGTCGCAGGTTCGATTCCCAATCAGGGTACATGCCTGGGTTGCAGACCATGACCCCCAGCAACCGCACATTGATGTTTCTCTCTCTCTCTCTATCTCCCTCCCTTCCCTCTCTAAAAATAAGTAAATAAAATCTAAAATAAATAAATAAATAAAAAAGATTGGGTCCAAAACAAACACTGTATTTGGATTCCATTCCTTAATATGGCATTTCTATCAGCAAACCTTAGTATTTTTATAGATATTTTATTTCTTACACCTATTTTCTAAAAATCTTTTAAATACATAAAAAAATTTTGGTTCTCTGCCATTAAATATTTACTAGAGAGTTAGCTATACCCAAGGGAAATGGAAGCATATGTCTACATAGGCAAAGATTTGTACACTGATGTTCACAGCAGCTTTATTTGTAATAGGCCAAAACGAAAATCACCCAGATACTCATCACCAGATGAATACATGAATAGGTTATACAATAGCCATTCAACACAGTATGCAGACACTGTGAATACAGGCAGAAACAGGAACATATCCCAGAATAATTATGCTTCATGAAAGAAGCCACGTCTCTTCCCTCAAAAAAATAAAACAGACCCAGCTGGTGTGGCTCAGTGGATTGAGTGCTGGCTTGCGAACCAAAATGTCACAGGTTTGATTCCCAGTCAGGACACATGCCTGGGTTGCAGGCCAGGTCCCCAGTTGAGGGCATGCGAGAGGCAACAGATCAATGAATCTCTCGCACATAATGTTTCCTTCCCTCTCTTTCTGCCTCCCATCCCCTCTCTCAAAAAAATAAATAAAATCTAAAAAGCAAAAAGAAAATATACTGTCCGTTGATATGAATTTCTAGAAAATGCAAATGATCTATAGTAATAGAAAGCAAATCGGTGTTTGCCTGAAGATGGGAAAGGGGTGGCAGGAAAAATGGATTGAAAGACTTTTTGAAGTGATTGATATGATCATTATCTTGACTGTGGTGAAATGTATTAAATTCTATTCTTTAAAAATGTGTGATTTATTGAAAGAAACAGGGTGGGAAGTGCTTAAAGAAATGAGCTATCAGCTACAAAAACACAGGGAAGAACCTTAAATGTAATGTTGCCAAGTGAAAAATTAGCTGACAAAGAAAATTCTGAATGTCCTAAGTTAAATTACGGCAGGCCAGAGGGTACAAGGAAAAGACAAAAAGGGGTTATCAGGTAACAACTGCAGTGCAAAACCAAGACAAGACTGCTCACACCCCTTAGTGTATGTTGGAATTATTAACTTCCAGGTGGCTATTTCTCCTTTTTTTTTTTTTAAGTTCAATCTTTCTTGTTTTTTTTTCCCCCCATTACCATTTAGTCCCCTTACATCCCCCTCTCCCCAGCAATCACCACAAGGTGGCTATTTCTAAAAAGGAAGACCAGCCAGATGCCACTGAACCCTAGGAGCCCCAACTTCTGGTTTTACGCGTGAGCTTTATGGACTCTGCTGAACGGGCCCTGCTTCAGCTCCTCCCATTCCCCTTGTCTACAGCTAATGTAAATTCTTTCAGAACAGCTCACATCTTTCTCTGCCCTACCTGATGTATAAAAATGCTCGCAAAACTCTGGGTTGAGGGATATGTTGTATTTTCTTCCTAGCCATGCTGCTGATGGTGGTTTAGACTCCATACCCCAAGACTGGTCTTCCTTTTTGCTAGCAATAGTCTAATAAACCCTTTCTTTTAAAAAGATACCATCTCACATCTGTCAGAATGGCTATTCTCAATCAATCAACAAAAAACAAGTGCTGGCGAGGATGTAGAGAAAGGGGAACCTTGTGCACTGTTGGTGGGAATGCAGACTGGTGCAGCCACTGTGGAAAGCAGTATGGAGTTACCTCAAAAAATTAAAATTGGAACTTCCTTATGACCCAGCGATTCCAGTTCTGAAAATTTATCCAAAGAAACCCAAAACAGTAATTCAAAAGGATATATGCACCCCTATGTTCATTGCAGTGTTATTGATAATCGCCATGATTCAGAAGCAGCGCAGATGCCTACCTCTAGATAAGTGGATAAAATGGCTGTTGTACACTCACACAATGGAATACTACTAGGCCATAAAAAGAAGAAAATTTTACCCTCTGTGATGGTACAGATGGACCTGGAGAATATTACACTAAGTGAAATAAGCCACTCAGAGAACAAGTACCATATGGTTTTACTTGTATGTTGAATCTGATGAACAAACTGAACTAACAAGCAAAACAGAAACAGAATCAGAGATAGAGCAGGCTGACAGCCCCTCTGAGGGAGGGGGGATGCAAAGGGATTGAGCCAAAAAGAAAAAAAGAACTCATGGACACAGACAACAGAGAGATGATTGCTGGGGGGGGTGGGGAGGGTAGGCGTGGAGGAGGGGGTGGATGGAGGTGGAAGAAGGTATAGAAGTATAAAAATGGTAATGGAAAAAGTACATAAAAAAATAAAAAGACTTTCAGCCGTCAAAGTTAAAATTTTTGTTTAACAAAGCCAATCTGAAAAAGGCTATATATACTGTATGATCCCAACTGCAGAGCATTCTGGAAAAGGCAAAACTATGTAGACAGTAAAAATATCAGTGACTTAGTGACTGGCAAGGAGCCGTGGAAGGAGCAATGATTACGTGGAACAAAGGTGAGGTTTAGGGTAGTAAAACTAAACCGTGACACACTATAACGGTGGATACATGTCATTATATATTTGTCAGAACCCACAAAATGTAAAGCATAAAATGAACTCTGAATTAGGGATGTGGGTGGTAACGATGTGTCTTCATCAACTCTAACCCACATGTCACTCATCTGGGAATGCTGATAGTGGGGGATGCTCTGTGTGTGGTGGGGCAGGAAACACGTGGAAACTTGTCATAATTTCCACTCAATTTTTAAAATACTTTTATTGTAGTAAAATTTATCACTTAAACCACTTTTAAATTCAGTGGCATTAAGTACATTCACACTGCTGTGCAACCAACACCACTATCTACCTCCAGAACCTTCCCATCCAAACTCTTCTGCTGAATTTTGCTGTGAACCGTAAACTGCTCTAAAAAAAGTCTATTAATTGAAAAAGTAAAAATGAGGGGGACGTGAACAGACAGAGAAGGCAACAACAGAATTTGGGAAGCTAGTAAGCAGAGGAACAGAAAATGACTCTAAAATTGAGAAAAAAATAAGTTATACTAACAATAAGCTTACTTAGATCTGTTCAGATTTGATTAAATTTCTACTAAAATTACAAAGATATATAGTTTTTCATTTATCAACTCAAAGTGAAAAGATTTGTTATTTCCAGTAAAACTCTCTTCTCAGCATACCTACTTTACTGACTTTCCTCATAACTCCCTGTTCCATCTGCGAGTTAATGTTTTAACCAACAATTAAATGTTAAAGTTCTTCAAGGCTTAGGCTATGCATTTTTTCTTCTTACCCCATACTCTTCCTTGAGTGACACCGTCCACATCTACAGCTTGGATGAAAAAATATGCAAACAGGTTATCTCCAGATTTAGACTCCTCTTCGGAACTCGAGGCCTGTATGGTCAACTGTTAACTTTGCATTTTCTCTTAATGTCTCAGAACCACTAACAGCCAATGTTCCCCAACATTGTTCCTCATGGTGCATCCAGCTCTCCTTCATATCAGATCCCCTTTCAGTGTCCCCACATCAGTGGTTTGCACCCTCTTCTGTGTATTCGCTTGAGTTGGAAATTTAACAGTCAATTTTGATAACTACCTTTTACTAGCCCGTATCAATCATTGAAATTTGACTTCTTGTTCCATTTTGAGTCTATCCACTTGATCTCCTTCGCTACCTCCTAGTCCAAACTACCATCATTTCCCTTCTGAGTTATTACAAATTTCTTTAAAATCGATTATCTGTTGTTATTATTGTCTCTTACAATTCATTTTATACCTGTAGCCAGACAATTTTCAAAATATAAATCTATGTTAACCTCTCCCCCAAAATAAAGCCCCTCCATTGCTTCTCATGGCCCTTGGAATAAAGACACAAGTCCTACATGGTTTGGCTCCACCCACCTTTCCATCCTCATCTTGTATCATGCTCCCCCTCTCTTCTCTAGCCACTTGGACCCTCTTTCTTTCTATGGTGGTGGTTACCATATACCATTGGCCTATAAGGCCTCTATATGTGCTCTTCCCTTTGCTAAGAAACCTGTTTCCAAGGATCTGTCAGATTCAATATATCTTTATTTACTCAGGTAGAATGTTGATGACTTCCTTGACTAAGTTAAATATGCCTCTTACAAACTTTCATAACACTATGTATTCCTCCTCTGCAGAACTTGCTATAGTAGCAATTTTGTTTTCATGGTTATTTAAAATCTGTTTTGTCCCAGGTTATAAACTCTCTGAAGGCAATTACCCTGTGAGTTGCTGCTTATCTTTGCATTACCAGTGCTTGATCCAAGTAGCTGTTCAATAAATATCAAACTGAAAACAGAGGAACTGTACTTCCAGAGAAGTTGAATATACTATAGAATTACTTAAAAGAGATGATATGCAGCAGTATGAATGAATCTCACAGACATTATATTGAGTGAAGGAAGTTAGAAATAAGAGTATATACTGTATGATTAAATTTATAAGATATTCAAGAACAGGAAAAACTAATGATGTAGAAGTCACAAGCATCTTTGGGGCAAGAGATATTGATTAGGGAGGGCCATGAAATGAATCTTGGTGCAAGAAATGTTATATTTCAATCTGGGTGATGGTCACATGGATGCATGTATAGATATACATACAACATATATAGATATACAAACATAAACTCATCATTTTTTAGGTATGTTTTTCTGTATGTGTTATATCTCAACAAAAGGGAAAAAGGAAAGCATTTTGGGAAAAAAAGTTAAAAATCTAAGTATCTATGAGAAATATGCCCACAAGACTTCAGTAAATTAAGGTAACCATTTTGTAGAATACAATAGTTTCTTTTGACCTTCATTTGGTAAATTGATATAGTCTTTCTTCTGGTTTCTTCAAGTGAGAAATCCTACCCAAACTAATTTAAGCAACAAATTCATTCACTGACACATACTTGGTAGGCTCACTTAGCTATGTCTACACACCCACAAATAATTTTTATTAAGAACTTCAGCCCTGGCTGGTGTGGCTCAGTGGACTGAGTGCCAGTCTGCAAACCAAAGGGTTGCCAGTTTGATTCCCAGTCAAGGCACATTCCTGGGTTGTGGGCCAGGTCCCCAATAGCGGGTATGTGAGAGGCAACGATACAATGATGTTTCTCTCCCTCTATTTCTCCCTCCTTTCCCCTCTCTAAAAATAAATAAATAAATTTAAGTTAAAAAAAAAAAAAAAAAAAAAGAACTTCAGTGAAACTCTCTAGGCCATTCAAAGGCTAAAAGTTTTTAGGGCACCACTCAGAAGTGACCATGAAAATCACAAGATCACTCTGGTCAGGTTTCAAATGAGCCTTCTTGAGCTCTATCAAAAAGTCTGTATGCCTGTATACCTGGAAAGATGTGCCACATAAGTTACAAAAGAAAGCAATAGCAAGCTAGAGTTTTTAAGCATGAGCTCCCAATGCTAAAGGCACACAGATTCTCTGAAATGCTGGCATTTGAACTGCTTCTCAGATGGGCAACTGCATCTAGCTTACTGTAAGGTGAGCAACAGCAAGAATTAATGACGGCAATGATTCTCAATAGAAGAGCAGGAAATCCTCGCTAGTCATATGCAAATCTTTTAATATCATCAGGTTGACAAGTGCCCAGGCCTTCAGAAGACAAAAGTATCTCCCAAATTGCATGAAACTCAACAAATTCTGGGGTTTTAAAAAATATTTTATTTATTTATTTTTACAGAGAGGGGAGGGCAAGGAGAAAGAGGGGAACATCAATGTGTGGTTGCCTCTTGCATGCCCCCTACTGGGGACCTGGCCTGCAATCCAGGCATGTGCCCTCACTAGGAATCGAACCGAGCATAGGGGAATGGTTGTCAATTATTTTATATGGGTGCTTAGAGAAAAACTCACTGTTACATTTCAGCGTTATTACTAGGAGTAAGCCTCTTAGCTTCTTCTAGGAGGCTTATGAACTGAAAGGTCACCAGTTTGATTCCTGGCTGGCACATGCCTGGGCTACAGGCCAGGACTCTGGTTGGGGGGGGTGCAAGAGGCAATCAATCAATGTTTTTCTCTCACACATCAATGTTTCTCTCCCTCTCTTTCTCCTTCCCTTCCCCTCTCACTAAAAAGAGAAAATAAATAAAAATTTAAAAATCTTAAAAGAAATTGCCAATATTTGACCATTTTTTTATCTACAAAAAAAAAAAAAAAGGTCATTTTCATGTGGTTCAGTCAAACACCAGGCATTGCCCTAGGTGCTACGACACTACAGCAAACAAAAACACACCCTGCCTCTATGAGGAGCTTACAAGTATACGTGTTTGGGGGAGGGTGGGTGGGGAACGGGGGCAGCAGCAAATAACAAACAAGCAAATATATGGTATATAACATAGTGTTAACATACTTTGCAAAAGAATACAAATGGTTAAAAGGGATACAGAGCATAGGGGGATGGTTGTTAATTATCTCATATGGATGGTTAGGGAAAAACTCAGTTACATTTCAGCATTATTACTTGGAGTAAGCCTCCTAGATTCTTCTACAATAGCAAAATCTGGTTACCTGCCAAATTTATGCTAAAAAACATAAGAACAAATCATTCTGCTAAAACCACTGGAGTATTATAATTATTACAGCCCTAATTATCTTGCGGCCAATCTGTACCTAAACAAGTACATGCCATCAAAGCTATCACTCTTGCTTACAGTTTTTATATTATGTGCAACATACATCTCACATAAGCACTTTATTTTCTGCTCATGTTTTAATTTAATCAAATACCCATGTATAATGACATGCAAAAAATAAAGCAATTTATGCTTACATTTTTTGAAGAACCTGGGCCATCACAACCCCACTCGTTAAATCTTCCACGGTCTGGCATGGTGCATCCACATTAAATGTCTGGATCTGAAGGGGGGAAAAAGATTCTACAGTTAACTATACAGAAGATTTCTTAGACTTCTATTTGTGAGTACCAGCTCTTGGGAGTTTCAATAAGTTTAAAAGGCAGAGAGTTGGAATTATTTTCTCTTAGAGGAAGTTTCCTTCAGGTTATTGTAATTTTTCCCTTTGGCAAAAAAGAAATAGTAAAGGACACTGGGTAACTTCCCAGCATCCATTCTATTCACAGATGATCAATCTAAGACAGTTATGGCACCTTCATCCCATCTACCAATGACTGATTCAGGGATGCGTAGGGCGAAGACCATTTGGACCAAAGAGATGCAAGAGAATGCGTACTTGAACTTCCGGGAAAGGAGAGGCGATCTCCTCCTGAAGTGAATCAACACGCTGCCTCAATTGCCACTAGCAGTCTCCTAAGGGAATCGCCTCTGGATGAGGCCAGTTCAATGGAATGCAGAGAACAGGCATAGAAAAACTAAGTTCTGGAGGCCAAAACCGATCCACTAAATTAAAAAACCTTGAAGCCTGTTATGTTAGATAAATCTCTTGTTTAAGCCTGGCTAGCTTGAGGCTTCTTTTGCTTAAAGCTAAAAATATCTACACAAATGTAGAAGTCACATTATGGTTAGGTTAGGTATTTAATTCACTTTGATTTTAAATGCATTCTGAATTAGAACTAACTCTGTATGGTCAACATGATGTGGCCAAAAAACAGCCAAAATTATTTCCATGAGTAAGACAATACAGCTGAGCCAGCAATGATTATACCCAGCAGTGCAAGCAGGCCTCAGAAGGAAATAAATCACTGAGGACAGACAGATGCAGGCCATGCTCTCACACAGTTTATAGGTCAGTAAAATGAAAGGGTATCACAGGAAATGTAAACAGCAAGCACAAAGATTAGAAGTTAGAGTAAGATACAATCTAGGAATGGAAAGCAGCTGGTATGAATTGGGGGGTAGGGAGGCAGAGACTGGAAAAGAGATGGAACAGAAAAAAAGAACAAAATGGTGAAAGAGAGTTAAAGACAAAGCATGGTTGTACAAAACCTCTTAAGCGATGTTAGGACATTATCCTAAAAGCCAAAGGGGTTAGCAGGAGAGTGAGGCCATGCGATCTACATTGTACAGGGGTGGGCAAAAGTAGGCTTACAGTTGTGAGTGTGCAAGACACAGCTTATTTTTGTATTATTTATTAATTATTGTATTATTTTCCATGTGAACAACTGCAAACCTACTTTGCCCACCCCTGCATAAAGACCATACAGATTCTGGTGAGAATCAGTATCATCATTAAAGGAATTCTTGCTGTTGCTCACCTTGCAGTGACCTTGGAAATATTGGGACTAACAGTTGGGTGACCATCTGTCTTCACACACATTTTTACTGATTGGATTATACATCTATAAGATATTTCAGGATAGCAGTACAATAAAATTTAAAGATAATTGCACCTAACTGCATTAAGGCACAACATTTTACCTGGAGTCATAACCTCTTTTTTAAATCTAAGAAGCCATTTTAACCCCACCCAACCTCCACATCACTCTCCCCCCCCCCCCCCCCCGCCCCAAACACACACACAAAAGCATGAGAAGAGTAAAGCATGAGATCACCTGGACTTAGTTATTTCTAAAGCAGTGGTTCTCAACCAGAGGCAATGTTACTGCCCACGACACATTTTTGGTTGTAACAACTGGGTGGTCGCTCATGGTATCAAGCAGATAGAAGCCAGGGGTGCCACTACTAAATGCCCTATAATGCACAGGCAGGGCCTACACCAAAGTATTATCTGGCCCCAAATGTCAATAATGCTAAGGTTAACAAACCCTTCAGTGGAGCAGTGGTTCTAAAAGTATGGTGTCCCCAGGCCACTAACAATAGCATCACCTAGAAACCTGTTAGAAATGCAGAATATCAGGCCCCAGTCCAGACCTACTGAATTACAAACTCTGGACATGGGGCCTAGCATTCAGTATTTTAACGAGCCCTCCAATGCTGTTAATCAGCAGTAAAGCACAAGAACCCCTTCTTAGTTCTAAACTGAATGCAATCAAAACACAGAGGTGAAACTACTTGTCCAAAGTCACCCATGGTATGAAATAAAAATCAGAATTTGAATCCAGGTGGTCTCATGTCAAGAACCTATACTATTAATTACCACGTTATATTCTCTTTATTAAAAATAATTTAAAGCTTTAAAAAATATGCGCCTTAACTTTCATATATCTGATTTCTTTATTTGTCCATTAGAAGACAAAAATTATCAGAATGGACTTAAACAAAGCACAGAGAATGGGAAGGGAACACATCATAAAACCCTCCCCTCCCTAATTTTACATACTAGTGTGCACCTTATAGGCTGCTAAGTAAGCAGTATGAAAATTTTAAGGATATGTTAATGTGAGTGGGTTTCCCAGAAGAAATGTACTGGCCAATGTGATGATAATTCTTTTTCCACTCAGCTGCTTGCCATTAACTGGTAACCTCCCAGATTTTTTCTGGCTTTTTAGTCTTTAAAACCTAGGAAAAAGCACTCTTTTCATGTACAACTCAAGAAATTAGGCTGACAGGTGTACTAGGCAGGGCAGATTTTTCTAACAGGTAAGAAACCTTTTTTGACTCACAGGGTGGGGAGAGGAGGTAGAGTGGAAATTTTCAAGCACATCCGGCTGAACTTGCTTGAAGCACGAACTTTGATTTGGAATTTAAGTTTAAGATGTTTTCCATTGTGGGGTGATACTTTTTCTCTTTTTTTCTTCTTTTCATGGTCCAAAGGACAGTTTATTTAAAACAAAGGTGACAGGTGTAGGAAGAAGGAATACTGATCTTTTCATAAGTATTCCTCTTTCAACAAAAATTTGAAACATCTGGCTCTTGGGCTAGTAGCTCTCTGATACGACAGCAATTTATTTAGCATTTAGGGCAAAGAGATGTTCCACAGAAACAAATTCTACATAGGTGACTAACAGTCATTCCATTAAGTGCTGAGCTTTTATTATTTTTACTATTTCTAGTGGAAGGATTTCTAAAATGTACTATAACCTCTAACCTCAAGCTAAATGCTATGTAGTTACAATAAACTTTTATTTGAGATTCAGGATCATAATGGAAGCTCTTGAAGTTATCTAAGACTCTCAGCTCAACGGCTGACTCACCCAGACTAAACTTTGATTTTTTGCATCTTCTATGTTACTGACAGCTGTATGTATTTTGCTGAATACTGTAGTTACCCTCTAACCTGCCATGTGCAAAGAAACCACCACACAACTTGGCTATAAGTTTATGTAAAATAAAGTAAGTTATTCTAAACAAGAGACTTATCTTTGGAGTGTACTGCATACACTTTCCCCTTCCATTTAATTTTAGGATTCTGTTCAGCATTAATCTGGCCTCCAGACAGGAGGGGAGCTACGAGCCTGAAGGTACATTTTCAGTTACCTCAAACATTTTCCACACACACACTTACTTTGCTTTTTATAATGAAAACTAAAAGAGAACAAACATAGCATTTAAACTCAACTTTGCTTTGAAACATTTCAATGTATAATGTTTTAAAATGTTTCCAAATCTTAGATTTGTACATCTTTGTATGAACCCTGTTCTCCAGTTTTGTCCCTGATAATTTCTCACCTTATCTTTTCCAGAAATTGTCCTTGATGAGCCTTCCAGTGGCATTTCAAAAAAGCTTTTCTTTTTGCTATATTCCCTGACCTCTCTCAACAGCTGATAACCTGGATTACCTGTTTTGACATTTTACCAGATTCTAAATAGATGCTCTGACATTGTGTCCTTCTGTTAGCAGCCCTTCAAACTCCCCTGTGTTCTTCCTCTACTATTTTTATTAGCATTTCTCACTCAAATAACTGCACTACTATCTTTTAGCAGATGGCTTTGAAACACACCTCTTTGTTTCCATGACTCCTCTTTCTAGACTTTAAACAATGTAGCCCTACTTCCAATTCAATTAGCTTCCTCATCTTTGCCCTCTTGCCTCTTTTTCTAGCATGGAGGGAGGCTCTACTTTGTACAGACTCAAAAATGCACATCTTAAGAAAGATCCTTAATCTTCTGTTTACAACCTCTGCCAAACCTATTCCTTCCACATACCAAAGAATGTGGTAATTCTTTCTTTTATCTCTTCTCTGCCTAGCCAAACCTTGGCCACATTGTGCAGCTTATCAGTTTTTCTCTCCTCTAAAATACAGCAGTGAAACTCATCTCTCAGCCTGAAGTTGGAACTCATTACAACTGTAAGCTGTATGTTAATATTACTGCAAACAGCCTGAAATCCCAAGAATGGCCCGATATAAAAATTCATGAGTATTATCAAGCTCTGCCACTGTATGTATTGTTTCAGAAGATATAGCGTGATTCATGACAGAAGCCAAATTTCAAAAACATCATACTATTTTCATTACGTTTGTTACAATAATGCTTCTCTAACCTTCCCACCAATATGCCCCCACACAGGACAGTCACGTCTATACTCCAGGGATCTGAACTTGTATCAAGGCACCGCTAAGAGAATTTCTTTGACATTTGTGTTTTACCTTTAATGTTAATAGAAATACGGTAGTCACCTCCATAAACATACCAGTATTTTATTCTAGAAATGATATTTAACATTTTTAGAAATGAATAAAACGAAAACTCCCGAAAGAAGCACTAGGTTTATCCCGTGGCTCTGAAGACCCCTACACACGCGCGCACACACCCCAGGAACCGATACCACAGTGAGAAACACATAATCAGGGGTTTTTAGGTCCAGCTCTCGAAGGGGCTGCTCGAGGCACGAACGGGGGCATCAGAATCGAACACATATTTACTTTATGTGAGGATTTTAATAAGCGTTTAGTAATTCCACATAAGAATCTCACAACGCTGCCCCTGAAATGTCGAGTTCCATGGTTGATTCCCAAATACCTTCTAGATTTGTTTTTATCTGTACTACCTTTAATAATCACCTCCACACCGCTTGCTTTTTAATCGCTAAAATGCATCTAGCCTTTTAAATAGTGTTTCTGGGTGTCTTATTGTATTTTTCCTATCCTCCCTTAAAAGTACCTCTTTTTCTAGTGGGCTGGCTCAGCCCTTAAGGGGCCGTGCTCTACCAACCGAGAACGACACAACAAAGGCGAGGAGCGTCGTAACCAGGGGTCCCGAGTGCCTCTATCGGCTGTCCCGGAGGCAGAGGGAAGCAACGCTTGTGTCCCTAGGAGCGCGAGAGTGAAGCGCCAGCGCCTCATCAGCTGCAAACAACCCTAATTACAGTGCCGCCTGTACCCCATCATTAGCCTCCACCCGGCCAACACCTTAAGCCCGGCAAGTCTCCCTCAGACCCAGGGCCGAACCTCCCGCGCCCCACAGCCCCCCTGCCGACCCCCGCCCCACCGCTGGTGTAAACGCGGCCCGCACCAGCTTCCCCCGCCGGCTCCGCCCGCCCCAGGCCCCGGATGTGACGGCACCGCTGTCCGGGCGCTCGCCCCCCGCGACCAGCACTGGGGGGGATTCCGGAAAAGCAACCTGGGGCTGGGGGTCTTCCCCCGACCAGCCGGTCAACACGTACCCAAGTGAGAAGGCTCTCGCACAGCTCCACCCGTTCCGCCGACTCCACGTTGAACATCTTCCCCTGCTGGGGCTTGGCAGCGCCTCCCCACCTCGCCAGGAACCGCAGCCGCTCTGGCTGGGACCGCGTCGGAGGGTCCGAGGAGCGGATCTGGCCTCTGGCCCACCTCGTCCTCGGGGCCGAGCCACGGACTCCGGTCCGGGGCTGGCAGCGGCTCCCGCACCGTCACTCCTGGCGCCCCTCCTTCTTTTCCACTCTGGACGCGCGTCCGCTGCGCTCGCCTCCGGCCACGCCCGCAGCCCGGGTCCCCGCCCCCAGCCCTGGCCAGAGCTGCGGCCGAGGGACCACTGCGCGCAGTCGCGCTCTGGCCGGCCCGCCTCCCCGCCGCCGCCGCCGCCGCCGCGCGCGCCCCGGACGCCTGCCCCTGCGTGTCTCGGCGCGCGCGCGCGCCGGGCCCTGGCGGCGGCGACCGGTCCTCCACGCGCGCCCTCACGGAAGCGCAGCTATGCGCGTGCGCCTGTGCTCGCCCTCCAAAGTAGAAAGGAGGCAGCTAGTGGTTGGCCCGGAGGGGAGACGGGGGCAGTCCCCGGAAATAATCTCTATCCTCAGTCACCCGGAATTGGCGAGGTATCCTCTGCGGTGGAGAGGTACGCGCCCCCTTCCCACCCCTCGGGGTCCCGAGGCCGCGGCCAGCCACACCCACCCACCCGGTTCGGGCTGCGGAGTTCCGGCAGGGCCGGGCGTGGGCGACACTACGCGGGGGTTTTGGCGCTCCCCAGGCTCCTCGGGGCTAGAGATCGCTACCTCGGACTCCCAGGCTCCGCTTTCCCTCTGGAAGCCCAGGCAAAGCTCCAGAGTCGTCGGGTCCCATCCAAAATCTCCCTGGAGACGGTGGAAGGGCTGAAGTGGCCGGGCGTCTCGGGGGTTTTAGGTGGGTTTGGCCGGCGATGAGGATAGCCCGCCGCCAACCTTCTTGGCTCTCGTGGACCTTCGATCTTCTGAAAACTTTAGATACATGAAGTGGGGAGAAGGTGTGCCCCTAGTTCACCTATCCGTGAGGACCCGACAGTTCCTGGGGCCTGTCTGCCAGTGTCCCGCTGCTATGTGCTGGTCTTCATCCTTAGTGGCTAGATGGATCATCCGCAAGCTCTCACATTTTTAGAGGTGTGAATCTCTGCAGGATTACCGATAAGTTTTTATGCGATATGACAAACTGCATACAACTTACATGTTTAAAGAATAATCGATAATAAAACACCCAGACAAAAACAAAGATCATTAATGGTACCTCAGGAGTTTCACACACACCTTGTATTCCCTTCTGAGCGCGATTTCCTTCCTAGACTGATCGACTTTCATGCTTTTCCTTATAGATTTACCACGTAGGTATGCATGCCTAAACAATATAGTTTTACTTGCCTGTTTTGAACTTTTATGAGTGGGATCATATTGTATTATTTTGTGGCTTTGAATTGATGGTGAATTTGTGTAGATCTATGGGTAATTTTATTGCCGTCTAGTATTCCATTGTATGAATATATCCATTCTACTGTTGATGGGCATTTTGTTCCAATTTGAGGATATTAAGAACAATGCTGTAAGTATTCTTAAACTAGATTCCAGTGCAAATGTATAAGAGTTTATTAAGAATACATGCCTTAGAGTTCTGGAGAATTGTTAGTTCATAAAAAAAAAAAGTACACATAACTTTTATTTGGTAATGCCAAACTTTTATTTGAGGTGTGGCAAATTTAACTTCCCACGGCACATCTTTACTTTGGTTTGCAGTTCCTGGAGCCCCTTTTATTTTCGTTAAAAGTAGGGTTTTTTTTAGTGAGCACTTAGAACAATCAAGATGGTACAGACTTTTTAGTGATGCCTTACAGAGTTAACAGTTCCTATGATGATTTCTCATTTTTGTAAATGTAAAAAATCTTTTTTGAGGTCTTCTCAGTGGTTCTTGTAAGTCTTCCTCTCTACACTAAGGGTAGAGAAACCTTTAGAAATGTTAAATATGTTTCTCACCTGCCTTTGTTTCCTTTGGTGCCTTGTGGAGCTTTGTCAAACCAGAGTTCCCGCATTCCATGGTAGTTGTTTCTGCAAGAGGTAGAATCCTTTGCACTTTCAAGTGACCCATTACCCTTGTTAGGCATGCAAAGTCAGTACAGGAGCCTGACTCCCCTGCAGCTTGTCGTTGGATGTGGAGGACAACAGGATGCTAGCTAGCCGTTTCTGGAAGGACTGTGGTGTAGTGAGCCCCTCAACTCCAGCTGCCCAGGTTTTCAAGGCTTTGACACAATTGACTTAAGCCTCCTTTTTGATGCTAGGCTGCTCATCCCAGTGCATCTGTGTGTGACATTGCAGTGTTCTTGAGGTTCCGTTGTGTAACTCCAGTTACCTTCCATGAAGGAAATTATTTTAAAACTTCTTGGATGTAGGTAGTTGTTGCAGAAGCCATGTGGCCAGCACGTTCCTACATGAGCTTGGGTAGAAGACAATGAGTTTATCCTTTGAAGTTATGGAATTTCCTATACTTGCCTTATTTTTGTGTATGTGCCTGTGTGTTTCCTGAAAACTTTGGAACAGACCAAAGAGAAGTGAGTGGAACTTATCTTAGCTGTCTCCTTACTCTGGTTAATTGGAGGCTAGTTCTTATCTGCAGCTATCTATCAGATTCAAGTAAATGTGGTGGTGCCCTGCGTGGCAACGTTCTTAAGTTTATCCTGTCTGCCCAGGTAATACATACTTAGAGCTTCGATTAAAGGGTCTGAGATGCTACATAGTGCAGCTATGGGGAAAGTATGGTTAAGTTTCATCGTGGTTCAGCTGATTCCTTGACAGTTGTTAATAACAGTAATCAAAATATTATAGCTTCCATTTACTGAGAGCCTATATGATGTGCCAAGCAAATATGCTAAATGTTTCTTCATTATTCCCTAAACTCCATAAAACAAGGCAATTTTTTGCCAAAAAGTGACAGTTTGATATGGTTCAAATTAATATTATGTGTTTTACATATAAAGAAGCTGAGACCCAGATTTTACGTAAGTACAGTTGTCTGACTCCAAAGCTTATGCGTCTTTGATATACTAAGATATCCTTCTCTGATGTCCTAAGACTTAGCCAGCTAAGCAATAACAAATTAGAACCCAGCTCTGCTTCTATGAATTACTCTATTAATTATTCATCAAGTATCAACACAGTTTTGAAGATATACAGTGTTTTGTTTCTTTAAATCTAAAATAGTTAAAGTATTAGTAACACATTTTCATATTTGACAAGATCCTATGAAATAGATTATATACCATATTTTAGAAATTTAATAACCTCATTTCTGGGTTTGAAGGCAGCAACATTTATTGGTCCCTACAACATGTAGTATTCCCCGTGTACTGCTCAAGGAAATAAGATATAGTCAGTGCCTCCCAGTGGTCTCTATAAAACACTATCCAGAAACAAATGGTAGGTAAGAATGAGACAGAGACACCTTTTTAAAAAAGACTTTATTTAGATTTAGAGCAAGGGAAAGGGAGGGAGAAAGAAACATCAATGTATGGTTGACTTTCACACACCCCGGGGGACCTGGCCCACAACCCGGGCATGAGCCCTGACTGGAAATCGAAGCAGTGATCCTTTGGTTCACAGGCCAGCACTCAGTCCACTGAGCCACACCAATCAGGGCTAGAGGTGGGCATTTTAAATCTGAGCATTGAAGCCAATTTTTTTTTTAAGGGAGGGAAGGGAGCGGGGGTTGGGGGGGAGAGAGAGAGAGAGAAAGAGAGAGAAAGAGAGAGAGAAACATCAATGTGCGGTTGCTGGGGGTTATGGCCTGCAACTCAGGAATGTACATACCCTGGCTGGGAATCGAACCTGGGACACTTTGGTTCCCAGCCCGCACTCAGTCCACTGAGCTATGCCAGCCAGGTGAAGCCTAATTTTTATTTCTCAAGGGAGGAAGCAGGCACTGGCTTTTCTTTTTATTGTTAAAGTAATATGTACTTGAATTCAGACTATAAAACTGTAGCCTGGGAAAGGTAGAGATCTGGCTTTTCCAGTGTGCTCCTCATTTGTAAGCCACTTTAACCTGTGGTATTTATGTTTCCTGGTTGGTTGTTTTTTTCTATTCAGAGTTTCCAAAAAACTCTGAATCAGAGAAATGTAGTGATGGAAGTAACTTGAACCATTAAAGCCACTGACAAGTAGGTCAGTCATCATTAATAGTTCTCCGTGTGAGTCCCTAGGTTTAAATAGGATTTCCACATGGCAGGAAAAATGCAACTGACCTCTGTGTTCCTTGTAGTGGTCTCTCTCCTACTGTTTCTCAGTCCAAGTACCTTCTTTGGGAACTTCTGCTATAAAATGATAGCAAATAATATTATATGGCTTTGCAGTACTTAACGTATCCTGGATTTGTGAGCTCTTGAGCTGTTCATGAAGCAATATTTTAAGGGTGTAATTACATGGAAGTCCTATACACATGTGTATATATAGTAGAATGAATGTGTGTGTGTGCATTAGTAGTAGTAGTACAGTAGGATTTAGTCACATTACCACTGATTACACCTGAAAGAACATAGAAACAAACATCATCTATTTTTATTTTTATTTTTTTTACATTTAGGCAGCCAAAAGAAGGCGAAGGAAATTACTTACCACCTTCTCCCCTGAAAACCTGAGGCATGCCAGATACAATCCTTTTTTTTTTTAAAGCACAAAGTAGTAAACTCTTTAAAATGTGTAGTATAAAAGAAGATGCTCACAACTCTGTGAAATAATTAGGTTCAGTAATTAGAGGCTGGGAATCTCAACACAGAGGATAACATTTTAGTTATCTTTAAGCATATGCAAGTAGTTCTCACTGCCCTTAGGATTTTTGACACAGTGATAGCATCTATAATTTAAAAAGAGGAAACCTGGTCAAATAAAAATCTAAATTGACTACATGGCCCACCCCCAGATCATATGAGACTCTTTCTTCAGTTTCGGTTGGCAGTTCCTTTGACTGTTCTTTTGAATAAAAATACTGGAGTTAAGGCTCTTTTCTCTGTTTCCTGGTGTGAGCCTTCATCATGGATATATGAAACCTGTCATTAGAAAATTCCTCATATATCAGGCCATTACCATGTGTAAAGCTGATGAAAGGCTCCTTTGATCTGTTTGTTTGCTTTAAGAAAATTAAGAGGTAGTTTTCTTACAAGCAGCCAGTTCAGATTCTTTTCAGAGGTCTTAGACTTGCACACTCAAAGATTCCTCTTAACAGGGACTCTCTTGATTAATGATATCGTGAGTTACATAAATATAGAATTTTTTATTTTAATTATGAATAGTCATATATATTTAATTGAATATTCCTTTATTTCCATTTAGGTGTCTTATAAGTCTTTGAATTTCACTGCTTTGCCATCTGAAAAACACCTGAAATGTGGCTGGGCTATCTCTTTTCATACCTATAGAAATTGGGTATTACCATTTCTCTTTAGTTTCTTCCATGGGAAGGAGAGTTTCACATCCTCCCATTTCTCTTCTTCATAAGGAAATGCAGCTTGAGAGTGATTCCATATTCCAGGCAGTTCAAAGAATTCTGAACCATAAGCTGAGGTTAGTCCCAGGTGAGACTAATAGTTTTTCCAGAACCTCAATTTTCATTAATTCAAGTAGTCTTAGTCTAGATATAAATGTCCAGTAGCCTCATTGTCTTGTACTTTTCCAGTTACTAACACTATGAGCAAGGTAAGTCACTCTTGTTTAAACATATATTACTAGGTCCTACTGTGTACAGGACACTATGCTAGGTAATATAGAATATGTACAGAAAAAACTATTTCCTTATCCACATGTGATAAATTCTATGATGCACATTTAGTGCTATGAGGGAGAAGAGGGATCTGATCTACTTGGAGAAGCTATTTGGTATTCAAGCATAAGAAAAGAGCAGTTGGGCATGAGTAATGCCTTTTTTTTCCCCCTTAAAATTAAAAGAGCTGCCCTGGCTGGTGTGGCTCAGTGGATTGAGTGCCAGACTGTGAACCACAGGGTCACCTATTTGGATTCCCGGTCAGGGCACATGTCTGGGTTGCAATCCATCGATGTTTCTCTCCCTCTCATTCTCCCTCCCTCCCCCACTCTCTGAAAATAAATAAATAAAATATTTAAAAACTAAATTTAAAAAAGGAGCTAAGCTTGAGAAAAGGTAAAAAAATATAAATGGGTATTACATTATAGTAATTGTTTTTCTTAAAAGATACAGAATCATGTGCTCTCCAAAATGTCTGGCAAATTTTGAAGAACTCATTAATGGGGCAGTCCACACTGGAATTATGCTTAATGCAACCTACTTTAAGTGGGTACTAGAAAAAAAATTAAATATATTAGAAATCAGTTATATTTTTATTAGTATATTTTCTTTACACTGGGTCATTTGTAACTTTCATCTTGTTTCTTATCTTTTAGACCTGAAATGGCCAAATATCAGGGTGAAGTTCAAAGTTTGAAACTGGATGATGATTCAGTCATAGAAGGAGTAAGTGACCAAGTACTTGTGGCAGTTGTGGTCAGTTTCGCTTTGATTGCTACCCTGGTATATGCACTTTTCAGGTGAGACTATAGGACAAAAGAGTTGAAATAATATATATTTCCAAGGGTCACTGACTTTCTGACTGCTTCTAGTAATGTTGAATACTTAATGTGAAAAGCAAGTACTCAGTCTCAATGATTATATACATTTATGAAGGTGTTTTATTTTCCACTGGGCCCTAAGTGCTACCATACATTTCTCCCGAAGATGTCAGGAGAAATCATCTGTCTTATTTGATAAAATTTAAATTTGTTATCTGTATTTTTGAATAAAATATTAATATTTCTATAGGAGTATCACAGTTTGAAAGTGTAATTTTTCATAATTGAATAATAAGTATTATTATATAATCTACAAATTAATAAGGATAAGTATACCACCTACAGGTGAAAATAAGTAATATTTTCAGTGTTTAAATGTAAAAACTAATGCCAAAAAAAACCTTGTAAGTATAGATGGAATTTAGATTAGAATTAAAATTACTCTTATAGAATCAGAAACCAGCTTACCACAAGACTTTTTAAAACACGCAACACCCGACTATTTAGTCAGGGCATTGACTTCTTTTCTCTTAGATTGTCAAATTTAAAAAAAAAAGACAACAGCCAACACAACAATAGCTGTCTGGTGTGAATGAATCAAAATTATACCTATGTTTTTGTCAGATTTGCAAAAAATGTACTTTTGTGGTATGCCACAGAATTTTGGAAATTAGTTTATATGTACCCTGAGATGAAAAAGGTTGAAAATTGCTGCTATAAACCAATGCACAGAGACTAGGTAATAGACTAGAAATTTAAGTATTAACACATGGAGATAAATATATATCACTGAAAATAGAAATGGGCAAAAATGTAAAAAACAGAAAAAGATTAATTCCCAAAATTTCAAATCAGTGTTTCCTGTAAAAATGATAGAAAGGATTATTAAACAGAATGTGAACACTTAGGATAAAATGGTAATTTACTTTTATGTCAGCATGATTTTCTCATTAGGGTACCGTTATCTTGATTTCAGCAGAGTATTTTACATAGTACCTGGTGATATACTTGTTCATGTAATGGGGAAATGATAGCACGGTGATAGCAGGTTTAATTCTTAACCGGTTGACAGGTTGTTCCCAGGATTACTGACTAATGTTTCAATGTAAATCAAAAAAGGAGAACACTGAATTATTGCAGGGCTCTGCCCTTAAGCCTGTTCTACTCATTTCCATTAACAACTTGGCTGAAGACGTCAAGAGAAGCATTCATATTAAATTGTCAGTTGGGAAGGATAGCTAATGTACTAGTACAGCAGACTCAAGATTTAAAAATGGACCATCCCATAAATCAATGGTCAACCTGTCTTTGATAATGGTGCCAAGACTTCTCAGAGGGGAGAGATTTCAACAAATGATGTTGGGACAACTAGATAGCCAAATGAAAAGAATGAAGTTGGATCCATACCACATTATGTGTGAAAATTAACTCAAAATTGGTCAAAGATCTAAATGTAAAAGCTGAAACTTCTAAGAAACACAGGAGTAAGTCATCAGGATTCTTAGATATGACACCAAAAGCATAATCTACAAAAGAAAAGAAATAGGTAAATTGGACCTGATCAAAATGAACAACTATCGTGCTTCAAAGAACATCATCAAAAAGTGAAAGGACAGCCTGCGGAATGGGAGAAAATATTTCATGTATCTGATAAGGCCCTTGTATCTGAATATATGAAGAACTCAAAGCTCAATAATAAAAAGACAAATAACCCAATTAATAAATAGGCAAAGGATCAGAATAGACATTCTTCCAGAGAAGATTTATGAATGGCCAATAAGTACAGGGACAGATTCTTGACATCATTAATCAAAAGGGAAATGCAGATCAAAACCATGGTGAGTTACAACTTCATACTCACTAGGATGGCTAGACACAAATAGTCAGTAATAATTGTTATTGAGGATGTGGAGAAATTGGAACCCTCATACATTGCTTGTGGAAATGTAAAAATGGTGCAACCACTTTGGAAAACTGAGTTCCTCAAATGACTAAACATGGTGTAACCATATGACCTAGCAGTTTCATTCCTAGGTATACATACCCATGAGAAATGAAAACATATTTCTATACAAAAACTTGTACAGGAGAGTTCATAGCAGTATTTATTGTTCATAATATCCAAAAGGTACAAAGAGCCTAAATATCCAACAGATGAATGGACAAACAAAATGTGGTATATCCATACAATGGAATATTATTCAGCTATTAAAAGGAATGATAAACTGACACATACTACATCACAGATCAAACTTGAAAGCATTGTGCTAAGTACAGTAAGCTAGACACAAAGGCCACATATGAGTCCGTCCACATAAGTGTCCACAATAGGAAAATCTATAGAGATAAAGTAGACTGGTGCTTGCTTAGGACTAGAATGGAAGACAGGGGTGTAGGGGATAATAGCTAAGGGTATACAGGTATATTTTTTTTGAGGTGATGAAAATGTTTTAAAATAGACTGTGGTGATCGATTATATCTCAAAGCTGTTTTAAAAATGTATAATGACTAGATAAATACAAATAAAATGTCCTTTACCTGTTAAGGAGGGGATGTAGGTAAAAATTTATTGTCATCTGAAGGTATCCATGATAAATTGTTGAGTGAGAATTTTTAAGTGAAAGACCAATCATAAAACCACAAGTAGCTCATTTTACTAAAATTATTTTTATACAATTAATCCTGTTTAAAAATATTTTTATTTTCCTTTATTTGTTTCTCTGACTTACTATGGATACTTGTTATTAGTATAATGAAGATGTGAAGCCCAAACTAAAGGTTTATATTTAATAAAGCAATTGTATATTGCAGGTGCCAAAACAGAATAACATTAGGCTGCATTAATCAAAATAACCAGATGAAGTTCATTTTGGATTATATCCTGTTTGAGTCAAGAATTTTAGACTGGAAAAATTTCAGAGTAGGTTATCAGAATAGGTAAAGCTGTGGAAACATAAAAATGCTTGAAGGAACTGGGGATATCTAGCTCGGGAAGAGAGTATAAGGCATAAAAACTGTCTTTAAATGTGATGAGGGCTGGTTTTGTTAAAGAAAAATTAGGTTTATTCTGTGTGCTTCATGGGCAGAACCAGGGTGTCAAGGAAAAATCTGGTTCTTCCCTTCTGTGTGTGTCTCCTTTACTTTTACACAGCATTCTTCACTTCCAGCCACCAAATGTGTGGAGGTAACGACCCCATACCAAATAGTTCTTCATGACACCAGCTGGGTCTCTTAAAACTTAACTCAACTCTGACACCATCTGCCTGAGGATAGCATTACATCCCACAGGTTAAGGACCCAGTCCCAAAAGACTGCTCCCTAACCACAAGTAGTAGGTCTCTAGGTTACCCACAGTCCTGAGTTCTGACGTGGCTACAGATCAGGGGTTTCCATGACCTCCTCCTCAGATTCAATTAATTTGCTAGAGTGACTCACAGAACTCAGGGAAACATGTTTACCAATTCATTAAAGGGTATGATAAAGGATACAGATGAAGGGATACATAGGGTGAAGTCTGGGAGGGTCCTGACTGCAGGAGCATCTGCACCCTAGGGTTCCTCACCCTCCTGGTGTGTGTTCTCATCCTGGAACCTTCCTGGACTCCTTACATTGGGATTTTATGGAGCCCTCCTCTCGGAGGCATGGTCAGTTATGTTTCCATTTCTAGCCCCTCCCCCTTCTCTGGAGAACATGGCATGGAGCTGAAAATTCCAGGCTTCTAATCATGGCTTAGTCTTTCTGGTGACTAGTTCTCACCCAGGAGCCATTCAAGAGCCCACCCAGGGCCACCTCTTTAGAACCAAAGACATGACTATCCCCCAGGAAATTATAAGCACTTCAGGAACCCGGTGTCAGGACTCAGGGTCTAAGGCCAAATAATGGAAATAAAAAATGCTACTGGTGTCCTTATCACTTAAGCAACTACAAGGGTTTCAGGAACTGTGCCGGGACTTTTGAAGAGACCAATATATATATTTTCTGTTATCACACAGGGCCAGTATAGGGAGATAACTGATGAGAGTTTTGGCTGAACTTAAGATACAACTTTTCAAATTATATAAGGTGGCCCCCATTACTTGGACATTATCTTAAATTTGTCATATGACTGGGTGGGAGGTCAGTTTAAGTTCCTTTCCAGCTCTTTAGATTCAAATTCAGTTGGCAGTTGAAGTCTTGTTACTCAACTGAAGTAATCAATTAGTGATAAGTTGAGGGAGGGATAGCATGTATAATTTAAAATTCAAGCAAAAAAACATTTTGCCTTTTTTCTGTAGTTTATAACTTTTTATGTTACAGGGAAAATATATATATTAAATTTATCATTTTAAGTATACAATTCAGTAGCATTAATTATATTCTCAATGTCATATAACCATCACCACTGTCTATTATATATATTAAATTTATCATTTTAAGTATACAATTCAGTAGCATTATTTATATTCTCAATGTCATACAACCATCACCACTGTCTATTTCCAGAACTTTCTCATTATTCCAAACACAAACTCTACCAATTAAACAATAACTCCCCACTCTTTATACCCAGCTCCTGGTAACCTTTATTTCACCTTCTGTCTCCATGAATTAGGGTATTCTATGTACTTCATAAAGTAGAATTCCACAATTTGTGTCCATTTATGTCCAGTTTCACTTAGCATAATGCACTTAAGGTCCATATATGCTGTAGCATGTATAAGAATTTCATTCCTTTTTATGACTAAATAGTATTCCATTGTAGTGTGTATGTGTGTGTGTGTAGGGTATGTATACATATATACCATATTTTATCTGTCCATTGATGGATATTTGGGTTGTTCTTACACTTTGACTGTTGTGAATGATCTACTGTAAACATTGGTATACAAAGTATCTCTTTTTAAAATTTATTTTAACTTTTGAGAGAAGGGAAGGGAGGGAGAAAGAGAGGGAAAGAAACATCGATGTGAGAGAGAAACATCAATTGGTTGTGTCTCGTACTCACCTTGACTAGAGATGAACCCACCACCTAGGCCTGCGCCCTGTAATCAAATGGGCAGCCCTTTGCTTTCCCAGATGACACCCAACTAACTGAGCCACACTGGTCAGGGCCAGTGTATCTCTTTTGAGTCCTTGCTTTCCATCAGAATTGATGGATTGTATGGTAATTCTGTAAGTTTTTGAGGCACCTCCAATCTGTTTTTCACAGCGGCTGCCCCATTTTGCACTCCCACAGTAATGCACAAGGGTTCCAATTTCTCTGCATCATTACCAACACTTACTACTTTCTGGGTTTTTTGATAATAGTCATTGTAATGGGTATGAAGTATATCTCATTATGGTTTTGATTTGCATTTCACTAATGACTAATGATGTTGAGCTTATAATGAGCCATGTTTATTATTTGTATGATTTCTTTGGAGAAATGTCTATTCCAAGTCCTTTGCCCATCTTTGAATTGGGTTGTTTGCTTTTTGTTTTTCAGTTATAAGAGTTCTTTATGTATTCTGGCATTAATCACTTATCAAATACATGACTTAGGAATATTTTATTCCTGGACGAGGAGGTGGAGCTCCTTGAGAAGATGGGCAACCACCTGACTAACATCCACAGGCTGGGCGGCCCCCAGGCTGGGATGGGAGAGTATCTCTTCGAAAGGCTCACCCTCAGGCACGACTAGGAAGCCTTTGGAGCCCAGAGGCCTTTGAGGGGCCCTTTGGCATTTCCCTGGTGTCCAGCTTTTGCCTGAGCCTGATAACCCTGAAACCCCACCCTGGAACCCTCTCCCATGCATTGGACCAAATGGAAATAATAAAGCTTTTTGCAGCAAAAAAATAAATAAATGAATAAACAAACAAATAAATGAAAGAAATATTTTATTCCATTTGGTTCATTGTCTTTTTATGTTCTTGACAGTGTCTTTTGATACATGAAAGTTTTCATTTTGATGGAAAGTAATGAAAAGGACTTCCAGTCGCCTGGTTTACATCTGTACTCTGAAAAGTAAGGACTGTCATCTCCTGATGAAAAAGGAGTGGCTTTCCATTGTCAAAGAACAGAGGAATGCCATTTAGTAAGGTCTTCACTGGTATTAAATGAGACGGCTCCTCTGCTGTTCCTTGATAGATTGTTTTCACCACAGAGGAGCTTTCTTTCAGAAATCACTTATTCAGTCACAAGATGTAGTACTTTCAAACTAGTAATCCACCAGAAATAAATAAGGGGTTTAAACAGAGTTCAAGTAATCCCATTTCATTTATGTTGAACTTCTGATTATTTGACTTTAAATTGTTTTTATGTCCTCTCTGAACCGATGGTCATATTTTATCAGCTTTCTTTTCTAAAACTTGAATTTTTTACTAAAACTTGAATAACTGTAGGATGGATTTCTTTCATTTTCCCTATCCCATTAGGATATTAATTTAGTATTCTTATTGCTGTTGGATATTGGTTCACTCAGAGAGTAAAGGCTCCTCTGTAGAGTAATATTGGGATTGTGTGGACTTAAAATATTGCTGTTGAAGAGGTTTCAGTTTAGAAAAACTTTTATGGTCAAGTGAAACTAAGCTGTGATTCAGATGTGAATCTTCATCCCCACCCTACCATCCTAAACATCACTTCTAATTTTCAATATTCACATGTCTTATCCCATCCTATTTTATCAGCCACTATCTTCTTGTCTTTCATTTTCCATTGTATTTATTAATGTTAAGATAGTAGTGGTATGTTAGCTTTTGGCATTTCTACATTATATAATTTTAGCTTTTGTTTTTCTCTGTCCCCCTATCCTCATAGGTAAAAAGTTGGGAGAGGACCTAATTAGATATGGAAAAGTGTTCAAATGCATAATAACATATAGAATTATATAGCTGCTTATTTGGAAGAAATTGTACAAAAGAATTGAATATGTTAATAGTTCTTTTATTATTTGTAAGTCTTCAATTACATTAAATCCCCAAAGTGCTATGTCTCTGGTTTTCATCATTTGCCAATTAAACCTGAAACGAGCCAATAATCAATGACCTCAGAACAGCCTGGAATTGGAGTAGAGTTATATACCATCATTTACATGTATTTAGTTACTAATAGTTCTAGGTAACATTTTTTTAGGTAAAAAACTAGACTCATAAAGAACATTGAGTCATCTGACAATATTTTATATTGAAAACTTATTATATTTTATTCAACAGAAATGCACATCAAAACATTCACCCAGAAAACCAAGAACTAATAAGAGTGCTTCGGGAACAACTTCAAACAGAACAGGTACTATTTGTGTAAACATGTACTTTTATGTAAGAAATAGATGTCATTACTCCCCTGGTTTATGAAATTGTGGTGAAATATTAATAGATTACTTTGTGGAAACACGGGCTTCTTTCCTGCTTTAAATTACCTTAAATTATGCTATCGATTATTTATTTGCAGGTTAGGCAAATGACTAGTCTTAATCTATTCAGGTGTTTTCATATTTTTTTTAAACTTGCTTTTAAAGACAACAGTTTTTCTATTATTTACTTGTAAGGAAATAATCATTGTCTAAATTGGCTTGAGCGAAATGTCGTGGAAAAACTATTCTAACATATATATCCCAAGGACCTATACAGAAATGACTATAAAGGTAGCTTTTTTTTCTTTTCTTTTTCTTCAGTGGCCAAAGATAAGAAAACTAGTTAGGCAAAAAAGAAAACTTTTCTCATCTGCTGCTTCTTTGCTTTTAACCAGATGGACTCTATAAGAACCAGCAATGTAATACTTTTTATGAAGGCTGGGTTAAGTAGGATATCATATACCTTCATGCCAAGATAGCTAACATCAAGAAACAAAATTAAAAAATTGATTTTCTAACCACCAATCAAACTTTAATGCCAAAGAAGGTTTTACCCATATAATTTATCTGTTTACCAAATATTTATTGAAAATCTATCATATGCCAGACAGTGTTCTAGGAATTGGGAATTCAGTTGTCAACTAAACAAACAAGAATTCCTGCATCATAGAACTTAAATTCACTGATGCAAAAACAGTTTAAGCATGTTAGTAGTACTCTCTTCCAGAGTGATTGTTATCAATAATTCATGCCTGGAGAGCATTTAATAATTTACAAAATAATTTCACTTACTGCTCTTATTTAATCTTCAAACATAGTAAGTAAAGCAACGACTATTATCCTCTTCTAACATATTAGCTCACTAAGATTTTCTTAAATTCATGCTAGGATTACTTGACTAGATCTAGATACACAGAAGTCTCGGGGATCTTCCAGGTGTACCACTGTCCCACTCACCTACCTCCTACCTTCCTCGCCATGCGTATAGCTCTAGTGAGAATAAAGCTAGTTAGCCTACACCGTGCTGTCCTATATGGTTCTCACTAGCCACACATAGTTATTTAGTTTTAAATTAACTAAAATTTAAAATTCAGTACTTTAGTCACATTAGCTACTTTTCAGGTACTCAGTAGGCAAGTGGCTACCATATTGGACAACATGGACAAAGAAAATTCCTGTCATTGCATACAGCTCTGTTGGACAGCACTAGTAATTGGTTGTTCATCAATTAATTTCCAAAGAATAATAACGAAGAGAAAAAGTAGAGAGGGGAACATTAAGTGCTGTATGTTTTTCTTTTTGCACCATTAAAAAAATGACATAAAAGACTACAACATTGAGGTGTAACCTTGGCTTATAGAATATTCTGGTATTTTAGAACTGTTTTAGGACAGGGGATTTATGGTTTATTAATTTGTGGTGGCCACAGTCTTTGATTTACTTTATAATAGTTCATATTTAGTGAATTTGATACTTTTTATTTTGGTAATTTTTTGTTTTTAAATTTTTTATTTTTATTTTTTAAGATTTTATTTATTTATTTTTAGACAGAGGGGAAGGGATGGAGAAAGAGAGGGAGAGAAAAAGCAATGTGTGGTTGCCTCTTGCGCAACCCCCACTGGGAACCTGGGCTGCAATCCAGACGTATGTCCTAACCAGGAACCGAACTGGCAACCTTTGGTTTGTAGGCCGGCACTCAGTCCCCTGAGCCACACCAGCCAGGGCTTAATTTTTTATTTACTGATGCTCAGAGAGAGGGAGGAAGGAAGAAAGAGAAAGAGAGAGAGAGAAATGTCTAATTGTTGTTCCACTTATTTATGCATTCATTTGTAATTCTTGTATGTGCCCTGACCAGGAATCACACCTGAAGCTTTGGTATATTGCAACTACACTAACCAACTGAGCTACCTGGCCAGGGCAGTAATATGATGTTTTTATTTTATTTTATTTTATTTTATTTTATTATTTTATTTTATTTTTTTAATTGCTGTTCAATTATAGTTGTCCCCATTTTTCCCCTTTACTTTTCCCTGCCCTAGCCCACCCCCTGTAATTTGATGTTTTCAGTGTCAGCTCCTTTGTTTATAACATGTGTGTCAGGTACTGTAAAAACTTTGATGAGTATTTAAAGACATGCATTTTATAGTAGTAATAAATAATCTTTTAGTTCCTGGGATCCTACTGCAGTGAGTCCTATAGATAAAGTCCTTGTCCTCATTGCACTCACATTCTGGTGGGTTCTTTGATAGCTGGATGCCTCTTGTACTGATGATTTTACTCAACATGCTTATTACAGTCAAAACAGTGATGTTTACTGAGAAACAGTAAAATTTACTAATAGGATTATGTGAAGTATTAAGTTCAAATTAGTAGTGGCTTTACATTTTTCTACTTCCAAAATGACCAAATAATCTCTGAAAGTTTAATTCTGGTTTCTTGTAAGGTATAGCATACATGTAACACTTGCCAGGAATGTATGAATGAAAAAGGTGTTAAAAATGGAAAAAAGTTAATAAAAGCTCAGAAACAGTTTGACATTTCTTATTATTTAGTTATGGCTTAGCTCAGCCTTGTGTTACGTACAATAACTTACTCAGTTTTTATCTTTAGATTGTGTTCAGAAAGGAAGGTAGTGACCATATAGTTTATAAATAAAACCACAATATAGCCTCATGACTGTATCCAACTTGTAAGACCTTAAACTGTTGCAAATCTCAACTCTGATGAGGATTACACACTATTGACTGCATTCTTAACTACAGTTTACCAGAAAGATTGCTTTGACAAGCTGTGTGTCGTGTATAACTGTGTACACGTATTTTCTCGCCAGGATGCCCCTGCTGCTGCTCGACAGCAGTTTTACACCGACATGCACTGTCCAATCTGTTTACATCAAGCCTCCTGCCCTGTGGAGACAAACTGTGGACATCTCTTCTGCGGTAAGCAAACAGCGCTGTGCTTGGTAATAGCGACTCTTTGCACCAAGACCCATGTGTCTACACAGGCTGGGTTCTTGATTTTCTCTTCGTCATATTTGGTGTTTCATGAGTAGTGTAGATTGCTCCTGATACCCTGCTCTACTTATCAGCCACTTTTATTTAGTGTCTGTGGGTTCAAAGATATAAAAAACTAGTTATTCAACTTCTTAATATACAGAAATCTGTTTCTTTGAATAGTAATTCAGGTATATCCATACCTTGATGGATTGACTGGTTCATTATTCTTTCACTTTTTAGTCCTTTCATTTATTATTCAAGTTCCCAAGGCAGGAAGTTTTTTTCTCTCAAGGACCCTGCCCAGGGCCATCTCTTAGCTCTGCTAACTCTTCCTTACTCTGAGTCAGTGCAGAAGTTCTTAGACTCTTTCTCTTCATGACCTCAAGAGGGTTGGTGATGGAGAATGAGAAACCTAGAGTGTACAGTGGAACAAAAAAGGGAACATTGATTTCACTCACACTTATTTAGTGTCAGTACAGGGTGCTTTCTACCCTCCAGAAAGATTTCATAGAGAATAATGAGATACCATCTAGTGATTGCTTGTTATGGTCATACGAGATTGGGGAGAGTCAGTTCTTACACACTTAACATACTTCATCTCATCTAACCCCACAAAATCAAGGCTCAGATATGTTAAGAAATTTTACAAAGGGTAATCCAGTTGCCAAGGGACAGAGGCAGGTTTTAAACCTAGGTCTAACTTCAAACCCTGTGTTCAGTTCTACTCTTTGATTGCTGGCTTATACAACTACCCTCTACTTAAGATTTATCCAGTGTTTTGTTGTAGTATTTCCTTGTATTTAAACAGCTATATTTAAGATAGGTTCCCCACATGCACACCATTTCCATGTAAAGACTAATTAGAAATGGAGCATACAATGATCCCATAAATTACTTTTGTCTAAGATTCATTATATAGAATTCTTAGGTATATAGTGTTACTGTTTGTGCTGTTGGGGATGACATACATGTTTGAAATCCAGGATTTTCAGTACCTTGTGCTCGTTAAAGTAAGTACTGACCAACCCCACTATTGCCTCAGCTAGTCTTTTCACCCTCTTTCCTAAGCTTCTTGCCTCAGTAGCTAACAAATTATAATTATCTGTTGGAAATGCTAATGAGGAGCAAAATAATGAAAGATCAGATAGGGAGAATTAAATGGCCATCAGAGAAAGCAGATACTTCCCCCCACCCTCAAACCTCTGGTAGATATTCCTAATCAGTTGGACACTGAGCCTGATGTGGACCCAACCATCCTGCAGGCAAGTGTCAGGAATCATTGAGGTTTGGCAGGCAAGGTGAACTCTATTTGCCAACCCAGGCTTAAGTAATTCACTGAGTGGATAACCCAGTCAATTGAAAGATGGCTGTATTGTGTTCTTGGTTTTACCTTTGGGTCTGAGGTAATAGGGTAGATTGCTTCTGATATCCTGCTCTACTTGTCAAGACACTTTTATTTACTGTCTGTTGGTCCAGAGGTTAAAAAACTAGTTATTCAACTTCTCAATAAACAGAAATGCGTGTCTTTGAATAGTATTTAAGTATATTGATACCGCGTATATCAAGAGCACTTTAGCTCAGTTCTTATGTACAGAACTAGTCAGCCCTTCATAGTGAGTGAAGAATAATGCAGCAACAGACTTCACCCTACTGGCAGTCATAGCTCTCATAATTTTATTTAATTCTCCAGCAGTCTTATGAGGTCTTATTCCTATTTTACAAATAAACAAATTTAGAGAAATTGTGACTCAAGTTAAAGTTACTGAGTCATCTCTCCTACCATCCTGTGTAGGTGGATCTCTCTTTTTAAAGAGGGGAAAGTTGAGGATAAGGAAAAGCATCAAGCATGTCCTAGCAGGTGAACTGAAGTGTCTAATTTGCTGGACCATAGTTTCTCAGTGCAGGCAAGTGGCTGTTATATAATTTGCAAAGCAAGGACACCTATACCCCAATTTGTGGAAAAGGGACGTGAGATTAAATAAGTTCATATGTGTCAAAAACACATTGAACTTTTGGATTAGAAGGTATTAGATAAATCTAAGGCATCTTTACAAGTGGTAATAATACTAACAGATTTATAATAAGTTTTGTTTTTATATAGTTTCTATATGAAATTAGATTGCTGAAAGTACTTAATATTATCTAATTAACACAGCACTCTGAGAGTAGGGAAAAATATCAGAAAAAGATTGTTTAGCTTTTTAATTCATCATTAAATTGTTGAACCAGTTTTCCCCATAGACACTGTAATGTCCAATTTGGACAGCCTTTGCTGCCATCAGTTTGCGTACCAGTCTCCTCACTTACCATCTATTTTTGCCTTTGGCGTTTGCTCCTGCTGTTCATAAAACCTGGAGTGTCCTCCCTCCTGAATTCTGTCTATCTAAATTTTTGCTATCCTACAGTGTTCAAATACTGTCCTTTTCAGATTACTCTATAACACATCCCAGAGAGTTCTCCCTATCTGTACTCCTTTCGTAGTTAACATTAAACAGCTCAAGATCTAACTACAGTCTGATTGATTTAAGTATGTGTCACCTTGATTTTCCTCACTTTGCCATTGCTTCTTCTGAATTCTGGACATTTATTTGATCTGGAAGAATCAGAATAAGGAGCATAGGAGAGCTAAGCTAGTTTGCTAAAGCAAGAGGAAGGACACAGAAAATCCCAGAGGTAGGAGGGAAACAGGAAGCACTTAGTTCAGATTCACAATGAGACCTGGATGGTCTGAGAAACAGTTTTTCTCCAGAGAGGAAGATAAATTGGTCCCTTAAACATCAGACACTGTCTAAAATTTTTTCTTCTTCATTTGTTTCTGGTCTAAAATTTAGTGCTTCCACACTTAGCTCACCTACTACTGCCTGAGGTCTTCCTTTAGGCTGTGTGTACTTAAGTAACGTGGCTCTCTACACTCATAAAAAAGTAATTGTGTTTTTGTAACATATGTAATTTTGAATAGAAAATTTAGACTGTGATTTGTTGGTGTCATTTATACAATGATGTTTTATTTATTTTACATAAGAAATGCATTATATTCTAGTAACCTCACAGCACTGAAGCAATTAATGCATGCTTGGTTTTGTCTTAAAATATCTGTATATTCACTGGTAATTTAAATAAAAATGTTTTTCAATAGCCGGGAATTGTTATTAGATTTAAATTTGCCTGAAGAGATGCTGGATAAAGTAAAAAAAAAAAATTTAATCAGGTGATAGTGTTAAAATATTTCAAATATTTAAAACATCAGCATTAATTTTTTTTCCCCATCAGGTACCTGCATTATTGCGTACTGGCGATATGGTTCATGGCTTGGGGCCATCAGTTGTCCAATCTGTAGACAAACGGTAATGTTTGTATCCAGAAGGCATCATAAATGCTAGTTCACTTTGTAAATCTTCTAGTTTCTGTATCTGACTTCTGAATTATTTTGATATTTTTAACAGAATTTCCTTTATCCAAAGCTTCTGTAATGTTATATTATTTTTTAATGTCTTTAAGACACCTCAAAAAAGGGA
The DNA here is from genome assembly GCF_004126475.2 of Phyllostomus discolor. Classification (NCBI taxonomy): domain Eukaryota; kingdom Metazoa; phylum Chordata; class Mammalia; order Chiroptera; family Phyllostomidae; genus Phyllostomus; species Phyllostomus discolor. The sequence continues at coordinate 69,176,601 of NC_040913.2, forward strand.
ATTTCTTTTGAAATCCTTCGGTTGTAGGAAAAACAAATGATAAATGAACCCTCTCCCAAACCTTCTAAAGTCTTTGTTGGAATACCAGCAAAGGAATAACTGAACTAGCTGATCAGGTTTAAGCAAATATCCCCTATACTACTTTTGAAAAAAGTTGTTTTTCCTTTTTAATTTATTTTTAACGTGCCCTCTCCGGTAAGGGTCCAGATAGCTTTAAATAATGAATAATAATTTTTTAAGTGTCTTTTTTTTTTGAAGTATAATCACATTGAATTATCCAGAACAGATTTGACCATTGTAGTGAGTCTCGAAGCTACCTGAGGACGTAGGTAGTAAGTTTTTACAAACATATCGAAGACTGAAATGCCAGCACAGATGGGATTGCCACATTTCTCAATTTCTTTGACAAGCTGGAAAAAGCAGAATACTGAAAAATCTGAGAAATTGAAGTTCTTAGTTTTTTTAATTAGTAAGTATAGCAAAGTAGGACATTCTCTCAGCTGTGTGTAGTTTTTCATAATTTCCTTTATAGTTATTTTATTTTCCAGTTAAATTAAAAATATACACCTTTCTGATCATGAGTTATGAACATGGAAAAAGACAGCATCTCCTCAGGAAGTCTTCCAGTGAGCAAAATAAAGTCCTAAAATGGACAGTCTCCAAGTGAGCATGTCAGCTTGGATGTGCACATTTACTCTTGCTCCCTCGTACAACGTCACTAAAATAACATTAGAGGACATTGTATACAGGCATACCCACAGAGGCCAAAAAGTAAAACAAAATGGTAGAAGAGGTGACAATTTTTCAAAAATTCTTTGTAAAATATAATGGACACTCAGAAAAGCACACAGAACAGAGAAGTGCAGTTCACTGAATTATCACAAAGCAACACTCGAATAATCACCACTCAGATGAAGAAACAGAAACTGGCCATCAGCCCCAGAAGCCTCCTCAGGACCCTGCCCAAATCTTCACTCCTCCTTCGTATCCTGTAGGTAATTTCTATTTCACTTTTATGATAAGCATTTCCTTGATTTTCTTCATAGTTTTATTACCTTGGTATACACCTCTAAGATTGTTTAGTTTTGTCTGATTTTTAGGCTTTATGTTAAATACACACACACAGATATACAGGAGTGAGCAAAAGTAGGTTTATATACAGACAGTAAGACAATAATTAATAAATAATACAACAATAATAATAATAATATAAGAATAAACTCTTTATGTGTTCACAACTGTAAACTGACTTTTGCCCACTCCTGTATGCCTTTCAGCCTTGTTCTTGCTACCTACTTCCCCCCATCACTACCTTTTTCTCTTGGTGTAGAAGGTTCAGGGCTTTCTCTTCTTCCTTCTACATTCCCAAATTCTGTCTCTTTCACATTTGACTCTCTATCAGGTGGTCGGGAGGAAGTACTGTTTTGGGGGTTTTTTGTACTGCCTCTCTGGATGATTTTATATGTGGCACAAAGCAGCCAACGCTAAAACTTATTTGCCACCACCACCTCCCATCATCTTTAGCTGTCTGCCAGCCACACTGAGCCCAGGCCTAGGCCTTGCACTAAAGACTTAGTTCCACCGAAGGCGTGGAAGTGGAGTATCCCCTGCGGTCTCACAGAGGTGTCCAACCTTCAGCCCCGGGGCCACATGCAGCCCAGGATGGCTGTGAATGTAGCCTAACACAAAATCATACATTTACTTAAAACATTATGTAAAAAAAAACCCAAAAACTGTTTTTGTGATTGGGTGTTACAATGTATTTAATGTATGCCCTAAGATAACTCTTATTCTTCCATTGGGGCCCAGAGATGTCAAGATGTTGGACACCCCTGCGAGGCACTACAGCCATGCCTACCCCTTGATACTAGGATTTCTGACCTCGCAGACTCTAAGATGATACATTTGTCTTGTTTTCAGCCAGTGAGTTTGTGATGACTTGTTACAGCAGCATTTGGAAACTAGTACAATTGTCTTTGCAATTTTTTATTTCTCACTCTGAAAATTTCCCCAAATTTCAGAACTGACTTCTCAGTCATCTTCTAGACATCTCTACTTGGGTATTTCACCAGCATCTTAAATTCAACTAGTCCAAAATTAAAATTATTATCTTTCTCCAAAAAACCCCAAAAAAGAATTAGTTCCACTACCTGCTGCTTTTCATAGGGTATGTATAAATTTATCAGGTGGTATCCTTTAGACCACCTGTAAATTGGCTAGAGGCTAGAAAGGTGAGAATGAAGTTGTTTTAATATGATAGTTTTTGGTTTTCTAACTGTAGAGCAGCAGTTCATCTGGAGGCAAGACAGGTGTCAGACACCTGCCTCCCCTCCTGTTTCACCAGCAATAGTGACGCACGGGCTGACGTCCCTGACTAGGTAGGACACACACACCACTTCCCTCCATGAATGCATGCACCAACACACCAACCTGCATTTCAAGGGCTGGCTTCAGTTTCAAGTTTTCTGAACACCCTAGGGAGGAGTCCTTACTTTGGAGTATCATTAAAGCACCTTAGATCCGGATGTTGCACAGGTCTGCCTCCCTTCTCTCATGTGACTGTGATCACCAACAGGCAAGGCCATGTCTTTATTTTTTTTCCCCACTGCTGCTATTTTATTTTTAAAATTTTATTTGTATATCCAGCACTTAGCACAGTGCCTTGTCCACAGCAGGTGCTCAGTTAATACTTATTGAAAGAATGCATTTTTATTAACAAATGCATGGAGAGGCAACAGTATGTGCACTCCTTTGTTTTGGCTGCTTGGACAGCATCTGAGAAATGGGCAGTCCTGGTTTGACAGCTGAGCTGAGGAAGGGCTAAAGCAACAGCTAGAGGATTTAACCCTAAATCTGTCCATTTTCCTCCCCATCTCCATCTCATTGTACAGTGACCGTTTCTGTCGGGGCTCTTTGTGGTCTGTCATCTTCAGATTACCCGAATGTGGCCCTGGGACATTTGTGTATCCTTACCACTACTGTGGAGGAAAAAGGGTTTAATGTATATAACATGTAACAGTATTAAGAATTACCTTTTTTGTACAGCAAATAAGAAACATAATTGGTAGGTATAAAATGGACAGAGGGAGGTTAAGAATCGAGTAGGAAACAGAGAAGCCAAAGAACTTATATGTACAACCCATGGACATGAACTGGGGGATGGGGGAGGTGCAGGGTGGAGGGGGATAAAGGGGAGTAAAAATATTGGGACAACTGTAATAGCATAATTAATAAAATATACTTAAAAAAAGAAATCCATCAGAAAAAGACAAAAAAATTACCTTTTTTGACTATAATAGGGCCAGGTGCTTGAGAGCCAGTCCTTGCATTAAGTTGACGTCTGTGTGACGGTTGCTAATATCTAAAGCTATTTCAAATAGCAGCGACTTTGCTCTTGAGTGTTTTCTCATCATTCTTGTGTCTTGAACTGTAGAGAGTTACTGACTTTCTCCCTGATGTGGACTGGAAAATACTAGAACCAGTGTCTGGATAACGTGCCCCTTTAATTTTATAGATGCTCAAATTACATTTGCATTGGATTGCATTGTAGGCAGTAATCTTCCTTTCCTCCCCTGTGTTGCCTTAATTAAAGGAAATGAGTGAAATATAAATTCAGAAGATTTCCTTGTTTTATTGAATAACACAAAATGAAAAGACTAATGCTGCAGAAAGGTATAACAATTTTTTCTTTCTGTATTAAACAGGTAACTTTACTGCTACCAGTATTTAGTGACCATGACCAGTCTCAGGATGTTGTATCGTTGCATCAAGATATTAATGATTATAACCGGAGATTCTCAGGGCAGCCCAGATCTGTAAGTAAAGTTACAGCAGGTACAAAGCTAGAGGGAACACAGTTACAGTATAATGACACTTCTCTTTTGTGGAGTGAGATTTACCAACAAATATTCTTCAACTGTGAGAAACCTCACTGTCCATGTGTGTTGGGTGAAGTCCTTCCTTCCATCATCGTTGTCATTCACTGAGTTACAGCTTTCCCAAGGACTGCAGTGTTTCTATCTTTAAAAAAAAGGTACTGTAAAAGTCATTTATGAAGAGGTGCCAGCAAAAAATCAATAGGAAAAATCTGAGGTAAAGATAAAATTATCAACTTCTATGTGATTCTAAAATAGGGTTTGATTTTATGAGAAACACCAGAGAACTTCTGGAGAGCGTTTTACAATTCTGTTTTACTCTAAGTTATTTCCCTTGGCCCCTGTTTGAAATGTTCTCTTAAGTAACCCTGTGTGTCCTCTTAGCTATTCAAATCACTCTTTTTAATAACATTAATTCTACAGTTGACCCCAACCCTAAAAAAGGCATTTGGTAGATTGAAAACTGTCACATTTTATTATCTCATCCCAGTTTTATCAAAATAGAGCAAGAAATTCTACAAGTATGTGTATGGCTGGATATGTATTTCAAAAACCAGAATACACTGAGTACAAATTTAGTAGGCAGAAAACCCAGACTCTCCCCCAAGCTCTAGACTGTATATCCAACTGCTTAGGGTACAACATCTCCACTTGGATGCCCCCTAGTCCTTTCAAACTTAACGTGTATAACTTGAAACCGATCCCCTTCCCCCAGCATAGGGGCTCTTCTGAGCTCCTCCTCTCCTCCATTCTCCTCATCTGATCTATAAGTAGGTTGTACCATTCCTTTTCTTTTTGGGGGGGGGTGGGGGGGGAGGGGTCCTATCATTTTTACCTTATAAAAATGTCCCGTGTCTGTAGAGCCATCGTATCAGTCAAAGTCACCATCATTTCAGCTTAGGTTACTTGCCGTGGCCTCCTCACTTTGACTTTGTTCTCTGCATGGCAATCCAAGTGGTACTTTGAAAATAAACAAGGCCGTGATGCTCTTGGGTTTTACAACTTGCCATTTTTTGGAATAATTTGGAATAATGGGCCAGCTCTTTACTGTGGTTTACAAGGCCCTGCTCGACCTGCCCCCCCCCTGCCCCCCAACATCTTGTGCCACTCTCCCCCTGCCCCAGCACACCTCAGCCACACTGGCCTTTCAGCTCTCAGAAAAGCTCTGAGTCTTTCCACATACGCCTTTACCTGTGCCATTTCCTGTTTGGAACACTTGTCGCTCTGCTCTCCTCATGGGTGATGCTCATCCTTTAGGTAGTTCTGAGATAAGCCTTCCCCCAGAGGCTTTCCCCAACAGCCTAGGTGTTCTCCATTATCACCCTCTGCACGTTTTCTGCCCAGCATCTGTCACAAACAGTGCTCAAACCTAGTTCCCTGGCTTGCTCTCCATAGGCTAACAGCACCGTGAGAGCAAAGACCATGTATTTTAGTCAGTACCAAATTCTCATCATGAAATTCGGTGTCTGGAATGTAGTAGGCCCTCAGTGTGTGCTGAGTCAATTTACGAACTATCCTTGAAGTAAGAACTGATACTGTTGCTCTCAGCCAAGGCTATAAAGCTATTAGAATATTTTAGTAACACACAGCTGTGCTCTGTGCTCCTTTGCTTGTATTCCTCATTCTGTAATGTCATGAACATTTAAAGGTAGTTTCATGTGTTGTGAATGATAATGGGTGAATCTTTTAGATGTGTAAGCACAAGGGCAACGTAACCCAGCCACTGTTGTTTTCCATAGCTACTCGATCCAGCCATTTCGTAACACACCCTCCAGTGACAGCCGTAGTGAGCCACTGGAAATCAGGGTTTCCAGTTACAAGATCTGCCACTGACCTTGAAGATGATAATAATAATTTTAAGATATTCATTCATATATTTAAGTGTGAAGCATACCATTGCTGAGTTCTTATTTTTGTGTGTCAAATTTATAGTTAACAAGTAAGAAAGCTTAGTATGTGATGATGTTACAATATAATAAAGACAGTTAGCTCTTTGATATTCTACCTCAAAGTTGGAGTAAGATTGTGATTAATACACAAACATTTCTTAATAGCTCATTTCATATTTCTTATCTAATTATAGATTTTTGTGTAAATAATACCACATGAGCAGTGACAAATAGCTAATAATGGACGGAAAATTATTCTTAGAATATTTAAAGTAATTTACCATTGACCTTGTGAAAACTGTATAGCTGTTTTGCTTTAAATATTAGTTTCTTCCACAGAGAATAGGAAATTAATAAAGGAAATGACTCTAAAAAGACCATTTTTGTTCATTTGTGGCTAGTCTTCCAAAAGGAGTTACAAGATTTTCTTTACCTTGCATTTTTAAAACTGTTTTCTCATCACTTGCTCAGTTCCCATTTTTTGTCTCCATCTTCCTCAATTTATTTGGCATTTGTTAAATCAATAAATATATACACAGAGTTGGATCTATGATATTTATACAGACTCTTAAAAATAGCTGAACTGTGGGCAGTGGAAGACCACAGGAAGTGATTTCCTTCCTCCGGTCAGTTTGTCTTGTATCTGCCAACTTCTGAAAAGTAAGATACGTTGAAGAGTCATGGCGGGTCATCACTACACGGGAGCTGAGATCGTGTGGCCAGCGAACAGCTCTGCAGAATAAATGAGAAGTCCGCAGTCAGAGAGTAGCTGACCTGCTCGTGGTCATACAGATCAGGGTGGGGCAGAAGTGGGTTTACGGTTGTTCGTATGGAGATGAATACAGTAATTAATTAATAATAATAGAATAAATTTTATTTACTCACAACTGTAAACCTACTTTTGCCCCACCCTGTTAGATACTGGTATTATCTTTTCTTTTTAATAACTTTATTTAGATGTAATTTACATGCCATATGCATGCGTATTTTAAAGTATACAGGTCAATGATTTATAGTACATTTAGAGTAAATAGAATCTAATTACCATCATGATATAATTTTAGAACATTTCATTCTCCCAAAAGCTTTAGCAGTCCCTCTCCCTCTCTCCCTCTCCCCAGTCCTTGGCACCACTGGTCTACTCTCCATCTCTGTAGATGTGGCTCTTCTGGATATCTCATCATTTTATTTGAATGGGATCGTACAGTATATGGCCTTTTGTCTCTGGCTTATTTCACTTGGCATAATGTTTTCAAGGTTCATCCATGTTATAACATACCTCAGTACTGCATTGCTTTTTGTTGTATTTTTTTGTTTTTCAGTTACAGTTGACATACAATATTATATTAGTTTCAGGTGTACCATATGGTGATTATACATTAATGTAACTTACAAAGTGATCGCCCCATAAGTCTAGGACCCATCTGACACCGTACATAAATTCAAGAATATTATTGACTGTGTCACTTATGCTAGTACTTCATTGCTTATTATGGACAAAGCAATCTCATCTTGTTTATCCATTCATGAGTTGATGGACATTTGAGTTGTTTCCACTTGTTGGCTATGATAAATAATGCTCCCGTTAACTCCTGTCCAGTTTTTAGGTAGATGTATGTTTCATTCCCCTTGGGTATGTGCCTCACTGTGCAGTGGCTGGATATTGTCGTAACCCTGTGTTTCACATTTTGAGGAACTGCCAGACCGTCTCCTAAGGGCCTCTACATTTGCACCAACAGTGTATGAGGGTGCCAATGCTCCATATCTTATAATTTTCATTGCTTTCCATATCTGATAATTTTTTAATGTATGTCTTTTGTTAAAGTTCAGCTGTGAAAATTATGCTCATTTATATAAAAACCTAGTAATTTATGTGTTTCTGTACCTATTTAGAACTTAATCATTCTCAAAAAAGGTAGTACTTGGCATTCCAAAAATCTTTGTAGCAATTAGGAATTTGCTTAAATTCTAGCTAAGCAGAATAAACATCCTCAGAAGGGATCAGCTTCATTGCTATTCTTAGACTGTCATTAATATTGATGTCTTTAATGTATAATATTTATATATTGTCTGGCAACTTACAAAGGCCATTTATATACAATATCTCTTTCATTTTTGAAAGTCCTCCTGGTACATAAATACTCAATTGTTGACTTATCTCTAGTAGGTTAAACAACTTTCCCCAAGGTCACCTGGCTAATAAGTAATTGATTTTGAATTCAAACCCAGATCTGACTTTTCAAAAAATTTTTCTAATATTGTGTTTATTTATTTTTAGAGGGGATGGGAGGCAGAAAAGAGAGGGAGAGAAACATCAATGTGTAAAAGGTACATTGATAAATACGCCTACAACTGGTGACCTGGCCTGCAACCCAGGCATGTGCTCTGACTGGGAATCGAACCAGTGATCTTTTGGTTCACAGGCCAGCATTCCCACTGATCCACACCAGCCAGGTCCCACCCAGATCTCTCTGACTTTAAAGCTGAGACTTGAGCTCAAGCCTCAGCCTAATACTATATAGTAGGTTCTTGATTTTTTTTTTAACAACTCAAATTAGAAATGACTTGAGTTTTACATTATTATGTCCTGTAAGTTTGTTGACATTTTAATTGCTTTTCAATTATCTGCAATAAAAAACCTATTTTATAAGAAGCTAGTAATCAAAGAACTATTTTTAAATAAAATGAATAGCTAGAAAAAATGGTCAAACAATAGGTGAAACTTTTTAATTCAATGTTAACTTTGCACAATTGTAAGAAAATTATATTATTTTAAAATCTGACACATTAGATGCCAAATCATAATATTTGTTTTTCCCCTACCAGATTATGGAAAGAATTATGGATCTACCCACTTTACTGAGGCATGCATTCAGGGAAATGTTTTCAGTCGGTGGCCTTTTCTGGATGTTCCGTATCAGGATAATACTTTGTTTAATGGGAGCTTTTTTCTATCTTATATCACCTCTAGATTTTGTACCTGAAGCCTTGTTTGGAATTCTGGGCTTTTTAGATGATTTCTTTGTCATTTTTTTGTTGCTTATCTACATCTCTATTATGTATCGAGAAGTGATAACGCAGAGACTAAACAGGTGAAAAAAGTTTACTGAAATATGAGCTAATGTGTACAATCAAACAAAAGGAGCCATGGTATCATACAGCGTTAGAATATTATCTTACAAACTGAAGACTGCTGTATGACAGACATTTGATTATTATTTGGCAAATACCTAGCAATATATGACTGGAATTTTTACATGTTGCAGGTTCTGATATTAAGGTTAGAATTATAATAATTTACAACTTTGTTTTGATTGTGTTGTTTGTAAAGTCTCTGGGGAAAAAAACATGAAATTATATAAAAAGGGATGCTTTCATATCTTTCTTTTCCCCCAAATTACTCAGATTAATGGGATGTATAGTAAGATAGTGTTAAATGTACACTTTACCCATGTTTCCTTCTCAGTGAGCACCTGTAGGATAATATATTGCAATGAGACTCATCTAAATATTTTTGTTACAATAAAATACTACACAGTATCAGGGGAAAAGTGTTTTTTTTAGTACTAAGTTTTGTGCATTTGGAGCAGTTCTGCTCTTCCATTCTGATACAAGTCTTTGTTATTAGCTGAAAGTGAACAAAAAAACTTGAACTTGATCATTTGATTTCACATTCTGGTTTACAGAACACTGGGAGAGTTAACAAGGTGTAAGACATTTATGTCCAGCCAGCATACTTATGTTCTCAGTATGGCATGTAAACCAGAGTTTGGTCCTTTTATAGGAACAGTGTATTAAAGTAACTTGTAAAAGGAATGTTTTTTCAGAAACCTGGGCAATACTGTAAACAAATAGTAGTTTGATGCATTTCTGAAAAAAAGTGGTTTTTCATGGCTTGAGCATCAAAGAGGGTACTAGGAGAGTACTAGGAAGATTTTAAGTTTGACAAGAGGAATTATGGTGAACTAGAGTAACAGAATGGACAAATCTGGTTCGTTTTCTCTGGACAGAAAACTTGTAATGCTGTCCCTAGATGGTGCAGAATGAGCAAATGTCAGATGTGATTCAATAGGAAGGTTACATTGGTTTCTTTTTTTAACTGCTACAGTGTAACGCTCTCTTCTGCAGTTTTGTTTGAAAAGAACCAAAACCACAAGTATTATGAAATCCCAGTTCCCTCAGCTGGCACTACTCATTAGCAAACTGGACAGCAGGAGGTTGTTGATGCCCAGGGCTGCTAGCTCTGTCACCTGATAGTCATATTGTCCATTCACACGCTAGTGAGCCTCCCTATGTATAGACAGACCAAAAAAACAAAAAAGAACAAATCTATCGAAGTCTCCCAAATTAGATTAGCCATCGACTGATAAGATGCTGAATAATAATAGTGCTTTCTAATTTGGGTCTAGGACAAAGCTGCCTCTTGTTAGAGAGAAAAACAATAATGCTTAAATATCGCACATTATAATTACAGCAATTTCTCAAATACTTTTCATTTTATGCTTAAAACAGTTATGTGAAGAAGGCACGTGTCTTCCTTTTCACAGGTGAAATCCCTGTTATTGGTGACAGGTTTTTGGTTTGTCTGAAGCCACCAAGGTATAAGTGACTGAACTGGTATTGTATTTAATAGGACTCCTGCATGGGGTTCAGGTAAATGTGAGGGTTATTGCAAAGAGGCGAAACTAGAGAGAAACCAGGGTCCCCTGGAGTCTTTTGGGACATACTGGAGTAAGATAGCTTAGGTACACCTAAAAAGAAAGGAAGGTCTACAAAGACGACGTATCACGACTTCACGAATCCTAAATCTGCAGTTCCAAATCAAACATCTAGTAGGGTGGCACACTTCACAGAACAACATTTCAGCTGCAGCTACCAATTCTAAAAGCTAAGGAGCAGGAATTTGTTACACTAGACTAGAAATACATTTCCTACCAATTGCAAATTTGGTGTGGGGTTATATAGCAATGTCATTTTTTAAAGGCTTTCTTTTTCTGTGCATGTTCTGCTTCAAGTGTCAACATTTCTAGTTACAATAATTTTACCGTAATATTGGAATTCCTTGTAAGACTTTACTGGTAGAAGTGTATTACACCAACTTTTGTAACATACAAAAACACTGTATTATCGGAAGTCTTATTAAATAGAAAAGGGAACACGTGGGTATTTCAGAATTGTAGACCTGCTTATTATGTGTCTGTACTGATCACTGATAATAAATGCAGATGTTATCCGAGAGCATTTAAAACGAGTCAATCAGTGTTTTCAACATAGTAATACTTCTGTGATTCAGAGTGAGATCATATAAATCAAAGCAACAATCGGGACTCTGTAAACAATAATGTAACTGTCACCAAAACAAATGGTCCAACCCTGGGAGCAGGTAACTTGGGCAGGTTGATGGAAAACAAGACAGAGGGAACAGCTGTTCTCAGTGCCCACTGAGCGGTGGTTTCGGCCCCCACACTCTCAGCCTCTGAAAGCAACGGGAGGAAAGAACTGTCTTGACCCCTGTGGCCGTGCAGACGCCTACCTCAGAGAGTTGCAGAGAATCGACGGTTTGATTCAGACTTTGTGATTTAAGAATTTGTCAAACACCTACTCTTTTGAATAAAAGCAACATATCTAAAATTAAAAAGTAGCTGTCATCTTCCTGTTTCTTTGGTATTGTTTGCCTTGAAATTTGGAACTCCTGAAGTAGCATTCAGTATAATGGTTGCAGTGGTTTTCTTTTTCACTAATGGACATCCAATGTCTCATCACACTTCTAATTAATTTTCCGTAGATGTTTTTAAATGTAAAAAGTGGAAACATTTTTGTTTTTGAGGAAAATTGCTTCCCTGGGTAACCTGTGTTAATCTGGGCAAGAAGAGTGGAGATGAAACTAGAGAGTAGGCCTGTGCCCTGATTCCCCACCCGCATTTCTTCTGAGTGTGTGTTCAATGACTGAAGTTGCATAGTCAATAACTGAAATGACCTTTTCTGAGTTGGTGCCCTCATGTCTGCATCAACATTCTTTCCCTTGTCTTTGTAACACTAAATGTACTCAGGCTCTCCTGTTTTGCTAAAGAGCAACCCAGGGACCTGGGACTGGGTCAGAATAGGAAAGGGCACTCAACGTTTGAAGGCCCTGAGACTTGTCTCCCAGTATGCGGTATGGGCTGTTGACAATCACAGAGATATAAAGACAATGATGAGATTTTGTTCTGTCAGAACCAGACCATTTTCCTGACATAAGTATTTAAGCATTGAGCCCTGACTGCAAGCAATTTGAGATGTTACCAGTCACTGTCACCTTCATCCACCTGGATCCTCTGACTGGTCCCATACCCACACTGCTGCACAAGAGGAGTGAACACGTGGAGCATGTTTGGATAGTTTCCTTATTATTTTTATCAGACTGGTGGCATACAGTGTAGGCCTTTTGAAGGGAATGTAATATGGGATGTAGGAGAGGGCTAAGGGCTAAAAATGTTTAAACTCATTGGTATCTAATATTTTAGATTTTAATTTGTTTAAAAACACAAAAACTTAAAAACTTTAAAAATACCTGATATTGTAATCAAAACAATCACTCTTCTAATTGGTCTTAGGGGAAACCTGTAATTTTTGTCTACATGAAAACTAGTTTCGTTTCACTAATCCTAGAATATTAGAAATGTTAAGCACCCTTACAAATCGTGTTTTCTCAGATGATAGCTATAGATAGCTCCTCAGAAAAATACATTTATACACACGTTTCTATACTTTCGATTCGTTTTCAGGGGATTCAAGATCTGAACATTTATGGATTCCAAATTAAGAATTCCTCATTTAGTCCTACAACCTTACTCCACAGATGAAGATAATGAGGCCCAGAGAGAATGAATGCTAAGGTATTTTTTAAAATAAAAATTTACAGAAAAAAAGCATAGTTGGAGAGAAATTAAAATCTAAATTGTTAGATATCAATGAGTTTTAAAACATCTTTAGTCCTTAGCACTCTCCTATGTTAAAAAACAAGTGGCTTACTTTTCTTCAGTTTATCAGGCAAGACAAAGTTTATCCTAGAATAATTGTAATAAAACTTGGTCTTTTAATGTGAAGGCTTAATTTTTTTTCCTTAAAAAGTATTGTAAATAAATTAGACTTTGAAAAACATCACTTTAAAAAATTGTTTTTTAATTACTGATTTGAGACAGAAAGAGAGATGGTTTTATTGTTCCACTTCCTTATGCATTCATTGGTTGATTCTTGTTATGTGCCCTGACGGGATGGAACCTGTAATCTTGGCAAATTGGGAAGATCCTCTCTAAGGGAGCTACCCAAAGCTACCCAGCCAGGGCCAAAAAACATCAAACTTCTAACTACATTTAACTCAATTTACCCCGATTTATTGTCTTTCCCTCAAGTGAACATAACAAAACTAAGGCATATATTCATTTTTTATATTTATTGAAGGGGTCAAATGAGATCTAATGAGCATATAAACATCTCATTCTCTTTTTAAAAAGGCAGTTTTGCATATCTTACGTGGCCCTTGTTTGCTTAATAAGCTGTTTTAGTAAGGTAGAACTCCACTCCAAATATAAATCAGTATAGGTCATGTGATTATCATAAAGTGAACACAGTTTAACCATCACTTCAGTCAAAAGACACATTATCTCCATCCCCTAAGTCCTCTTTCTTTGCCTCTGTCCCCATAGTATATTTTGTCTCTGGCTTAATCAAGATCACATAAAAACCATCCATAGAGTATGAGTCATAGCTTATTTTGATTGCTGTGTAGTATTCCATAATATGACTATACCACAGCTTATCCATCAACCATTAATGGGCATATGGATTCTTTGCATCAACATTTTCTACAAAACATATGATCAGTGACCACCCTTTTAAAGAAATCGGCGCAAGACCCAGTGACTTCAGCTTTACACCTGCCCTCCTTTGAGCCAGCAGACTCCAAGCTAAAAGGCCTTGATAAATTAACCCAAAAAAGGTATCGGAGCGAAGCAAGGCGGGGCAGTTACGCTCCACTCCCCAGACCTCTTCTACCGAGGCGTTCCTTTCTTCCTTCCGGAAGGCCGAAGGCCCGCCCACTTCAGTGACGCTAAACCCTTGGCATCACACGCCGGGCCTCAGCCAATGGCTTGCTTCCCAGGGAACGTTACCTCTGACCTCAAGGCTAATCTGAGACAGCAGGGACGAACTCCTCGCGAGAGGTGAGATTGAAGCTCCCTCCGCCATCTTGGAGATGGGAGTCAGGGGATGGTTGTGGTCGTTCTGCTAAAGCAAACAACAAAACGGGCACATCTGTCACCCCCAAGTAAGGCTATTATCACTGTAATTGTTGGCCTAACCTACAGAAGAAGCAAGGGTGTCAAAGCGGAGAGCAGCGACATTGATAACAGTTTCACCTGCCTGCTGGGGCGAAAGAAGTGAAACGACTGAGAACCGGAAGGATGGTGCAGTCCTGTTCCGCCTACGGCTGCAAAAACCGATATGATAAGGATAAGCCAGTTTCTTTCCACAAGTAAGTGCGGTTCGCGCCTCGCGAAGTCGGCCACTGCTCGTGCCGGGGCGCGCAGCCGGTTAGGCTCGGGGGCGGAGCCAGAGCTACGCGCGTGTCCGCGCGAGACCTAGCGAGAGGGGTGTAGGCAGGGGCGGGGTGCGCCCGAGCGCTGCTGGGGGGTCTTGCTCTGGCTTGGGCGGTGGGCTAGTCCGCGGGTTGTCGGAGCCCCAGGTTCGTTGCCGCGGGCTGCGTGTTCTTGGCACTTGTTGTCACCGCTATCCAGGACCGTTTCTTATGCGGGAGTTCCGGCCGTGAGCTCGAGGCTCAGTCGCCGCCTGGAGTTGGCTGATTGGGGGCGGGAGGGCGGGCGATGCCAGAAGGCCCCGCAGGTCCTGAGATCTCCAGGCCAAGAGCCATTTGGGTTTCACCAGGTCAAGGAGAAGCCAGGTGGTGATAACTCTTTAGAAGTAAATTTGAAATTAAAAGAAGTCACTCTTTTTCGTCCTTGCGGTGGTTGGGAGGCCAACATCATTAAGGACTGGTTTTTGGCCAGGATTTCAGGGAGGATGTGTATGGGCGAGTTTCTAGGAACCAACCTTTAAGGACCTCTTAAGTTTGAGGCAGTTTGTGGTACTGCTAAGATGAATAGTTTATGTTTGCAGCACACGATTATGATAACATGGAAAATAATACTACGGACCATGATCAAGTGCCATAATAAAGGTCAATATCAGCTATTACTGGTGCATAGACGAAGCCCTTGGGAAAGAACCTGCCCCACATCTTTCAGAACTGTTTTATCCAAAAGGTGCTGCAGTCAGTCTTAGAGGAAAAATGTTCTCTGGAAAAGAAAACCTTAGAATGGAAGTGACTCAATGATAATCAAATGTCTGCAAAATGTGACACGGTGGCAATTTTATTCAGCCAAATTCAGTACAGTATTTGCAGATTTTATTACATTTACGTTCATTTTTTTTTTGCAAGAATTCCCGACTATAAACGATAGGTAAGAAATTAAACTAGAACCAGTGGTAAGTTATATGAATTCTTCATAGCTAAATAATTACACAAGCAAAATATTTTTTTCAATTTTTTGTGGGGGTCATTTGTGTTTAACAACAGGTGTGGGTGCATTTTTATATTCTTGGTATAGTATGAGAAGGACCATAGAGAAATAAGAGTGTCTAATGCATAGGGAGATCTTGAGTGTTGATATTTCCCTCTTCAGAGAAGGGAATAGGACACTTAACACTTCCAGAATTCAGTTCAGTATACCTTAACATTACTTCTTGATTTATTGGAATTTCTGAAAGCTGACGAATTGATCTCTCCAGCATGGGGAATCGGTCACGAGATGGTGGGTGACACCATCACACTCATTCAGTTTTCTGCCTCCCCATTCTAATGATAGGGCAGAAGGAATCTAAAAATGTGGGGTAGTTTTCCTACCCTTCATTGGTAGGGCATTCACACATCAGAAATAGTGAGTTTAACAGCCTGCTGGCTGTTAAACAATTGAATGGGAAGAAGGACTGACCTTCTACATCTCATCCTTTATCTAGAAGAACAGCTTTGGAAGCGGAGATGAGCAAGAGCTTGACAGAACCTCACAGACATCCTGAGCACTCATAGTCCTTGAGTCAGGAAGCCCTAGGTCCTGGATTTTACCAGGGATTGCTACTGGAGTTTGTACTTATAGAAGCCATTTCTGCATTTCTGGCAGGGATCTTCTAAGAGTGTTTCTTTCCCCAGTTTCTGTGTAGTAGTAGTGGGAAGAGTGGACAAAGGGACTGGCGTAAACATCTCTTAGACCGTCAGGATAATGGCGGAACCAGGCTCTGGCATACTTTGGAAGAGAGACTGGACCATACAGTAGAAACATCCTTCTTTGGCTTCTTTCCAATCCCCCCAACTTAATAAATCTCTGACCTGGAAAAATAAAATCACAGCAAATTTAAATTATTCCTACCTCCCTTTATCTGGTCTTGACAAACATTTCAGTAGATTAAGAGGTAAATTAAACATTTTAAATTTGTCATTGCAATTCAACTGAAATTTAATTAAGTCATGTTTGTTAGTTTCTGATTCTAAGACAACCAGAAGCTTCTTTTTCTCAGCATGTAGATATAAACATGCAATTTTGTTTTACAGTGTACAGAAGTCACTGGTAAAATAATACAAATTCACCCTACAGTATCTATTTTACTTGAAATTTTAGTGTCTTCAATATAAAAAGTTAAACCATAATAAATGAGAGAAGTAAGAGAGCCACATGATTTACTCTTGTGTATTTAGATGTGTGTGGAATACCTGTATCTGTCTGTAAAAGTTATTTATGGTAATGGAGGAAGGGAGAAAGGGAGAAACAGTATCAGGCACATGGGCCCTCCACCCCCAACCTTTCTTTACCTACTCTTCCCACTGCACACATGCCATCCGCCAACGTGGCTTTTATTTTTACATCCTGTAAATTCTTTTTTTAAATTTATTTTTATTTTTATTTATTTTTAGAGAGGGAGATAGAGAAACATCAATGTGCAGTTGCTGGGGGTCATGGCCTGCAACCCAGGCATGTGCCCTGACTGGGAATTGAACCTGTGACCCTTTGTTCGCAGCCTGCGCTCAATCCACTGAGCTACGCCAGCCAGGGCACATCCTGTAAATTCTTAATTGGCTTGTCTTATTTAGATTGTATATATCATTGTATCCAACATTCCTATAACTACCGTATATAATCAATTAAGATTTCTATAAGAAATACTTTTTTTCCCCTTTAAAGATTGTATTTATTTATTTTTTAGAGAGAGAGGAGAGGGAGGGAAACATAGATTGGTTGCCTTTATTATGCCCCAACTGGAAACTGGCCCACAACCCAGGGTTTGTGTCTGACTGGAATCGAACCGGCAACTTTTTGGTTTGCAGGCCAGCACTCAATCCACTGAGCCACAGCAGCCAGGGCTAGTCATAGGATCTTTTAAACAAGTCCATTTAAAGGCACAACTAATTAAAAAAAAAAAGCAGAACTAGTGTGTTGATTACTCCTCAGTGTGTTAATACGAATGTAAGATAGTTCTTTCGTAAGCAGGAAAGTTTGGATGTGCCTTATAATAAAAAATAAGGTAATAGAAGTGAATTATATCATCTTTAGGTTTCCTCTTACTCGACCCAGTCTTTGCAAGGAATGGGAGGCTGCTGTCAGAAGAAAAAACTTTAAGCCCACCAAGTATAGCAGTATTTGTTCGGAACACTTTACTCCAGATTGCTTTAAGAGGGAGTGCAACAACAAGTTACTGAAAGAGAATGCTGTACCCACAATATTTCTTTGTACTGAACCGCATGACAAGGTAATATCTGTTTTTCAATATTGGCTTTTCCCCCCTATTTTTAAAAGTAATGTGTTTATTGTGGAAATTTGGAAAATTCAGAGTCATGTTAAGAAAACAAATGTTATCTGAAACCTAACACCTCTTGTAAATAACCACTGTTAACAGTGATATTCTTTTAAAAAATACAAAATACAGTTTATAAAAGTTAAATATCCTCACACTAAGAAACTCAGTTAAGCTTTGTAATTTACTTTTAAGATCATTCCACACAGCTACTTGTATGTTGATCAGTTTTTGTTTTTCTGTATCAGTGACAGTTCAATTTCAAAGTATTTTTCTCCTCAGTTTTAAATACTGCTTAGCAGTTCATTAAATTTTACCATTCTGCCTCTTGTGTTCCATTTCTACTTCTGGTAGAAAAGTATAATTAAAACTTAAACTCTTTTCTCATTCATTTTGGAATATTTCTTTACCGAGATTCATATAAAAAAATCTGATTTTCTTAAATTCCATAGATAAATTTTTCAAATTGTTATTTCTAGTTACTAAACTCAAACATACTCTGCATTCTTGTTTTAGAAGGAAGATCTTCTGGAGCCACAAGAACAGCTTCCCCCATCTCCTTTAACACCCCCCATTTCCCAGGTCGATGCTGCTATTGGGTTACTGATGCCTCCTCTTCAGACCCCTGACAATCTCTCGGTTTTCTGTGATCACAACTACACTGTGGAGGATACAATGCACCAGAGAAAAAGGATTCATCAGCTAGAACAGCAAGTTGAAAAACTCAGAAAGAAGCTCAAGACTACACAGCAGCGATGCAGAAGACAAGAACGACAGCTTGAAAAATTAAAGGAGGTTGTACACTTCCAGAAAGAGAAAGACATAACAGAGAGAGGTTATGTGATTCTGCCAGATAACTACTTTGAAATAGTTGAAGTACCAGCATAGAAAAAAGGAATTTGTATTGGTTTTTAATGGGGCAATACCACACACCCTCTTCTAGCCTATAAAGGAGTTTCATCTGAAAAAATAACACTTGATTACTTGTATAAAAACAATTCAGAATATTTTTTAAAAAATAAATTAGATATATACTGTAAAATTGTTAATGTTTTTGTTTGTAATTTCAGGGTTTTTACATTTTAACAAAATATTTTAAAAGTTATAAACTAGCCTCAGAGCACCAGTGTAAGTTGGTTTCAAGGCTGAGGGTTTTTGTTTTCTAATTTGAGTATTTATAGAAATAATGTAAAAATAAAAAGGAAGAATGAGAACAGTACAGTAAGGATGATTTAAGTTTAAAATTTAAAATTAGTTTATTGAGAGAACTAAGTTATATTTTAAATCAGAAGTATGGGTTAGATCAAACTTCTCAGAATATATATAACCTTATTCGCACATTCTTATTTGTAAAGTCAAATTCATTTATCTTTCTTAATCACTTGTCAAAGGTAATGTGGCAAGTCAACCCTTTAAAAAAGGATATGTTCAGAGCAGAAACTGTAGTCATTTCATACCTAATTAATATGATTAAATAACTATATAATGAATGGAGTTTTAAAAAGTGGGCCCCTCTTTTTCCTCCCACCGTAACAAAGTAGGCATTGTTATCCATGAAGTAATAAATATGAGGGCCTCATCTGTGGTATGCTTTTTTCTCTTATTACCCCTAAGTTCCCCACCTGAAGTTATTTTTGCATCCAAGTCTCTAACGAACATGTTGTGTCAATAGAGTTTGATTTGTATCATGATATGGTAATCTTGAACCTGACTAATTGATTTTGGTCAAGGCTTCACATAAAAATGTTTTTCTTCACTTTAAAAAAATTTTTTTTATCCTCACCTGAGGACATTTTTTTCCCCCTTGCTTTTGGAGAGAGAGAAGAAGAGAGGGAGAGAAACATCAATTGGTGGCCTCACATGTGCCCAGACCGGGATCTTACACACCCAGGATGGGGACCGGACCCACAACCTTTCAGTTACGGGACGACGCTCCAACAGACTGAGCCACATTAGCCAGGGCAATTTCTTTACTTTTAACACAAATTAGATATTCAATCCCATTTTATTTAAATGAGTGATTTGTATTCAGAAACAGCCTATATGTACTGTTTATTTTCCTGAATGTTAAGATTTAAACACTGAGGTTTCTGTTCAAACTGTGAATTATATTCTGACTTTGTGATAAATTTTACATATATTTGAAATGAAATGTGTTCTGAGTAAACAAATACTGCCATAGTACTTACCTACTTAGATTTAGAGTAACTATTTCAACTGTAATTATTTTATATCTCAAAGTATGCTAAGATAGTTGAGTAATAAATCTTTTAAGGCAGTATTAAAGGTGTAAAACAATGATGTTCAGAAGCGTCTTTTGTAGACCTGCTTTTCAGTGTAATTCACTGCCATGCTGTGAACGGATAGTACTTTGATTCATGGAGATTTGGTTTTCGATGAACCAGTATTTCAAAAATAGAAAATTTTGATTAGAAGATTACTAGATGCTATGTAGAACTCACTCTAATGAATCAAAGGACTTTTTCCAGTTATTCATGGATCTCATCACGGTTTCTGGAAGTTGCAAACTCTCCAAGTAGTTTGTTTTTACATTTCATCTCTGTAGCAGTTCCTGGAAGGTATGTGGGTAATGTTTTGCCAAAGCAGATACTTATCTAACTTGTTACCTACACAAAGGAAAATCTGTGTGTGCGCACGCACGTGCGTGTGCGTCCTCAGAACCAGCACTCCAACAACTGACCTGTAAAAGTGGTAATAATAATTACTTTCAGCATCTTAGCATTATGATTCAACCTGAAGCTACTTCCTTTTCATAATAGACGTAAATCCATGTTTGGAGAGAACTGAGCAAGAACACATACACCAACTGTTTGCATATAAACAAGTTATCATAGTTTAACGTAGGAATTTTTAGGTTCAAGTACTTATTTCTGAATTTGAGATGTAACATTTGAATGTTTTTATAATTCATTTTGTCTATTGTACTACTTATGACATTGTCAAGAAAAGGAGACATTTTGACAACAGTAGGTCATGTTCAAGCATAATGAAACTCATTCAGAAAAAGGGACAAGGTCTCAATCTGAAACAAATCAGGAGAGGATCCATATGAAGTGCAGCATATTCTGAACATTTGTTTTAAACATATATAGTAACGTATAAAATTTTCACCTATGTGTGACATAATCTGTCAGTAATAGTGAGAAGAAGTATTGTTTATTAATTGAACTGCTAGGAAAACTATAGAATCAAAGAATTTTAGAATTAGAAGGAACTTAGAAATCATTGAACACTAGCCCAACTGCTAACCCTGAAGAAATTTCCTTGTATAGTATCTTTGACAGTGGTCACCTGAACTCTGCCATCTACACGTAAGCAGTTCTCAGATTCTTTAAAATGGGTTTCTGGGTTAGAATGGAATTAGTTGCCACCGTTTATACTTGTTTATAATACAAACATAAACTCACTTTGAACTGCTGCATAGTTTGTCAAATTCCAAATTACAGAAATGTTAAATTTTTGTAAAATAATTTAAATGTTTACTAACTGTATACCTGTTATGTGTGCTAAAAATATCTCTGTCATTGCAGTAAAGAAATAGTGGTGTCTAAAGTTATTAGCAAAACTTTTTACTTGGAAACCTAAGTACACGAGATTGTGTTCCTTTAACAGTAATGTGTAGTCCCATTCTTAGAAGTACAACAATAATGGTGAAGGCAAATGAAAATTTCACTTGGCATGGATTTTTTTAGGTTAAATTAATGTTCTCTGATCATTATCAAAACAGTTATATACACATGCACATACCTAACACCTGTGACTTTTATAAATAGTAAGCAACATAAAAAATGTATTTAAAAGTCCACATGATCTGTAAAAAGAAAACTGCATTTGTGTTCCAGAATTTTTAAAAGGCAGCCAGCCATGAGTAGCGTTTAAAGGAGAAAAAGTGAACAGATTCGGTTGGTTATCATTCTTGCTAATGTTGGGGAGTGAGTTGGATGACCAGCGAATGAAGAGCATTGCTTTTGTCTGGGGTAACTCGTGTTTCTGGGCATTATGGTTTAATACAGTTGTGTATTAAAATACATTCCTTGATGTGAAAGAAAAATATCAAAGAGCAAACTGATTTTTGCACACAAAAGCAATTATGATTACTGATCTTCACAGGGAAGTTAGCTCAAAGTAATGTTCTCTCACATTCCATGTCTTGATTATCTTTTTTGCCTTGGGTGTGGTTTTATTCTACTGAGATTTTTTTCTTAGTGATAAATATTTTTTAACACAAAATTTGTTGAGAATTTTTATTTTTTAAACATCCTAAAGTAGATGAGTAAACTCTTAATTTTTAACAATTTTTGGTGCGAGAAACTACAATATTAATAACTAAGTTCTGGAATGTCTGCATGAGGACCTCCCACCTGCTCCCCTCCATAACTACCATAACTGGTAAAAATAAATTCTAAACCATTTAAAGTCTGCAGATTGCCCTAAAGGCACTAAACATGAAAATTTTTCCTGAATGCAGGAAAACCTAAATCTCCACGAACCTGAAAAGTTTATGGCACTTAACACCACAACCTATTCTCCCTACACCCCGCTGCACCACAACTCGCGCACAGCTCAGGGCCGCAGTAGTTCCATTCTTGAGAGTACAGCCAAGCGGACAATGTTCCCTCTCTTCCCAACTCCTATCCAAGGACTAGAGTGGCTCTCCTGGAGGGATGGGCTGCCAGTATTTCTCAGGGCCCTCTAGCTTTGTGTTGCACAGGCTGGGCTCCAGGTAAGTGCAAGCCAAGAGGTCAGGACTCCCTCTTCCCAACCAGCTCCCACTCTTAGGATGGAGGGTCTCCTCCAGATACAGCTGGCCAAGAACACCGGCGCCCTGATCACCTCTCTTGATGCTTGTTTATGGAGTAAACTTTCCATGCCAACAGAGCCAGCCCACGAAGACTGGTGGCTTCTATCCTGACAGCTCTACTCATACAGCTGACCTAGAGAGGCAGGCCAGGGTCCTCGGCACCAGCACCACAACGGTGACGGGAGGCAGCAGCCCACAGGAACCAAGAGCTCTGAAGCTCTTCCCAAAGCGATGGATTTGGAAGAGCCGGGAAGTTTGAGCCTGTCCCTGTAACTGTGGTGGTGTTCTGAAGACCTCGGTTCTTGTCCTCTCGAAAGATTTCAGACCAGAGACACAAATGGCAAAGCAGACAACGGTTTGCTGGCAAAAGGAAAGTGCACTCAGATTTCCAAGTGGGCGAGACAGAACAAACCTATTGCCCCGCTGGGCTACAAACAAGGTTTTTATGCTTGCTTGAACTCCCCGCTCACCTCTTGGTCCCCCTAACACTGCCCCACACTCCTGCTGGTTTGTTCCTGCCCACAGCATGCACAGATCTCTGCCAGTAGTGGGCAGTCCTACGTCTGCCCTGTTCATGTGTGAGGCCATGCATGTGTGCCCCTCACAGGGGTGTTAAGGGTGTGTAACTTCCCTAGACAGTATCAGGAGCAGTGAGCCATTTGGTTTTCAGCTGGTCATTAAGATCGGCATTTCCTCTTCCCATTGGTCCCCTCAGTTATGTTTAGGGTTGATATTTTCCTTTTCCTATTTGTCCCCTACGGCAGCTGGTGTCTAGCTGGCCTACCTGTTCCAACAAGCCTACGAGTCCTCTCAAGAGCAATGGAGAATTTAGTGGTAAGCAGTTAAGAGGAGGCTGGTAGCTCCCCTAAAGCAACAAGCTAAATTAACTGTAGGCTAGTTAATTTATTAGAGAACCAGGGAAAGAGGTAAGAAAAGCCCTCCTGCAGTCATAATACATAAGAATCTCCTACTAACTCCCCAGAAGGGCCCAAGTCTAATTGGGTGACTCTGCAGAGCAATTTTTGCCCCAGGGAATCATTAAAAACAGCAATCAACTGGCAATTGGACCTAACATCTGGGTGTGATACCAATAAAGGCATATAGTTTAATGGAGAAATCAGGAAAATGTGCAAAGAAAGGTTGTTAAAAACCTCTGGGTGACTGCATGTCCAAAGCTATACTTTCTGAGGTATGAAATCAGAGAAAAAATTTTCCCAAGCAAAATGAAGTCAAAAGGCTGTGGGCTGATGTATTCAAAGTGTCAAAAGGAGGAAAAAAAAACCCCAACACTTGTAAACCAAGAATCCAATATCTGGCAAAACTGCCCTTTGCAAGAGACAGAGTGATGCGGGCCCCGGCTGGCAGGGTCCATGTGTTGTGGCTGTGAGAGACAAATTCACACAGACTACAGAAGTCCTGTAGAGAAAAGGGACACCATGGCCACTCTCTAAGAGAAAGAGGGCCCTGACCCTTGCCTGGACAGGCTTTTATTGCTTTTCTGGGTACATTACATTGAGGATGGTCCTCATTTACTATGCACAGGTTCGCTGTAGGTGATTACCTTTTACAGATAACAACGAAAAGAATGTGGCTAATTACTTTAAAGAGAAGGATGATGCAGATGCAAGGGGAGAAGTGGTTGAACTGGTTACACTCCATACTTGGGAGGTTTAGCACAGACTTTAGGACGGTACTTTAGAGATATGCAGTAAACATTTGCTGCCTCAATACAGGGTGAGGGAGTTGTAGCAAAGGCAAGTCTCATAGCAGCGTAGGTACAATGCAGGCCTGGTTCTCCACGGGAGAACCTATCTGTGGGTGTGGGTCCTGTGAGCCAGACCTTGCTTCCCACTGGCCTTTCCGAGTGGGGGCTGGGCTACATTCCCCACGACAGGTAGAACGGTCCCCTATAACAGAGAAATAGCATTCCCAGACAAGCAAAAGCTTGGGGAATTCATGACCACTAGATGTGCCCTGCAGGCAATGATAAAGGGAGCCCTGTAGGTTGCAATAACAGGAAACACTGACTTGAAGCAATGTGGTAACGAGTCAGTGTAACAACTTTAGGGTGTAAAATTTAATCCCCGTGGTAATGACAAAACAGTATAGAATATACACAAAGAGAAAAGAGAAGGGAATGAAATGTTTCACTATAAAAATCAGTGAAACACAAGAGAAGACAATAGAGCAGAACTAGAGTGAAGCCCATCTTTCAATAGATTCAGTGCAGGAAATGGACAAAAATACTATAAAACATTGAGATCAAATAACTAGATGATAAAAATAGGTCCCTCTGTATCAGTAATTAATATGTAAATGGATAACTCTAATCAAAAGACAGAGAATGGAACAACGGATTTAAAAAACAACAAAAACTTGATCTAACTATCTGCTGTCTCTAAGAGACTCACTTCAGATCCAAAAATACAAATAGATTAAAAGTGAAAGGATGGAAAAAGGTATTCCATGAAAAAAATAACCAAAAGAGAGCAGCAGTGACTACAGTAATATCAGACAAAGTAGGCTTTAAATCAAA
Organism: Phyllostomus discolor; assembly: GCF_004126475.2. Taxonomy (NCBI): domain Eukaryota; kingdom Metazoa; phylum Chordata; class Mammalia; order Chiroptera; family Phyllostomidae; genus Phyllostomus; species Phyllostomus discolor. The sequence goes on from NC_040913.2 coordinate 69,201,603, forward strand.
ATGTTGACATGAGACAAAGAACATTTTATGTTAATAAAAGTTTCAATACAACATAAGATTGTGCCATTCAGGAGCATGTATGAGATTGTGGCCACTTAATTTGGAGGTTTGGATTTGCAGACAATAAAAACCACAAGTCCAAAGTGAATAGTTAAGCACTTTATTAAGCGAGAGCAAAGAGAAAGCAAGAATTAAGAGCATACATCACAGGCAGGAGTTCACCAACACCTGATCCTAGACACCGAGGAATCCCGGAGACAGCATTCGGGGCCAACTGGGAAAAGTTCTGAGCAAAGCGTCCTTCCCTCGGGTGAGATCCCAAAGTCTTACTTTGGGGCTATGTTTAAATAGTTTTTAAACAAAGGTGGCTATGCACCAATGGCCTTACATGACTTGGTCAACAAGTCCTTCTGGGAGAGGGGCCGTTCCCCCCAAAGGAGCAGTTAAACATTAAGAGCACTGGTCTCCCAAGGAGAAGGGCCCTTTCTCCCCAGGAGACAGCACATCAACATTCTTGTTCTTACAATAAAGGTCACAACTTGGGCATAAACAGGGAGGATACTTAATGTTCCTTTAACCCATCAAAGATATAACATTTATAAACATTTATGCAACTAATAACAGACCATCAAAAATATAAAGCAAACATGACAGAATTGAAGAGAGAAATAGTTCTGCAAAAATGAAGGTGAAGTAAAAATATACTTAAATAAACAAAAACTTAGGGCATGTATTGCTAGATAACTCATCTTAAAATAAGTACTAAAGAAATCTGAAAGCAAGTGACACCCTGTAGTAATCTGAATAAAAAATGCAAAGATTGCCAGGAAAGTTAATTGTGTAGGTAATTATAAAGACAGTATAACTGCATTTTTTCCTCTTAACTGACTTAAAAAGCAATTACCTAAAACTGTGTATTATTGTGTTGGGCCTGTAACAGAGAAAAATGTAGCCTATTTGACAATAACAATTGGGTGGGAAGAAAGCTGAACTGCAGTAAGTAAATAGCACCAGATGGTAACTTGAGTCCATAAGGAGAAATGCAGATTCAAAAGGAAGGGAATTCTGACATTTGCTACAACATGGATGAACCTGGAGGGCTCCAATTTACATGAGGTACTTTAGTCAAAACCACACAGACAGAAAGTAGAACAGTGGCTTCCAAGGGCTATGGAGAGGGGGTTGTGGGGGGTTATTGTTTAATAGGTGTGGAGTTTTCAGATCCACGAGGTGAACAGATTTATGGAGATGGATGATGGTGGTGGTTGCACAAGGTGAATATATTTATTACCACCCAACTATATACTTAAAAGTGTTTAAGATGGCAAATTTTATGTTATGTGTATTTTATAATGATTTTTAAGAAAAGCAATGTGTGCCCTGACCCGTGTGGCTCTGGTAGGTGGGCGTCGGTCTGCAAGCAAAAGGCTGCTGGTTCAGTTCCCTGTCAGGGCACATGTCTAGGTTGCAGGTTCACTTCCTGGTTGGGGCACGTATGGGAGGCAACTGATTGATGTTTCTTTCTCACACTCATGTTTCTCTCCCTTTCTTCCCTTGTGTCTAAAAATAAATAAAATCTTCAAGGAAAAAAAGTGATGTGGGATTATTGAAGCTCAGGCTGACGAAACAATTCATACAGCTGTAATTTTTTTAGGTAGAGCCGCTATGACTTTCTGTCTTGGTAGTGTGGCCTAATGTAGTAGGTATCCTATTGGGTCCAGTGGCACAGCCTTCCCTATCACCCAATCTGGGTACCCATGGTGTGCCCTTTGTGTGGGCTCAGTACACAAAGTTGAGTGTTAACTGTTGTTAGCAAGTCAGTCAGCTGCAAGGACTGCCTGTGACCATTGACCACCAACCTCTGCCTTCCATAGAGGATCAGCCGTGCAGGGGCAAGGTGGTGGTGCGCTGATGTGGTTTCTAGCTCTCCACTGGGTGTGCAGGGTCTCGGGTTTCCCAGGCGGTACAGGCCAAGTTCAGCCTTGACCTGTGCTCTGCCTGTGGCCACCCTGCCTGAGTTATAAAGCAATCTGAGATGGCTGCTACATGTACTAGGCTTGGAGATTCCCAGGTGAAGCCAAATGGTGAATTTAGGCTGGCTGCTGCTAGTGCCAGGCCTGGGGCCACTTAGCAAGAGGTATAGAGTCTAGGGGCTTACTGCAGCCTGCTGTTGCTTGTTTGATAGGACTTAAGAAGTTGTGAAGCATAAGCCAAGACCAGCTTGGGTGGGCCTGTAAGTTGGGTGGGATGGAGTCTCAGGGATCTCCAGGGTAGGGCAAACAGTGTTATGCAGGTTGATAAAGACTCAGATATGGCATCTGCCTGCTGGCTCTGTGGCTCTGTGGGAGGAAGGTTCAAAAAAGGGACAATGGCTTCTGCTCACCTTTCTGCCTGGGAAAAAGCTCTCCACCATCTCCCTCCTCGATGCCAGCCACTTCATTTCCTCCCTGTATACCACTGGTGCCTTTCAAGCAGCTCCCCTGTTGCTGGACCTCACAGAGAATGAATCTGAGTAAGTCTGTGTGTGGGTTTTTTAAGGGGAACTGCTTGGGACTCTGGAAGTTTCTTCTACCAACTCAATGCCTGCTGGTTTTTGCAGCCAGAAGTTGAGGGATCTTCCTGCCACTGGAGCACTGGGCTAGGGGGCCTGGTGTAGGGCTGAGACTTTTAGGTCTTGAGATATCCCTCTCAAATTTTTATCCACCACACACACTTGGATGTGGGACCTGCCATTCCACATCTCCGCGCCTCCTACCATTCGGGATGTATATGGTTTCTCTAATTCCGTAGTTGTCAGACTTCCATTCAACTCGATTTCTGATGGTTCTGAGTGATGGCTGTTCTATATATTTTAGTTTTAATTTTGATTATGCTGTGTGACGAGGTGAACCATGTTTACCTATGCCGCCATCCTGACCAGAGGTTCTCTAAGGTCTCATTTTCTCATGGGCATATAAGGAAGCCCTTTCTCTTTCTTCTTTATATAGATCTCTGTAACATATAATCTAGTAGTCTATACATTTTGAGGAGAACAATGATTTTTTATATATTTATTTATATATTTATTTTTTTCCTTGAGAATTATTTTTTTAAATGTTCTCACTGACCCTTCTGAATTCAGGAACTAATATTTCTACTGAGTCTTCCAGTTTTTATGGCAGAGAACAGGGATAGAATATGCCCTGATTCATTTGATGTGGCCAATATGCCATAGCCAGTGTATGATGAGAAAATTGCAGGCTGAGCTCATCCACTCTGAGATAAAGCAAGTTAAGTTTCTCCCCTAAATGCAAGAATGGTTTAAGTCTACCAAATTCTATTAATGTAATTTACCAGATTAATAGAATAAAGGAGACAAACCAAATAGAATTATCAGTGTATGCAGGTCCAGAAAGATAAATTTAACACATATTCATGATTAAAAAAGAAAAGAGCCCTGGCTGGTGTGGCTTAGTAGATTGAGCACAGGCCTACAAACCGAAAGGTCACTGGTTCAATTCCCAGCTGTGGCCAGGCATGTGCTGGGGGTCAGGTCCCCGGTTGGAGGTGTGGGCAAGACAGCCAACTGATGTTTCCCTCCCTCTCTTTCACCTTCCCTTCCCCTCCCTCCCTAAAATAAAAATATTTAAATGAGGCAGTGTAATAAGATCATAAAAAATAGGTAAGAGGAATAAGAACTCCAAGGGAAAAAAGCATCAAAATTCATAGAAAATATGATTGTTTTCATAGAAAATCCAAAATACCCTACAATAAAGTCTTAGGGACTCATGAAATATTTTAACAATGTTACTGGACACAAACATCAATATAAAAATTAATTGTGTTAATATAACCTAGCCAAAAAAATCCATTAGAACATGTCATTTTAAAATAATACATTTGTTTAAAATGTTAAATCACTATATTATACACCTGAAACTAATATAAGCAATATGAGATTGTATACCAACTACACTTCAATAAAAAATAACTTTATAAAAAGCCAATACATTTGCAATGAAAACATAAAATACCTAAGAATAAAATTTTTAAAAGATTTTATTTATTTTTAAAGAAAGGTGAAGGGAGGGAGAATGAGAGGGACAGAAACATCAGTTAGTTGCCTTTCGCATCTACCCTACCGACAGGGGCAAACCCGCGCAACCCAGGCACGTACCCTGCCCAGGAATTTAACTGACAACCTTTTGCTCTGTGGCACAATACCCAACCAAATGAGCCACACCAATGAGGTCCTTAAGACTAAGTTTCTTAAGAATTACAGAAATCCAAAATCTTTATGGAGGTGATTATAAACCTTTATTTGAGATGACCTAAACATTTACACATTTGTAAATAGAAAGATTCAATAGCAAAGTTTCTGAGCACAATTGAGATCTTGTTCCCTGGCACATGTTGTCAATTTGGTTCAAATAAACTCTCATAAAAAATTTTTTTAAAATAACAACATTTCTCCCCAAGTTGATTCATATATCCTGTGCAAAAGTCCATCAAGGTCATGAATCCAAAACCACAAAAAACCATCAGTGTACACCCGCTAGAGCTACAAAAATTCAGAAATCTGACACTATCCAGAAGAGATGAGGACGCAGAGCAATGAGGACATCTCTGCCCTTAGACAGAGCGTAAACTCATGCAATCATTCTCAGGAACAATTTGGTAATGACCAAAAAAAAAGAGGAGATGTGGAAACATTATGACAAAACAATTATATTCTTGCTGTCTAATTAAGAAACTCAACATTTATACTTGGGGGCATACTCTAGAATGTTCAGAGAAGCAATGTTTATTTGAGTAAAAAATTGTAAGCTATCTAAATGCCCATCAAAAGGATTGTGGGCACATAAGTGATGCATGTGTATTAAATGGAATTCTAGCCAGCACTGAAAATGACTGCACTGGTCCATGTGGATGAATCTCGTAAACATAATGTGGGTTTGCAAAGGAACCTGCAGAGGATTTCGTACAAGAGAATCCATGCAGAATAATATAATTTACACGGACTTTTAAAACAGGCCAAATAATAGCAGCATCGCTTAGAGATACACATCTATGAAGAAAAAATATTTATAAATGTCTTGGGGTGATATACATATAACTTAAGAGAATAGATACTTCTGAAGGGTAAGGAGATTCAGTCAGGGAAGGACATACAGGATATTTCAAACTTTACTGATAACATTTTATTTCTTAACCTGACACACTGTGGTGTTGTCTTATTCAGAACACATTTTTAATTGCAACCGACAGTCAGTAGGTGGCAGGAAAGGCTTGGTATCTGCAGTGTCTGAGAGAAGAGAACCGGTTTTTCTAGTAACACAAAAACAGTATCTCCTTTAAAATTCTTGTGGCCAAACATCACTCTTCTTTAAATTAAAATGAATTAGCTAAAACCATTATTTTCTTTTTTCATACATAGTTGCATTCTGGTATTCATTGTTCCTAATCACTTTGGTCTTTCTTTCAAAACTTATTTAACTTCTCAAAGGGGCAACTCTGGCTTTTATTCTCCTGTTGTCACTACTGCAGTGCTTCTGTGAGCAGGGCTTGCACTCCAGGTTCCTGATAACAGAGGGTTATTGCAGCATGCTCCAGACACACACACACACGCACATACACACACACACAGAGGAAAGCTTCCCACCTCCTCACTGTGCCTTACCATATTTCATTCCTTGGATGCAAACCATATTGCTGAAATCTGCTTTCAGACTCACTTCCAAAAACTTTTTTCTGCCTTATTTTGTTCCCCAATTCCATGAAAATGAAACACTGATCTTACTTTGTTATGTAGAGCGACAACTAAGCAATGCAGACTAGCTCAGCACAAAGATCCACCTACATGTTTTCCTAAGTAACGCAGCTCAGTTACTTAGGAAGACTAAGTAATGTCTTCCTAACAGACATTCTGGTTTTCCCACGAAACAGAGTTGAAAATTGAGGGTCAGGGTCTGAATCTGGCCAGAAGATGTATTTTGTGGGGCCACAAGCTATTTAAAATGTTTTCTGTGTCGAAATTAAAAATCAAGAGAGATCACATAACATTGAAATCAAATGTTACTTTTGAAAAATCAGAAATTCTGGCGATACCATTCCATGTGGCCCAATGGGCTGGAGCAGAGCAGGGCTGCCCACGTCTCCAGAAGGGAAATGTGCAGGTCCACTCCCCCGGTCCTCTCACCGTCCGCTGTTCCTTGTTTGGTTCTAAACAGTGAGAAAACAAGCCTTTCCAAGTTTCTAATGGTTTATTTTTTTAGTCAACCAATGTGAACATACCTTTTATTCTCTTTTAATAAATTGGCTTTCTCTTAACATTTTATATTCAACTCAAACCTCATGATTATGACAGAATTTCAGACCCAAACTTCACCTGATTAAATTTGTTAGAAACTCTCATTGCCTTGCAGAATAGAACTGAGGTTTCCAAATGTGTCTCAAATGTATGTGTAAGTCACAGTAAACAAAACAGCCCATTCTTTTCTTCCAGTTAAATTTGGCCATTTTATATAAATATGACCTTAAGACTAGAGCCCTTGAAGTAATTTGGTTCAGTGTTTAGCTTGAGAGCTATCATAATCCTGTCCTTTAGCTCCTTGACATTTAAACTGCCTCTTTACACAGAAAGAAAGGGTTACTGGTTATTAGCCCAGCAGGGTTCAGGCAGCATAAGCACAGACTCTGAAGCTTTTCTCCTCCCATGATTCCACGGGTTGTCTGAATGGGTGACTTTCATTGTTACCTCGCCCTTACCATCCCACTGTTTTATGCAGAAACATAATCTCCACGTGTTGTATGTGTTTAATAGATCGTTCCCTCAGTGAAATAAATATATTACTGCTAAAGGTATAAAGAGTTATCACATATGACCACTTCCTTTAGGAGGTTATCTTATGATTGGATAAGTGGTTTGGAGTTTGACTTTCCATGCCCTAATTAAGGTTCTTGAAGGTGAATGCTGTGGTTGATCTTAAACATCCATTCCACTCCAGACGATTAGGCTCTGAATCAGCATGGCAGTTTCATCCTTCTTGTCTGTGATTGGCTTAGGGCTGGAAGTGCAAATTAGTTCTCACACTTGAGATGAAAGGGGAACTCTGGGACAATGTTCTTCTTTCCCCTGAGAGTCACAGGAGACAGACTTTTAGTTTAATGGGGTGGATTGGAAAAATGCCTAAAAATGCCTTCATTGGGATTGAAATTTCTTAGCCAACTGAAACTTCATTAAAATACTAGAAAAGGGACTAAAAACAATACATTCATAAGGGAAAAATAATGGGAAAAAAGACACAATTTTGGGAGACAAAAGAGAGATAGATGAGTGATTACTGACTTAATAAACCCCCCAAAACTGAAACCTAGGCTAATTTCTGAATACCAGAGATGCCAGGAATTGGAGACACTGGACATCAGTGAAGTGAGGGGTGCCTATAAGGACAAAAGCAGGACAATTTTGTAGTGTTAGTATAACAAGTCATGGACACTAGACTGCCTTTTCTCCTCTGAGCAAAACATTATGTTACCTGACTGAATGGGTCCATTTGCCTGTATGCATCAAAGCCCAATGAGACACAAACAGGAGTTTGCAGCCAAGAAAGTAAGAATTTATTAATTAAGGAGATGGCACCATACCCAGAGTCACAGGTGAGCTAATGCTCAGGGACCTGGCTCCCCAATGGCTTTCAGGGGATGGATTATATAGGGATTTAAAACCACTAATCACGGTGACTAAAGGAATTATGGTTGTGGTCTCTACTGATTGGTTGGTTCTAGGGCAGGGAGTAGTTGATCATTGCATCTGGTTTTGATGTGAGCCGTGGAGTTCGTCTGTCTGATTTCACAAGAATTTGTTCAGTAGGTTGTTCTGCCTTCCAAGGTCAGGAGCTAAAACACAACTGAGTTACTTTTAGTTTGATTGAAATCTCTGTCTCTGTAGTCAATAGTCGCAGGGTGTTATTCCTAAATCCACTGGATGCTGACCAGAACCTTATTGTATTCAGGGCCTGATAATTAGGTAAGGAAGAGGGAGGTGGGCGAGTCAGGGTGCTGTGTGAGGTTAGTGTGAGTCATAAAGGGAAAACAATCAAAACAAAAGGCCAGATGAAAGAAAATAAAGTTTCTGCATGGTTATAACTAGAGTTTCATTCTCTTAAAGGGAATCTGGCCCATGTAAGGATGGGGATAGGCAGAGGGTACCATGTGAAAATGTGGAGTAAAGTATTATGTTAAATAATGACACCCTTCCCCAAGGCATGGTAAAGCGAATGGGGCACTTGCCTTGGGCACAAAATTTAAGGGAGTACCAAAAAACTCAGAAATCAAGATAACATTTGTTTACCTTAATCCACATATTTATGATTTTCTTTACTCACTATGTCTTCTTTCACCTCTGATCCTATGTGATCACTTCTCTACTTTCTTAACTGCATCCTTTAGAAGTTACTACAGTGAGGGTCTCTTAGTTAACTCCTAGGCTTTGTTATCTGTTTGCTGAAAATGTTTGTTTCAATGTGATTTTGAAAGAAAATGCTGTGGGATTCACAATTCTAAGCTGGCTAGTTTTCTCTAGGCACGTTGGTATTATTGCACACCTTCTGACTTATATTCAGTCTAAGTGTGATGTCTTTGCACTTGATCTGTCTTTTCTTTTTGTTTATTTTGGAGATTATTTTCTTTGGTGTTCTGTATTTTTGTTGTGGTGTGGGTTCTTTCTTTCTTTTTTCAAGAGTAGTCTTTATTACACGTTTAAAATAAACAATCACTATTTGACTACCTCATTAATACAGTATGTGCTTTCTCACTTCCTCTTTTTATATAGAATAAATGCAATCAATATTAGCGGGTAAGATGCTTATTTCAAAAGCACTCTTTAAAAAGGGTGGAGGGTCCAGCACTGTACTATTAAATTTCACTTTTACCTTTGTGCTACCTAATTTGAACATGTGTAAAACATTATTTTTGAAAAGAATAGTTTTGTTTAAGTATTTGGCTGGAATCTTTGATCAAATCTGAACTACCACTCTGTTCTCTAACATATGTCTAAAAAAAGAGAGAATTATGCACTTGAAACAGATTTTAAAATAGTTTATATTTGCATATAAGTTCTGCCACATTATTCAGCACCACCAAAGTAAAATTCTCGAATCTTTCAATGAAAATGAAAAACCCTTCTGTCACCTGTTCCCAGTAAAAAACTGATTGCTCTACAAAATCAGGTAATTTAATCCAATATGAAGTGTGAAATATGGTCTTTCCAGGTTGAGAATTCATCAAGTAAAGACCATTCTAGGAATATTGTAGGACTGAAGAAAATGAGAAGACCAAGGAGAACGACTACCACAGATAGCTGGTAAAAGCTCCAGGGAATCTCGCTAATGGATGTGCCAGTGGCTTGAGGCAAAGAAAGTTTATCCACATCTACTAGTTTTATGTTTTCCCACTGACTGGTATCAAAGTTCTTCATTAAAGGGCTCATGGGCAAATTAGAGGGGGGTAAAGGAGTTTCCTTGAGTACTTTTATTTTTTCCCTGAACTCCTGCATCTGTTGCAGAAATGTGATTGGTTCTGACACGTCTTTGAAGGCTTCAGCCAAGTTAGAGACCGTCTGTTGCTCCTGCAAGATGGTGTTGAGTTTGTTGATCTCTGGGTCACAGGCTTGCATAACTGCAAGTCTCATAGTCTGAAAGTCTGCCAGGATTTCATTCTTCTTTTGATCCAATGAGTCTTGTAAGTTCTCAAAAAACTCCTTCACTGTATTTGAATCTTTAGTCAGTACCTGTAAATATTTCCTTTTGTTAGTTTTCAAGGTATTCAAGCGAGAAAGAGCACCTCCCTGACGCCAGGTCTCGAAGCTCTGAAAGAGGGACTGAAAGGCGGCCCTCTCCTCAGCATAGGCATCTTCAACAGAGCAGAAGACATGTTTGGTGTGGCCCCCGTGGGTAGCACAGATTCCACAGATCAGCTGCGTATCAGTCAGGCAGAAAATGTTGAGAGGCTGCCCCAAGTGAGCTTTGCACACTGGCATTTTGGGAGAGACGCTGATCTTGTTGTACTTCTCCACAATACCCTTCCGGGAGTAATTAACCCGCAGGCTATTGACTCCGGACGCTGAGGTCTCCTTCCGGCAGGAGTGGCGCTTGAGTGGAGATCTCCACAGTGAATTCCGCACATTCCCAAGATCCCGTCTAAGCATTTTTTTTTTTTTTTGCAAAAGTTGTGCGAGCAAGGCAAAACTCCAGGATCATCAAACAGGCTGCCACAAATTGGGCACTAAGATCTTCTTCAAGCCGTTCCATCACATCCTGCCCCTGCAAGCAGGTGTATTCGCAGGGTTACTTTTTCCCAGAGCAAAGGAATCTGTCCCTCCATCCTGCCCAGGTTGCGACTGACCATCAAAAGAGGCTGCTTTCCCCGGGAGAGGGAGTGGGTGAGGAGAGGCAGGAGCTCTTCCGGTGTCTCCAACCGCCACAGGCTACTGTGAGCCTGGAAGTGCAGAGGGTTCCGGGCTTCTCCGGGTGCGGGGGAGGGGGGGGGGCCCGGGCCGGGCTAGGGCAGGGTGAGCGCCACAAAGCAGAAGGCTAAGCTCCAGGAGACAGGAAGAGGACTTGTGGGTTTCTATTAAGTTACCCACAATCTATTACATCATCTCTCTTCTTTTTATCTTTTCCTGGAATACCAATTAGAAGTATTTTATTTACAAATTTTTTATTGGTGTTCAATTATGGTTGTCCCCAATTTTCCCTCATTGCTCTCACCCACCCTGTCCACCCCCCTCCCACGTTCAATCCTAGCTTCTCCGGTCCCCCTTTCTCCTTGTCCATGGGTCCTTTATACCTGTTACTTGGTTTAACCCTTCCCTTTCTTTAGAAGTACTCCCCCCAGTTAGAAGTATTTTAGACCTTCTTTATCTTCCCTGTCTCTTAATAGCTCTTATATTTTCTGTTTGTCTCCGTGGAAGCAAAAAAAAACAAAACAAAACAAAAACTTTTCCTCCCATTCTCTAAATTCTTCTAGCTAGGCTAGTGATCAAATTAACAGAGGCAGATTAACAGGAGAAACCCAAATTTAATATATGTGCATGGGATTTCACATACACATAAAAACTCCAGACAGTAAGGCAATAATGGATATATATGACATTTTGGACAAAGGAGAAAATGTGGGGAGGGAATGGGGTCTTAGATTACAGAAGTGAGAATAGTGATTTAGATTTATAGGTAGTTAAGAAAGAGTGGAACCCAATGGCAGAAAAGTCCTTGCTAGGCAACTCTGAAACTTTGGAATGAGGGGTATCCTTCATCTCTCTGTGGCACATTTTAAATATTTTCTTTTCAAATACTTATTTCATTATGCCTAATTCCATTATATCTAAGCCATACATGTAGTTCCTAATTTCAATCAGTATATTGTACTTTTCTAGAAGTTCTATTTATCCTTTCTCATAGCTATCAGATTATTTTGACTATCTCTTGTTCTTCCATCATATTTATGATAACCTCTTTCTTTCTTTTTCTTTTATTTTTTAAGTGTTTTATTTTTATTTTATTTTATTTTTTACTATTTAATTTATTTTTAGAGATGAGAGAAACATCAGTGTGTGGTTGCCTCTCACACGCCCCCTACTGGGGACCTGACCCAAAACCCAGGCATGTGCCCTGACTGGGAATTGAACTGGCGACCCTTTGGTTCTCAGGCCAGTGCTCAATCCACTGAGCTGCACCAGCCAGGGCTCTTTTCTTTCTTTTAAGCATATGAAATATATGAGAGAATCTGTATCTGAGAAACACTCTAATAACTAAAACTTTGTAAGTTTTATTCTATAGTCTATTATTTTTTTGTCCTCTTACCCAAGGTGGCTTATTTCCTCATATGTCTGTGATTTTTACAAACTATTCTTGCCCTGGCTGGTGTAGCTCAGTGGATCGAGCGCGGGCTGCGAACCAAAGTGTTGCAGGTTCGATTCCCAGTCAGGATACATGCCTGGTTTGCAGGCCATGACCCCCAGCAACCACACATTGATGTTTCTCTCTCTCTCTATCCCCTCCCTTCCCTCTCTAAAAATAAATAAATAAAATCTTTAAAAAATATATACAATTCAGTGTTTAAAACAACAACAACAACAACAACAAACCTATTATTTATATTACTTAAAATATTATCTGTGGGAATTTTTTGAGGACTAGACCTCAAAAGTGTACATACAAAAAACATATGCTTTGCTTCTTTCAGGTACCCGAGGGGAGGACACAAGTGCAGAGTTGTGTACTCTGTGCATTTTAAACTGAATGTTTTCTTGGGGTTCCCTGTGTCACTGAGATAGGGTGAATTCCAGCCCCAAATCCCAGTTCTGTCTTTATGAGTGTGTGAGGTTGTCAATGTAAGGAACATTCAAACCTGCAGAGAATTTTTGTGAGTTTATTTGAGCCAAACTGATCACAATTGCCAGGAAGCAAAATCTCAACAGATTGGGAAATGCTCCAGAGAATGGCAGTTTAGCACCTTAATTTGCACATTAAAATCAAAGGAGGAGACATAAGGGACTTACATGAAATCTATTGTTCATAGATTAGGGAGGCAGGAGGAAGCAAAGGTGGGTATGTGAGGACCTCTGGGACTGGATGAAAAGTAAAATGATAGACACTTTTATACAAGTGGGTACAGAATAATTAATAGGCAACAATTAACATCATCACAATAACAATGAGGGATTTGTGGTCTTCCCCGTTGCATGTCTTTGCTTTGAGGGATCTGGAACAAGGAAATTTGACATTCCAAAGGTATGTTACCATACATGCAAAAAGACAACGGACAGGCTCAGGTAAGGTAAAGACTGACCTTTGTTAGGGAAAAATCCTGGCTTAGGACATGACTGCACACCATGAACTGCTTTTAGTTGGAAAGTTTTAATTTTAGACCATCCTATGGAGTTACTTTAGGTCTCTGAGTTTTAAGGCTGCCACGCAGGCCTCCCCTGAGCCTGTCAGGTTTCTTAAGTGTCCCCTTTTCTTCCACAAGGGGGTGAGGGCCATGCAGAGCTTGTCTCCCCTCATTCTACACTATCAGGGACCAACAGATGGTACTTTAGGACACGCATGAGCCTCACTGCGTGTTTACCTCTCTGAGTTGGCCTGCCAACCTATGTGAATTTGGGGGCCTCGTGTGTGTGTGTGCTGTGTATGTGTTATTTGCTTGTTTTTGTCTTTGAAGATTGTCCTTTCTTTTCCTGCCAGTTCAGCCATGCACTAACAAGATTTTTGTTTTTGTATTGAAGGTGTAACCATACAAACTGGGGCCCAGCCACTTGGTGCCTTGAGTCTATATGACCCAACAATTAGTGTGGAAGGAAACAGGTTTTTATTAACAGGGTTCCAACCCTGAGGGCCTGAGAGCGCTCCTGCTCAGAGCTCTCTTCTCCCATGACACACTGAACTTCCCATGCTCCCCAAAAGGCTACAAGCCAAAACCATGACCAGAAGTTCCCCATTTCCTTATCTGTCCATAATCTAGTCATGAAAACAGGTCTCCATCCTCTCTGGATGTGCACTGATGGGTTTCAGAGTTGCCATCCTCTCGCAGCAGCTCTGTCCTTCAGGATCTGGGGTGCACTGTTGTTCTCAGTCTCTGTGTAGCGGTTCAGGAAACCTTGTGCCATGTTACACTGTCCCAGAGGGTGGAGCCAGGGGGTACATGTTCCAGTGTGGGACTGTGCCTCGAGGAGTTGGCTCCCATCCTCTGCAGTGTCTGAGCCCCTGATGGGCCCTGCATCTCCTGGTCCCACAAGTGCTCCTGCCCGTGCGCACAGCAGACCCAGAAGCCCAGAATGTCCAAATGCCAAAAACCCAAAGGTGGGGGGGAACTTGCAACAAGTTCTAAATTCCTGTACCAAGAGCCCCCATACCAAGAGAGTGACTTCTCTGTTCATCCTTCAGGAAAGCAGAATTCTGCAGCTCAGCATTGCAGGTCACAGTTCAGCTCCAAGCATCTCTCATGTGCCTGTGCTTGGCCCAGAGTTCCCTGCAGCTCCATCAGCTCTGTCACCATCTTCTACAGGCAGATCTCTGATCAGACTTCCAGGTAGGCAGACCTCATGGCAGATTTCCCTTCTGACATCCAGGCCAACCTCCATACCTTATGGCAGCCCACTGTAATTATTTTTAAAGATTTTACTTATTTTTAGAGAGAGGGAGAAAGAGGGGGAGAGAAGCGTTAATGCGTGGTTACCTCTTGTACACCACCTACTGGGGACCTGACCCACAACCCTGGCACGCACTCTAACTGGAAATCAAACCAGTGATCCTTTGGTTTGCAGGCCTGCGCTGAATCCACTGAGCTACACCAGCCAGGGCAGCTCACTCTAATTTAAATGCTCAGCTCAGAACTTCCTGTGTGATCTAACATCAGCCCTTCCTATGGTGCTTTAGTGTCTGCCATTTTTGTCAGCTCCCCAGTATCTTTGACTCTCTTTGAGCTGCCATCTTTAGTCAGGGCAAGAGTTCCCAGTGATGCACAGGCATGCAGGGAAGGCATCCACCCCCTTCAGCTCCTACAGGTGCTATATGAGCTTCCCCTCCTGGGTATGTCGTGAGTCACTCTGCTGAGTGCATGTTCTCACAGTCACGTGTACAATTTTGCAGCTTCTGCACATCTTCCCTTCAGCAAGGCACGGCTGTTAACCTGCCTTTGTTATGTAATGTGCCCACTGTGTGGGCACCCATTTCTGCGCCCCCCCCATACTGCCTTCAGGCAGGATTGTGGGGGTGTTTCCCTGTTACCAGGTGACCCATGCTCTGTACCCTATTACAAAGGGACCGAAGTTTTGCCATCCTGAAGCTGCTTTTTGGGATAGTGATTTTAAGCTGTTTATTAAGAAAGAAAGACTCTGGGGGTCTGCTTAGTGGGTGGAGGGATCAAGCAAAAAGGAAAAAGGACTCACGGATATGGACAACAGTGTGGTGATTTTAGGGCAAAGGAGGGTATAAGGGGGATAAATGGTAATGGAAAAATACAATAAAAATAAAAATAAATTAAAAAAAAAGAAACTAAGACCCAGAAGGAAACTTTGACCCTCCTCCTTCCTGGCTAAGAGATTCAGATGGAAATATCTACTCCAGGAAGGGAATCTCAGGATGTCCACCCTAGCCTAATCTGAATGTAGTATGGTAAATAGGAGGGCTTCAGGCTGAGGTCTGTACTCCAAACACCCACTGTGTCCCATTGTTTCTGAGTTACCTAGAAGAATTTGCCTGCCATGTGTTTTCCGGTCCTCCTCAACTGCCTTCAAATCGCCCATTCTCACTTCTGAAATCTAATATCCTGTCCCCCCCACCATTTCCCCTTATGTCCACAATGCCATACATACCCAGTGTTGCCTCCCTGTCTTTGGAATGTTCATGGTAATGTGAATTTCCCATGCACATGTATTAAAATTTGATTTTGTCTCGTTAATCTGCCTCTGTTAACTTATTAGCCCAGCTAGAAGAACTTACAGGGTGAGAGGAAAAGTATTATTTTTACACATATATATATTTTTAGCCCCCACAGTATTTTTAATCCTGTTTTTACCTGTTCTGCCCTCAAAGCTTTTTAGTATTTCCCTTGTGTTATAGTGCTGGAAAGAAAAGTCCTGTGTACATTTTATTTTTATAGATTTTTTTAAACCTATGGTCATACTTTGAAAAGTAGCAGAGCCCTCTGATTAAACTTTACCAAGAATAATAATTTGTCTAATTCCTCAGATCTAAGTCCTCTATTAATTAATATCCAAAGCACATCAGACTTCACTGAAAGCACATCTCAGGTCTACTGGGATAATACTGGGATAAACAGTCTAATCAACTTCTGAAGTGACTTACTATACAGAAAATTGTGCTTGAGACAGGAGTACCAGTTTGGCAGGGGTAGTGGATTGCTGTTGTTATGCCCAAGCTATGGCTGAGCTGGTAATGGCTGTTATGCAGTGAAGGTGAAAAGCATCCTGAAGAGAAAAGACACAAGAGAAGAGACACTTTATTATGTTGTGCAAGACGCAGGCCTGGCCTCAGAACAAGCACATGCTTTGCACTGTAATGAGTTAGAAGTTATCATCTCAACTGTTTACTTAAAAATAGGACTTCAGCCATTTGAAATACTTCTACCAAGCAGAGCCACTTAGGTTAATGCTATATTTCTAGACCACCTTTGCAAAAAAAAAAAAAGTAACTAAAGCTGGAGACTCATGGACCAAGGGAAGTCTTATCAACCATCCAAAGGTGATTTTTCTTTCTACCTCATCCATTTCTCCAAAGGTCATTCTTGATTGTGTCTGAGAGGACGTGAATAGATAAAAGGTTCTAAATGTTCTGTGAATTCCTTTAGGGAGAAAGTGGCCCTCTTTTGGCTTCTACTGTCTTATTTCCCCCACATATTCCTCATCAAAATTCTTCTCTCTAGATCAGTGTTTGAGAAAGAATAGTCTAAGAAGTGTTTGGTAAAAATTAGAGGTACTGGGAGCTGAGATCCTGGCATTTGTATTAATTTTTTAAAATCTCCAGATAAATATTATACTCCTATAAATTTGAGAGCCTTCTAAAATTTTAATGTCTGTGAGGATAAGAATCATTATCATTTATCTCAGTAACCTCTCCCTCTACCCTCTTACTCTACATGTAGAATAACTCTGGGAACACTTTTCAATAAAAATAGAGCATCAAACATACCATTCAAAACATACAACAATACATTAGGCTGAACCATAGAAAATTACTGTTTTTGTAGGTCAAAACATTTGAAGAGTGGCAATTCCTTTGGTTCGACCTAATGTTTGTTAGGGAAAGTGAACAACGGTCTGACCAGCCTTGACATCTTACAGTCTCACCTGAACTGTGAGATGTCGAGTATTGGGGTGAATTAGCCCTCTTGCTTTCGAACTTTCTGGAAAGGATATGGAAACTAATTAAACATATAATTCCAGTCTCGAGTGATAAAGTTCTTAAGTTTAAACTAAAATGTAAAAAGTATCAGTAGCATGCTATGAGCTTGCAGAAGGTTCTAAAATTTTTATAAGTCATGAAAGCTTTGGACTCAGAACACTGGGTTTTAAAATATGTAAAGGTCTGAAGTTAATTAACTGAATGCATTTCAATCCCTTTCAAGTCCTTGAAATATTCTATAGAAACTATTTATAAATTATTAAAAATAAAGTCTGATATATCAACACAAACACAGAATAAGGTGGAAGTCAATGCCCTTAAGTACAGTTTCTGTCTCGTTAATCCCTTAGGCATGCTTTCCAGTGGTTTCTATGCCCAAAGACCCAATTTAGTAGTTTATCAGTCAGGTTCCTTCAAAATCATGCTCTAAGCTATCCAGTCAGTGTTCTGTCTTCACTCCACAGTCAAGTAGCCAAATTAGTCTATTTACCATCTCCAGGCACCCCTATTTTCTCACATCTTTTTTTCTTCTGCCTGAAATGCTCTTCTATTAGTTGCTTCAGGGTTTATAGTATATATCTTTAACTTATCACAGTCTATCTTCAAGTAATATTACACAATTTCATGTACAGTATATCAGGATATTATGACAGTATATTTCCATTTTTTCCTCTCCTGACCTTTGTGATATTATCATACATTTCATATTCACATGTTATAACCTCCACAGTAGATCTTTATTTTTGCTTTAAAAAGGTATGTATCTTTTATTTTTTAAAGTATATTTTATTGATTATGCTATTACAGTTGTACCAATTTTTCCCCCTTTGCCCCCATCCGCCCAGTTCCCCCCTTCCCTCCAGTAATCCCCTGCCCTTAGTTTATGTCCATTGGTTGTGCATGTAAGGTCTTTGGCTTCTCCATTGCCTATACTGTTCTTAACATTCCCCCTGTCTATTCTGCACTTACCCAATTATGCTTCTTATTCCTTTACCCCCATTATGCTCCTTCCCCCTCCCAGCTGTTAGCCCTCCAGATGATCTCCATATCTATGATTTTATTCCTGTTCTAGTTGTTTGCTTAGTTTATTTTTGTTTTTTAGGTTCAGTTGTTGATACTTGTTTGAGTTTATTGTCATTTTAATTTTCATAGTTTTGATCTTCTTTTTCCTATAAAAATTCCTTTAACATTTCATATAATAGTGGCTTGGTGATGATGAACTGCTTTAACTTTACCTTGTCTGGGAAGCCCTTTTTCTGTTGTTCAATTCTAAATGATAACTTTGTTGGATAGAGTACTCTGGGTTGTAGGTCCTTGCTTTTCATCACCTTCTATAGTTCTTGCTGGTCCCTTCTTGCCTGCAATATTTCTTTTGAAAAATCAGCTGATGGTCTTAAAGGAACAGCTTTATAGGTAACTCTCTGACTTTCTCTTGGTGCTTTTAAGATTCTCTCTTTATCTTTAATTTTTGGCATTTTAATTATGATGTGCCTTGGTGTGGACCTCTTTGGGTCCAACTTGTTTGGGATTCTCTGTGCTTCCTGGACTTGTACGTCTATTTCCTTTATTCTTTCATTATTTTTCAAATAAGTTTTCAATTTCTTGCTCTTCTTCTTCTTCTGGTGTCCTTATGGTTCAATTGTTGATCCTTTTGGAGATGTCCCAAAGTCTTCTTAAACTCTTCTCATTTTTTTGAATTCTTGTTTCTTCATTTTATTCTGATTGAATGTTAATTTCTCCCTTATGTTCCAGATCATTGATTTGAATCCTGGCTTCCTTCCCTTCACTGTTCATTTCCTGTGGATTTCCTTTATTTCCCTTAGTAGAGCTTTCATTTCTCCCATTATGCTTTTGCCATATTCAATGAGATCTTTGAGCATTCTGACCACCAGTGTTTTGAACTCTGCATCTGATAGGTTGGCGATCTCCACATCACTTAGTTCTTTTTCTGAGTTCTGTTCTATCCCTTCATTTGGGCCATATTTCTTTGTCTCCTGATTTTGGCAGCCTCCCTGTATCCGTGTACTAGGTAGAGCCGCTTTGATTCCCTTTTAGCACACCTGTTAAGTTGATTGGGGCAGTGACTTGGGTATTTGCCAGGACGGGGCAACCATGGCTCCATGTGTGGGGGAGGTGTCTAAGAGGAGCCAATGCTGCTAGCTGACTTCTGGGGGCTTGCCTGGCCCTCACCCCATTTCCAATCACTTCACCCACGTCTTGTGTGCAACTGGCACCCCTCCAGCTAAGTCCTGGTGTTGGTTCCCAGGGTGAGAGGGTTTGCATATGTACCTGCAATTTCTTCCACTGCCCCAACACCCAGGGGGTTTATAGCCAGAGGTTATGAGGCTTTACTTTTCCCAGCACCAGAGCCCTGGGCTGCATGGTCTGGCCTGGGGCTAGGCTTGTTTGCTCACAAAGTGTCCCCCTGATTTTTATCCACCACACGTGAATGTGGGGCTGCCTGCTCAGCCAGCTGCCACCACCTCACAGCTTCTCCCCCCTCTGTCCCCAGCTTGCTACCACCACTCTAAGTCCTGTCTGTCCCTCCTGCCCCTCTGGATGAATATAGTTTCTTTAAATCCTTGATTGTCAGACTTCCATATAGTTCTGGGTGTTTTTCTGGGTGATTTTCTGGCATTTCTGGGTGTTTCTCATTTTTAAGTTAGCTCTTATGGTTGTGCAATGAGGTGAAGCATATCTACCTTATACCTCCGTATTGACCAGAAGCTCTGTCTTTTGTAGAGTTTTTTTAAAAGAAAAATATCACTTCTATTTACCCACATATTTACCATTTATCAAATTGTTTGTTTGTGTGGATTTCATTTCTATCAGGTACTATTTTCCTTCTGCTTAAATGACATTCTTTAAAATTTATTGTAGCATAGGTTTGCTGGTGATGACTGTTTTCCTGCTTTTATGTGTCTTCAGAAATATTTATTTCCTCTTTGCTTGTGAAACATATTTTTGGTGGGAATAAAATTCTATGTGAATAGCTTTTTTTTTTTTCTTTAAAGATACTGCTCCATTGTCTTCTGGCTTACATTATTTTTGACAAGAAGTCTGTCATTAATCTTGCTTGGTTGCCTTATGCATAATGCCCTTTTTCCCTCTGTATGAAGACTTATTTTTTCATTAGTGTTTTTAAGCAATGTTACTTTGTTGTATTTTAGTATGTTTTTCTTCATGTTTCTTGTGTTTAGTGTTTCTTATACTTGAATTTCTGAATTTATATTTTTAATTAAATTTGGAAAAACTTTATGAAGTATTTCTTTAAATATTTTTTGTCTTTCTCCCCCAGCCCTCAACATAGTGTGAGGATTCTAGTTACACATATATTAAGCATCCAAGATTTAGGGTGGGCTCTAAATCAAACAACTGGTGTTTTTATAAGAGAAAGATGAGGGAGATTTGAACACAGAGAGACAAAGGAAGACAGGTCGTGTGAAGACACAGGCTGAGAATGGGGTTATGCTGCCACAAATCTAAGAATACCAAAGATTGCTGACAGCCACTAGAAGCTAGAAGAGAGGCCTGTAAGAGATCCTCCCTCAGCTCCCCTACAAGGGGCCAGCCCTTCCGATGTGCTGATTTCAGACCTCCTGCCCCCAGAACTGTGAGAGAACAAATCCCTGTTGTTCTAAGTCACTTAGCATATGGTAATTTGCCATTCCAGTCCTAGGAATGAATACATTGCCACAATTTTCTCTTAACAGCCTGGTGAAAGTGTGTAAGAGTGTTTTGAGGAGAAAATAAAATTTTGGCTTGAGAAATATCTGTACTTTCTAACTAAGTTTGCTGGATAATTTATTTGGTGATATTATAGTTCCCTTTCATTGCAACACAGTGCATCATACACAGGTAAAACATTCTAAAAAAACTATTGTACAAACACAAATTTCTCTTCTGTGGAGCGAGAAAGTAAGCACAAGATTGACATATAACTTCATCAAAACAATATACACAATATCACTTTGTCAGGGCACATTAAATATTTAATTTTATGGGAGATATGAAGTTTACTCTTTGGAAACTCTTTCTTTGAATCTGTCAAATTGAAATACCACCAATGATGAAGAAAACTATAGCTGAGAACTACAATCACACAAAACAAAACAAACAAAACAAAACAAAACAAAACAAAACAGTGAGCTTTCCTGAGCAAAAATTGAATTAGCTAAATACATGACATAAGGAAGCAGGTACACCAAATAAAGCAAGATTCTGAGTTTGGGCCACTGGTTGACTCACCCTACAGACTGTCATTCTTCTTTGCAATCAGTCATTATAAGAGGGAGCACAGTTCTCAAGGAACTCTGGGATAGTTTGAGGCTCTTGCAGCATCAGGGTCATATTGCAGACAAATTAATATTTTAGAGGCTTGGTGAAATTTTTCTTTAATAAATTCGATTAGGTAAAGATACCTTAAAAAAGGTACAGAGTTGACATTATAGGTTCACACATCCCCTGCATCGATCAGTCCATAAATGAATACAATAAAATCTCAAGCATTCAAATAGCATGTTCAACCCACGTTAGCAAGTTTGGAATTGCAGTCCTTTGGTGGCAAAAAATATTTTCCTTTAGCAAGAGATAGTGTTCCTTCAAATATTAGCAATAATTTCTTTATAAGAACTTGAAGGGAGCTCATTTTTCCATATTAAAAATATTGATATGTGATTTATTTATCAAGTAAAGCTTTTCAAAACTAACCAAATTCAAAACACTCAGGTGTTCGGAGGAATTCTCTAGAGAAATGCCACCTCTGTATATTTTCAAAGTTTTGACAATAAAATTTTAGACTACACAAAGCAATAAGTAGTCCTACAACCTGAATGGAACTTTCACATGCCCACAAAAGACTTATTTTAAATATTTTCTCAAGAAATGTTACAACTTTTCTATGATTTAATGTCTCAAGATAGTGGCTGAATTAAATGATAAAATTCAAGGTTCAAGAAGGCCGCCGCTCTAAGATATAAAAAGATGGAAGCCAGTTGAAAGATA
This sequence comes from Phyllostomus discolor, assembly GCF_004126475.2. Classification (NCBI taxonomy): domain Eukaryota; kingdom Metazoa; phylum Chordata; class Mammalia; order Chiroptera; family Phyllostomidae; genus Phyllostomus; species Phyllostomus discolor. The sequence continues at coordinate 69,223,508 of NC_040913.2, forward strand.
TACTATAGTTTTTAAATAGTTTCATTGTGTGTGTGCTTATTTTTTACCTTTCCTTGTTTGTTTGTTTTGGGGAACCATACACTTCCTTTTCCACAAGTTTGGTGTCCTTTCCCTTCCCCGGCTGACTTCATTTATGAGCAATGGTGTATTGAGTGGATTTCCCTGCCCTCTGTGCGGGGTGTTCCACTCCTCCCTCTTCACTCCTTCCAGTACCCTCGGAGCTGTTGCTTCTGGACATTGGGAATTTCCTGGCACTGTCCCTGTGCCCCACAGATAGGCATTCAAGCCTCTGCCGTTATGGTGTGGGGAAGAAGGAAGTTTTCTGGTGCCCAGACTCCAGAAAACTCAGTGCCTAGTGGGCGCCCCTATAGGCAGGTTTGTGAAAGTCTGGGTAAGGCTCTTGGGTGGGGGGAGTTATTTCCTGGCATCCCTCTGCCCAGATCTTCCTCCCTCCCCCACTCCTCACCCCTCTCCCGCTACCTCTGACCTTGGGGCAGCTTTGGTGTTGGGAAGACAGCCATGCGCAGCCAAGTAGCAGGAAAGCCCGGGGCAGTCAAGGTCCCACAGGGGCATTAACAGCAGCCTGAATAACAGGGCAGCTGTGGGAGGGGGCTGCCTGCGAGGGTCACAGCTGGTGCGATCAGGACTTCCCGATTAATTGGATCTCAGCTATACTTGGACGGGTGGAACTTAACCGACACGAGTTCTATCCATTATTATCTTTACCTCACCACCCCTTAAAAATACAAAGCTCAGGTAACATTTAAGACTGGCAAGAAAGGGAATTTGGGGGCATCAATATCTTGGAACTGATCTTTAATTTTTCTTCTTTGTGAACAGAGAATGTTCTGTATGGTATAAAGTCTGTGTTACTTATTGAGACTTTTTGGGGTCTTAAGAAGAGGTCACTTTTTGTAAATGTTCCCTGAGTTCTTGAAAAATAATCACAGGCCCTAGCTGGGTAGCTCAGTGGGTTAGAGGATTGCCCCAATATGCCAAGGTTGTGGGTTCGATCTCTGCTCAGGGCCCATACAAGAAGCAACCAACGAATGCATCAATAAGTGGAACAACAAATCAATATGTCTCTCTCTCTTCCTCTCTCTCTCTAAAAAAATTATTAAAATAAATAAATAAATGTGTACATTTTCTACAACTATATTTCAACACTGATCACTGTGCCCAGAACATAGTAGGACTTCGTAACCACCAATGTTGAACTAGACCTTTCAGATGAAACACAGCGCCTGTGTGGCAACTTCAGAATTTGCCGAACATTTGGTCTGTGACACACAACTCTGTGGAGACAGGTTGTGTCCCAGAAATGTCTAGCTCTGTAATGTCACGGAAGCTCCCTGCGGACGGCCTGTGTGGGGACCTCCCTGCAGCCCTCCAGAGGAGCTCCTCTTCTGATGGGATGTGCTGACCGCCTGTATCAGGATCTCCCTGGGAACTTTTTAAAATGCAGTTTTCCAGGTCTCACCCAGACCTACTGAATCAGAGTTTCTGATGATGGGGCCTGGAATCTGATCTTTTAAGACTGACCCCACCCTTGATTCTTATGCACACACTAACATTTGAGAACTACTGATCAGGAATGATCATAAGAAAGACTTTTCAGCCTTTCTTCTTTGAAAGAACAAGAAATCTGTATCATTTTATGTAAAAATGGTCATGCTTTCGGGGCCTCCTCACTGGTCTCCAAAGTGTTGTATCGCTGAAACACTGCTCCCTAGAAGAACATCAATGCACATTGTCCCCACAGCAATTCTGTAGCTGCTATTTTACACATTATCTAATTAAATCCTGACCACAACCCTGTGAGATGCTGGCATGTGTTGAAGGTGACCTTCCCAAAATATGTCCTGTTCCAACCCTTGATACAAGTGGCTGTTTCCTCCTTTGGAAAGGGTCTCTGAAGATGTAATTCAGTTAAAGATCTTAAGAGAACATCATCCTGTATGGCCCAGTAGGACCTAAGTTGAATGACCAGCTTCCTTCTAAGAGACAAAAGAAGCGGAGGCCAGGCAGAGAGAAGAAGGCTGAGTAATGGGTGACGGAGGCAGAGACTGGAGCACTGCCGCCAGGAACCAAGGGACTCCCGGAAGCTGGAAGAGGCAAGGCAGGATCCTCCCTCAGAGCCTTCAGAGGGCGTAAGGCCCTGCTGACAGCTTGATGTTGGATTTCCAGCCTGGAGAACATTGTAAAACAATAACTCTCTATTGTTTTAAGCCACAGAGTTTGGGCTACATTTTGATGGCAGCCTTAAGAAACGAATAGAGATTGGTATTATCATTCCCATTTGCAGTCATACAGCTGGGTCTACTGTAGTGGAATACATTTTATTATAATAGGCACTGGGTCCTAGGAAATGGTAACCTTGAGTTGATACTTCCTTTCAGGGAACTGATCATCTAAGCACCTTCCTTTCCACCTTGATGGACCCAGGGGTGATTATTGCTCATTTAGTGAAGTGAGGAGGCTGGAGAGGAGTTACAGAATTTCCAAAGTCTGTGTACGAGCCACTCTGGCTGGAAGAGCGTGGCCCACCGTGCCCTTCACTGGTACTTAGCCTGGCCACATTCACATCACAGCCGGCGCCAGTGCCCATGAAGACATGGGTGCGGCTGTAATCCCAGAGCTGCGAGCTGGCGGTGCTGTCGACCGGTCCTTGAAGGGGATGATCTCCTAGGCTCTCACTTCTGTCTGCCATTCCGCCCACTGTTTCAACTCCCTTTACAGATGAGTCTTGGTTTCCTCAGCTCCTGTGAGGGGTCCATGGCAAATGACAACAAAGGTAGTACTCACCATGGCCCATTTGGATAACAACCTCTAAAAACAAATTGAACTTATCAAATATTCATGGGTCTAAAAGCACTTGAGTATAGCTTTAAGGTTAAAGCATTGACTTTAGATTCAGACAGACCTAGTCTGGAATCCTCACTCAGCCGTTTAATAGCTCCGATGGATCTGAATCTCAGAGCAAGTTACTTAACTTGCCAGAGTGCCAGCGTTGTCACTTACAGACTGAGTCTCACGTCCTGGGGTTGCTGTGAGGTGTGAAAGAGAGGATATAAAGGGCTTTTCGTGGTTAAGGTTAGGGTTAGGGTTAGAGTTTGGGTCAGGAAATGCTGAGAGATAGCTCTAATTATTATTCCATGTCTGAACATTTCAACATGGTTTTCACTGTCTTTTACTGCTTTATCCCAGGTTCTAAGGCTTTCCCTGTTCCTTAAAATTTAGGTGGACAAAGTGTGGGCACTGTAGGGTTAATTTTAGCCTTTAGCTATTGATTAAATGTTTCTTCGTGGTATAAAATTGGCATTTAATTTGAATGCTTACCCTGCTGCTATTATATTTTTCCTGCATGGGAAATGCCAACGGGGGTGGGTGAGGAGTACTACTGACTAGGGATATTGAACATGTAAGAGTTTTAATGACAGCGGCTTAAAAAAACAGGCCAAGCATATGGGATCGTTGAATTATTGATGATGTTTTTGCTGCAGTGGATTTATAAATAATACATGTTTAAAGGGTTATTTCCTTTACATTTCTTTAGGGACAACTAAAGAGTATTCTTATTTGAGTTTAAAGAGAACTGACAGTTGGAAAAAGGTCAACGAAATGTTCATTCATGCAGTTTTTATGCCTAAACCCCTCAAACTTCAAATAGGAACCATTTTATGTAACCACAGCAAATAGTCTCTCTTATTTTTAGAGCGGAATGAGGCAACGGATGTGATTGAGCAAGGGGTGGGGAGGGAGGAGGGAGCCTGAAATAATATTAATGACAAGAAGTTTCACATCAAATAGCATCACTTTTTTCCTTTAGAAAACCTCCAAATTGAAATTAACCTCTATGAGCAAAAACAAGAAAGGGACCCAATATTTATTCTCTGAAGCCTATCCATTTCCAGACATGGTAGGTCTTTAGAGTGTGTTATTCTAAAAAGGGATGGTGAGGGGTGACTATGGACAGGTGCTGGGAAATCTAAGGAGCCAGGTGCAATTCCTTTCCACCCAGGGCTGCCTTCCACGGGTCTGGGAATGCCCAGGCATCATAGACCAAGTTTTGTTTGACACGCATATGGGTCTGGGGGAGAGGCATCAGACCTGGATTCATGGCCTTGGAAAAAAATTACGATCCTTTTGGAACTGGTGAAGAGGAATGAGGAGGTCAAAGGCATGGGGTGAGGGGTGTGGTGGGAAGGGTAGAGAAGGGGAAGGAGAAACCGATGCTGATTAACTCCTCATCTTCCGTCAACCTTCCCGCCTCCATAAACCAAGAGTCACAGTAAGTCTCAGCTGGTTCAACAACACCCTGAAAAACTAATCACCAGAATATGAACATGGAAATTATCCAGCAATATCAGGAAAAGAAGTCCTAACTCTTTTGTTTCTTGAATTAACATTTTCTGAAAGTGTGATTATTTTTCTGTATACTTGGTTTTAATTTCTATCTCTGCAATTTTCAAAAAAGATTTAAAGCAGGATATAAACCTATAATTCAATTATAAAACTCAAGCATTCTTGCTGATGATGAAGGGGTAGTTTAAATGTTTTAATTGAATGAGAGAATTATTTTTTTACTAGCATTTAAAATATATGCCTCCTACAAGTTCAGGTCCTGAGAGCTGCTTGTTTTACCTATTCAGAGTGGCAAGGGAGTGAGTGAAAAGTGGGCAGGGAGAGATGAAATGATTTATGTTACTAAATTTAATCACATTTTTCTGATAAGGACAAGGCAAGGGAGCTCAGGTAACTTGTCCAATGTCCCCCAAGTGAGCATCAGGACCAGAATTCAAATCCAGGTCCGTCTGACACCAAAGTCCATATTCTTTCCTCTTTGTCCTTCGCCTGCAGTGAAGCTGCTCTGTGAACTCCGCTCATAGAGTCCACCTGCCACCTGCTCTGCACCTCGGCTCTCCGGGGAGAGTTAGCAGGTTCCTAGGAGACAGCGTGCAGGAAACGGGGTCACACGCCGAACCTGACAAGCTCTGGGGAGCAAGCCTGTGTGGCGGCCTTATTAACTCAGAGACCTACAGTAACCACAGAGGATGGTCTAAAATGAAAACTTATTAACTAAAAGCAGTTTATGGCAAGTAGTTATATCCTAGGCTAGACTCTTCCCTGACAAAAGTTGATTTTTACCTTAACGAAGCCTGTCTATTGTCTTTTTATATCTGCAATAACATACTTTTGGAATGTCAAAGTCATTTCCCTTTTCTGGACCCCTCGAAGCACAGATGCCGCACCAGAGGGAGAACACAAATCCCCTCGTCGTTACTGAGTTACTTGTTGACTGTTACTATCCTGTGCCCACTTATGTAAAAGAAGTCTGTGTCTATCACATTCATTTTTATCCAGTCCTGGAAGTTTGCCTGCTTTGCTTTCTCCTGCACCCCTAACCTACCACCAGTGTATTTCGTGTCACTCACTTCATCCCCTCTCTGACTGTGACGTGTGAAGCAGGGTGCACAACTGCCATTCTCCAGAGCATTCCCTCCATCTGGTGAGGTTTCGCTCCCTGGCAATTGTTGTCAGTTTGACTCCAATAAACTCATAAGAAAGTTCTTACAGGTTTGGGTGTTTCTCACATTGACAAAAGTAAGGGCTGATTTGGGGCACATTCCAGAAGATACCTCCTCTGGAGTCACTCATTCTTTAAGCTGACAAATGATAGCTATAGAGAAGGAATTTTGACAAAACAGAGATAAGAAACAACAGCTTTCTTGAAAGATGGCTGCATATGTCTGTTAGAAGGCATGAAGAACAGAGAAACTAAAGCCTGAGCATAGAAATGGTTGAGGGTGGTGTTGGTGATTTGGAAAACGGCCAACTTGATTTGGGTTTTATTCTAAAAACTAGTGAGGCATCGCCGATTTGGGAGTACGAGGTGGCGTTTTAACCCTCATGGTAAAGTGTTGCCCAGAATTTTCCTCTTAATCACCTTAGGTTCTCTGAACAGTCCACAGGACACTTTGGCCAAGGACGAAGGCTTGTCTGCTGAGAGGAGAGCTTGAGTACCTGAAGGTGACACAGCTGACACACCCAGCCCCTTGCCTGACCTAAACGTGCTGCTGAACAAATGCTGGTTCCTTTTTCGTTTCCTTGAGAGGCATGAGGCTAACAGCATTTTGAGGGAAGTCATTAGTCCGAACTCTGTACGATGGCACACGATGCTGTAGTTGTGACGATGCCGTAGATTGTTTGGATGGGAGGGCCTGAGGGTCATCCTCAGGGCTAACTCCTTTTGTCTTCCCCCAGCTTTACGGAGGTATAACTGACAAATGAAATTGCATATATTTAAGGTGTATAATGTGATGATTTGATATATATCTACATTGTGGCTAATTAACAGATCTATCACCTCACTTAGTTGTCATCTCTCTGTATGTGTATGCAGTGAAAACACTTAAGATCTACTCTCTCAGCAAATTTCAAGTGTACAGTAGTCATTGTACTGTACGTTATAACGGTCACCAGAATGTGTTCATCTGGTGAGCGGAAGTTATACTCTCTCACCAACATCTCCCCATTATTCCCGTCCCCCAGCTCTGAGCAACCGTTCTCTGCTTCTCTGAGCTTGGCTGTTTTAGATTCCACCTATAAGTGAGACCACACAGTGTCTTTCTCTGTCTTGTTTATTTCACATAGTATAAAGTCCTCTAGTTTCAGTCATATTTTCTTTTTTTAATGTAATTCATTTTTACCTTTTTATTGTTTTATTTTTATTTTTTAAAGATTTTATTTATTTATTTTTAGAGAGAAGGGGAGGGAAGGAGAAAGAGAGGGAGAGAAATATCAATGTGTGGTTGCCTCTCAGGCACGCACTACTGGGGACCTGGCCCGAGACCCAGGCACATGCCCTGACTGGGAATTGAACTGGCAACCCTTTGGTTCACAGGCTGGCACTCAATCCACTGAGCGACACCAGCCAGGGCTTCACCCATATTTTCTCAAATAGCAGGATTTCCTTCTTACTAATGGCTGTGTGTGTGTGTGTGTGTGTGTGATGACAAAGGTGTTTAAACAAATAGAATTATCCAGCTGGCACCCTGCATTCAGTATCATTTCTCAGACATCTAATCTCTAGTCCTGGATCCCGGTTGGTGCTCACTAAACTAGAAGCCCTGCAGTCAGACAAAACCAAATTAATTCTATAAGCTGCTCTTATTAAGACAGAAACATAACTCATATTTTAGAAAGTTTTCTAACAGGGTTAAGCCTTGATTAACTAGAGAGTGCAGTGAATCGGAATACACTGTTTGGGGCCTGGCACACACTGCACCTGTCGCTGGAGCCCAGGAAATGTGTGTGCATTCCCCTCAGGATTAGGGTTGAGAGTGCGCTACGGAAAGATCCACTGAGCCAGGGCAACGTTTCCCGTCCTCCCTCCGTCCCGCCTGCCTTGCGCTCCCTCACTGCTCCTCTTCACTGTTCTTCCATGAAAAGAGATCTAGGATGACAGGAAATGTGATGACTCATCTGACAGCAGACTGAGTCCTTTCTATTTGTCCGTTTCCTTGGCCTCGGTCTCTGATACTGAGAACCACCGTGTTATGCCTGTGAATGTTTTTATTTTGCAGAAGACACGCATGGATTATGTGGGACTCTGAAGATGTAAAGGTTCGGTGTGTGGGGCTGTCTGCAAGCTCTCTCTGTTCCACAGACCTTTGACTAGAAAGAGCAGTGAGAGTGTGTTTTAGTCATGCTGACCAGCAAGGGTCTGGGATGCCTTCGCTTGGGTCTGTGCCTCTGGTTGTGTGTATTCATACCTTTCTTTAAAGGTAGGTTTTGTTTCTGCTTTATCTCCTCATCCCTTTTGAGTTACATATATTTACCCTTCTTTTCTAGTTGTGCTCGATGGAGCAGAGAGATGAGACATTCTAAGGGTAAATATGCAGAATGTCTGTACGGGAATTACTATTGTTACAGCTGTTAATCTATTTTTTATTGGCTAGGCTTAATGTGTAAGAAGGGATTTGAGGAGGTGGGATAGGGAGGACAATAAAATAGTGCTAACCCTATTTTATATTATTTTCCCAACTAAAATATGGTAATAATAATGATGCAGTTTTCTACCCACCTCTGCCATGGATAAATTCAACTTATTCACTTGTATTTGTATTTAATATTTTTTTTCAAAACTGATTTGTTAGCTGATACTATTACTCAAAGTATGAACTTTTCCAGTTTGTAGTTAATCATCTTTGTTTTGGGGAAGATGTCATATATCATTATGCTGAAATGTGCCCTGAGAGTAAGATCCATCATGTTAAAAGTTGAGACTTGCGCTCTGCCTGAGCAAAACCACATTTCCACGTGCTGTCAGCTTTGCGGGGGCTCACGGAGGGTTACTCTAACATGTCTCAAAGGAAAAACATGTCTCAAAAAAATGTCTCATGGGAAAAAAAGTCTCAAAGTGGAGGGAGATGGGTAATGGGGAGGATTTTTTAATTGCCTGCTTTATGTAGAAATATTTCTACCATTACTGATTATGATGGCAAGAATGCTGTTTTACATTTAAAATTGTTCTTTCTTGATGACATGTCAGTGTTGCCAAATGCATTTGTCAAAAAACATTTTTTATTTAATAATATAACACCTGTCCTTTTGTTCATTTTCATCTAATGAGATTTTCAGTTTCTTTCTTTAATTTTTTTTCAGGATATAAATCCCCTTGGGAAATTGGTAGAATAATATTCCAGGTGTCAAATTTGAATTCTATAAGGGAAGACCTAGGGGGGTTATTAATGAAACGAATTATACCAAATGAAGGCAAGTAACCTACTTTTAATGCTTTCTTAGAAAAATACAGAGAGATAGGCATCAAGCTACTGTCTAAAATTAAGGAAGTGAATATACTATTATTTAAGAACAGTTTTGAATTCTTTAAAAAACAATTTAAGTAATTTTGCCTTAAAAGCCTTGCACTCTCACAAACTTCCAAAATAATGGAATTCAAAGTTGATTTTTAAAAGGGGTATGGCTTGTTAAGACCTTAATGAAGTTCCTTCTTATTTCAGTTTGCTTGTGAAGGCTCCCCAGCCAAACACCTCACTAGGCCAAGAGACAGGCCAGTCAGATCAGTGTTTTGACAAGAAAGGGCAGGGCGTTCCTTTACCATAATTACTGGATAAGTAAGATGGTGAGTTACATTCCGTGACATGAGCAAACGTTAGAGCTAGTGTCTCTTCACCTCTGTGTGCCTCAGCCTTCCCAAAGCGCTTTTACTAACACTCTTCGATTTGATATCACGCTAGTCCTGAGACGTCAGCGTTGCTGTTTTTATCTTGGACTCCCCAGTGCCCATATCGCCCAGTGTGGAAGCCGCCGGGAACTGCCCGCCGGTCAGCCCCCTCTCTGCTTCCCTAATTCTCCCCTCTGTCTGGCCACGCAGACGGTGCAGGCTGTGCGTCTGAGGAGAGACTCTTCCACAAACTGTTTTCTCATTACAACCAGTTCATCAGGCCTGTGGAAAATGTTTCGGATCCCATCACGGTGTATTTTGAAGTGGCCATCACACAACTGGCCAACGTGGTAAGTGCCTCACGTTCACCACACGTACCTCAAGGAGTCCTGACTCTGAGAGATCAGAGCAGTCCCAAACATTGTTCCTCTTATTGCACATGGTAGCTACGGGGATTGGAAACATATGAACAGACACAAATCCACATGGCTGCTGGCCCTTTGAAGCCGTCCCATTGGAAGGGAGACATTTTCCCACTGATGCTTTCAGAACCAGCTGATGAGACAAAGCAGCGAAGAGGGAGTTGAAGGGAGAACACAATGGGAGCTGATGTCATTGTGCCCCATTATGCACCAGATGCTGTGCCTGCACTTGTGGTTTTCTGCTGCATTTCACAGAGGAGGAGCCAGAAGCTCAGTTAAGCAGCTTTTCCCCAAGGTCACACAACTACAGATGGTGGAACTGTGATTTGAATCAGCCCTGTTTAACACCAAAACTCATGCTGTCTTTACTACATAAAAACATTATTTTAAGACTTCCATGTTATGTAAGAAAGAAAAAAATCATCTTTCTTATTGTGTTCCACCCAGATCTGGAAAAACAGATGGGAGTTTGGAGTCTTATTTTAACTTATTGCTACCATGTTCAAGGGCAAATAGGACTAGAGTCCTTTCTTTTATTTAATCTTCATGCCCTACTTGCTGGGAAAGGAGGTACTGGGACTTGATACTCTAACATAGAGGAGGCTTCTGGGCCCCAAGGCATGGGAGGGGGTAGATCTGATTTGAGGCTCAGGATTCGGACCAAATTCCAGGAATAGGCAGGCTCAGGAAGGAAGGAAAGTTGGAAGCCTCTCCAGAGAGGGGTGCTAGGGAGAGTTCCTGAGACAGCACCGCACAGAAGGAGGGAGCGCTTTCATCCTATCAGTCCCAGCCCATGGATGGGGCAGGAGCCCCGCTTCCTCCTACACTTTGTCCTGGGTGGGACAGTGGTGTCTCTCTAGGCATGACAGGGGAAAGACTGTAATCACAGATGGGAAGTCAGGACCTACCGTGTTCCTCTAATCCATGCTTCCCTGTGGACTGGGCTGACCGTGGCTGGGTCCTTTACCTTCTGGCCCAGCTTGGAAGTGTGGGTTACTGGTTTACAAGAAAGAAAGAAAAATGATGTCAACTTTGACCTGGATAGACCCACTCATCCCTTTAATAAATTGTTATTTAGCACCAATCCTGATCCCTCTCCCCTACATCCCGTGCCCCCTACCCAATAGCTTAGCGCTGGTCACCTGTTGGGATGGAGGCCATATTTGTGTGGATGGGGCTGTTATGAATGGAAAGCTGAATTGAGTTTCACCTAGAGCCTGTGAGGCGGGCCACCTCAGTCTATAGCATCACTTCAAATCCCTGGTCGATGGGCCCTTTCAGGACATTGTTCTGAAGATGGTGGGTGGGGGGCTGCTGAACAGAGATTTTGACCTTTGCATTTGGCTGCTATCAGAGATTTAACAAAAAACTACAGCCTAAATAAAACAAGTCTATTTCTTTTTTATGTAACAGGAATTTAAAGATTAACAGTCCAGGAGATTAACACCAGGTGGCTTTGTGGTGTCAGTGGTTGCCTGGTCATGCACTGCACAGCGGCAGGGGTGTCAGTCACATGGCCTGTGGTGCTAAAAGCATAAACCATACATGGTGCCACTGACCAGGGTCCTTCCTATCTTTCCATTTCGCCATCCTTAGCATGTGGTTTCCTCCCTTGGTGTTGCCTCATGGTCTAAGGTATTAATTCTTTACATATTTGGTAGAATTTTCCAGGGAAACCTACTGGGACTCAGGTTTCTTTTTCAGGAGTTTTTAAGCTATAAATTCATTTCTTTATAGTGATAGGCTATTCAGATTGTCTATTTCATCTTCTTTGAATTTGGATAGTTTGTGGCTTTTGAGGAATTGGTCTTTCTTTTGAGAATGTATGATAAAATTATGTTTAGGAGTGTATTCTCTATTCTTTTTAATGGCTACAAGATCTGTAGTGGCACCTCCTAGTTTATTCCTGATATTGGTGATTCGTGTCTTCTCTCTTTTTATTTTTGTCAATCTTGCTAGAGGTTTATCAGTTTTGTTTTTCTCGGCAAAGAATCAGATTTTTATTTCATTGATTTTCTCTGTTGTTTTGCATTTTAATTTTATTGATTTCTGCTCTTATCTTTATTTTATCCTTCCTTATGCTTGCCTTGGGTTTATTTTGTGTGAAGAAAGAGAGGGAAAGAAACACTGATGTGTGAGAGATAGGCCAATTAGTTGCCTCTTGCATGCCCTCAACTGGGGACCTGGCCCGCAACCCAGGCATGTGCCCTGACTGGGAATAGAACTGGTAGGCTCTCAGTTCGCAGGCTGGTGCTCAGTCCACTGAGCCACACCAGCCAGGGCTAATGCTTTTAGTTTTCTTCTCAGTATTGTTTTTAGCTATTTCCTTCATATTTTGATATGTTTTTATTTTTATTCATTTCTATGTAGTTTTAAAAAATTTCTTTTGAGACATCCTCTTTGATCCATGGATTATTTAAAAGTGAGTTGTTTAATTTTCATGGGTTTAGAGATTTTTCCTATGCCTTTTTGCTACTGATTTCTACACTTGATTTTAGCCAAAAGGCCCAGATGTGATTGTTATTGATTTCTAGTTTGATTCCATTATGGTTGGAACACACATTGCATGATTTCAATTATTTTAAATTTGTTGAGGGTTGTATTATGGCACATTATATGTAAAAATGCTCTTATGAATAGAGTATTCTATATATGTCAGTTAAATCTTATGCTTGATTATGTTTTCATATCTACATTTTTGCTGATTTTCTGTCTAGTAGTTCTAGTGGTTGCTGGGAGGTGGGATTGAAGTCTCCAGCTATAACTGGGGATTTGATTCTTCTTTCAGCTCTATCAGTTTTCATTTCATGTATTTTGAGACCCTATGGTTTGATGTGTGTACAGTTAGGATCATCATATCTTCTTGGTGGACCGATCCTTCTACCATTATATACTGTGCCTCTTTTTCCTTTTCAAAAATAAGACCTTAGCCTACTCTGTCACATATTAATGTAGCCATTATTATGGATGTGTTCAAAGCTATCTGTTGTCATGTGAGGCACCAGAAGCCCCTGTAGACTATATTCATTATTGTCACTGAGCCATGGTGAGCTCCAGGGATGGCTCTGTGATGCAGTGCAGCCAGGATGCACAATCACCAACTCCCTTCTAGAATGTTCTAGGCCCTCTGTTGCTGTCTCAGGTTGGCCTCATAGCACCAGAGATTTCTACATGGAGGTGTGTTTGCTGCTGTACAGAATGACCTTGGCCGCACAGTTTCCTGGATGGATGATCTTTCGGTATAGGAGCATGTCTACTGTCCACCCTGCCCACCCCGAGCCACAGGGATCTAGGACAAAGCCCCTGTCCGGTGCTTTTGATGGCCTGATATATCTAAAATGACAAAAGCTTGTTAAATGGACACACCTGGACTCTCTGATTTCAGTCTCTGCTGCTCTTGAAGCTAATTCATTTGAAATTGTAACTCAATTCTTTAATGCAGGTGGGGTATCATCTAATTTCTTTTCCCAAGAAAGATTCTGGGTAATGGTCCCAGGACTATGAAGTGGTATTGTGGGTCCCTGGCCTCCTCTGGCTGGATTGTGTGATGACAGTGCCCATAGCCTTGGTGTGGTCTGGAACAGGATGCGGAACAGGGCTTGCAAGACCAAGTCCTGATACATAAAGTTGGCTCCCACCTCTGAAGGTGTCCACATCTGCAAAGCTTCACCAGCCTGTGGAAGGGTAGGCGGGAAGACAGGGATGATGGCAGGACAGTATAAACACCCGATCGCAATTCTCTGTACTAATGTACGGAGAGGAAGTGGTCTTTGGAAGATGCTTATGGCAGTTACCTCTGAGACCTTTCTGGACTGCAGAGCTAGTCCATTTTTGGACTGACAGCCAATAGATTTATTGACATGGCCTCTGCCAACCTCTGTAGGTCACAAGATGACCTATGAGCAGAGGGCACAAACCTTAGGTTTGGGTAATTGTACAACCATGGACTGCTTGGCTAATGGAGAGTCCATTTCTTTGCTTTCCTTGACCAATAGGCAACCATGACTGTAACTCCTTTAGTTGACCTTTTAAAATCCTGAGGCTTGCCATGACCTGACGCAAGCCCATTTGTAGAAGGACACTTGACAAGGTCTCCAGTTAGAGTTTTCCGGGGGAGCTGGAGGACCACAGAGCAGCTCCGTGAACTACAGCAGGCTGGCATCTGAGGTCTGGCTGCAGCATCTGCAGCCACGTTGAGCTCGTTTACTCTGGAGGTTGCTCCTGTGCCTTGGGAACCAAGGTGGGTAAGTTGTGAGAACCTACTGAGTCACCATCAATAAACCTCAGCTGTTGTGTTGTAAGGCTGCTGAAGGCTCTGGGTGTGCCTTCACTAACTTTCCCACTGAGAGCTGGTAGCTGGTTATGAGCACATTATACTTGGAATGTAATAAGCCTGTAATGCTTTTCTTCCAGATAACTCCTCGTCTGTCTTCAGGTCGTTTAGGTACCTGCTTAAACCACTTCCTCAGAGAAGCCATCTTTGTTCATCGTGTCTAAAATAGATGCGTGTGTGTGTGGACATGCATATGTATGTTTACACCCATACACATCACTCCATCCCTCTTTATTTTTTTTCATAGGACCTATCACTATCTTAATTATATTATGTATCTATATTGATTTTCTGTCTCTCCAATAACAGCCAAGACACATGAAGGTAAGGGTTTTCTTCCATCTTGTTTACCGCTGTAGTCACAACATTTATAGAGCACATAGTAGGTACTCAGTGAATATTCATGTAATGAATGATTGGAGCAATCGGCAGCGGCTTGGGTGGGAGTGGGGATATGCCGTGGGGGAGTGGCAGGTTCCAGCTGGAAAACTCCGTGGTGAGCTGAGGCTGACATGTTGAGGGGCAGCTGGGCCCAGGACGCAGAACCTGGAGGACTGTGGTGGTATTGAGGAAGGGAGGTTTTCAGGAAATGGAGAAGAAGACTGTAAAAACAATGAACCAGGTTCAGATACCTATCACCATCTGCGGCATTTCCTCTCCCTCCTTCCCACACTCTCTCTTCTCTCCTCCTTTCCTTTCCTGGACTCAGAAAGCCTTATGGGCTGCAGTGCTCAGAAAGGCTTCATAGAAGTGATGAGGCTTAAATCACATTTGAAAGACAGTCTTTAAGCCACATTTTCTTTCAAAGTCAACAGGGTTGAGGCCAAATGTGGAATATCATGTATGTGGCTGCATGTTATAAGTTGCCTTTTCAGTTCTCTCTGTCTCCCTCTGTTAGCATGAATAACTCAGGTTCGGCTCCTTTCAGTAGTAATTCTTACTCTGTGATCCACCTCTATTAGCAATACATTTGAGGCTAAAAAATGTTGTTTCTTCTTCCCAGGATGAAGTAAACCAGATCATGGAAACCAATCTGTGGCTACGTCATGTATGTGTCTCCGTTGCACGTCCTCTTGGACCTGTGTCACTCGTGTGTCAGCCTAGCAACGCCCAATGGATAAAGTCCTCTAACGTCCCCTCTTTCCAACTCCAGCTTATGACAGAACATAGAACACGATCTCTCTCCAAAACCCGAAGTTCAGCTTTGGTAACAGCTGGCTTGATGCAAGCTTTACTGGTGCAGATACCTAGTGGCAAAGCCCTCTGAGGGCTTTGTCCTTTCTGGTGGGGACTTTCAGTAGGGACTCTGTCCTTTCTGGTGTCTGCTCTCGAATCTTCTATTTTCCTCTGTAACTTGAGCTTCAGGGTCAGGGGTGTGTGCTCTCTTTGATGCTGCTGAACCAGGCCTGGAGAAACCAGTAGCTGAGAGCATGTGAGTTCGAGTCCCACCAGCTGATTTTATGTGATACCCTTTACCTTTCTTCTTGTCTTTTTTTGGTATTAATCTTTACTTAGATTTTGTAACAAACTCATCATTGCACACTTGAACAGCCTTTTTAATATTAGAAATGAGTTGCTAACCCGATGTGAATATAGCACATGGAACATGGAAGTTGAGCCTATGACTTTGGCCAGCTAATGAATAATCAATTGATAAGTATCTAATATGCATTAGGTAATTTGTATATTTCTAAAATCATCTCAGCTACCTATGCCCCTATTCCCCATGGATTTAATCTCTCAACTTTTGGGAGAACCCAATGCACTCTTCAATTAAGAACTTAACTTTTCAAAAAAAACAAAACCCTGCTGAACAAATATAGAGCTAACACTGGCAGAAATTTATAAAGAGAGTTTTTAAAAGCTGACTTCTATTTCCTTTAGATCTGGAATGATTATAAATTGCGCTGGGACCCAGTGGAGTTTGATGGCATTGAGACTCTTCGAGTTCCTGCCGATAAGATCTGGAAGCCCGACATTGTTCTCTATAACAAGTACGGGAGTCTGACAGCAGCAGTCTCTTTCCAAAGCTGCCTTTGGTGCAACGTGACCCATGGCAGAGAAGGTGTTACTAATGGTGTCTGATTTACCTTGCAGTGCTGTGGGCGACTTCCAAGTCGAAGGCAAGACAAAAGCTCTTCTGAAATACGATGGCACCATTACCTGGACTCCACCAGCCATTTTTAAGAGTTCCTGTCCTATGGACATCACCTTTTTCCCTTTCGATCATCAAAATTGTTCCCTGAAATTTGGTTCCTGGACATATGACAAAGCTAAAATCGATCTCCTCATCATTGGATCTAAAGTGGATATGAACGATTTTTGGGAAAACAGTGAATGGGAAATTGTTGATGCTTCAGGCTATAAGCATGACATAAAATACAACTGTTGTGAAGAGATATACACAGATATAACCTATTCGTTTTACATTAGGAGGTTGCCAATGTTTTACACCATTAATCTGATTATCCCCTGTCTCTTTATTTCATTCCTAACTGTGTTGGTCTTCTACCTTCCTTCTGACTGTGGTGAAAAAGTGACCCTTTGCATTTCAGTTCTGCTTTCTCTGACTGTGTTTTTGCTGGTCATCACAGAAACCATTCCGTCCACATCGCTCGTGATCCCACTGGTGGGTGAGTACCTACTGTTCACCATGATCTTCGTCACACTGTCCATCGTGGTGACTGTGTTTGTGTTGAACATACACTATCGCACCCCGACAACTCACACCATGCCCAAGTGGGTGAAGACGGTTTTCCTCCAGCGGTTACCGCAGATACTGATGATGAGGAGGCCTCTGGACAAGACGAGGAAGACCAGTTCTGATAAAAACCCCAAAAGCGTTTCCAGTAGGCCTACCAAAGTCAAGTTGGGTAATCACAGAGAGCCCAGACTCCTTAAAGAATGCTGCCACTGCCATAAATCACATCGGCTTGCCACCAGCAAGAGAAGGCTAAGTCATCAGCCTTTACAGTGGGTGACGGAAAATTCGGAGCACTCACCCGAAGTCGAAGATGTGATTAACAGTGTTCAATTCATAGCAGAAAACATGAAGAACCAAAACGAAACGAAGGAGGTAAGCGCATGTCTCCTCTAGCCTGTCCACCGGCAGCAGGCCTAGGGCCGCTTCACAGACGTGGTCAGATCTTCGGAGTAAGTTCTGTTCACAAGAGGGTCGGGCAGCATCACTCTAAGACCCAGGCCTGTTATTGTGCCCTTGTGGGTGGGCTGACCTGGGGTCAGGTAGCCCCAGAGCAAATCTCCACCTCCAGCAACGTTCACTCAGGTGAAGTCTGGTTAACATAAACATTCAAGGCAACCTTGGTTAATAAAACCAAGAGCTCCTGCACAAGGAACCGTGGCAGATGGGGTGGAGGTGGGAAAGCTGCCCCCAGAGGGGGAAGGAGAAATGACTGAGGAGCAGCTTGCAATCTAGGGCAGTGGGAGGAAGGCGGAGCCAGTCCTCTGTGGCTCTAGTCCTGTCTGTTCTACCTCAGGGGGACGGAGGCGCTGACTGAATGAGCCTCGGGGATATTTTTAGCATCTACATACTCTGTTCCTGCTGCCCAGAGTGTAACCATAGTAGCATGGACCTTCTCTATCCTTGAGGGAGAGAGAGCTCCAGAAAAATCACACCAGCTTTCCAAACCATAAGGATGACTGGCTGAGGGCATCTGAAAATTCAGCAGAGCATCTGCTTTTGACCTGATACTGCAGTTAGCAGCATCGGGGTCTCCTAGTGGACGGATGTCTCCAGGCCTCAAGTCTGCCCTGTTGGTACAGGGGAAGACACTGTGACTGCATGTCACTCAGGTGAGGGGAGGGGTGCATCACAGGACAAGTGAGCCCAGAGCTCCCCTTCAGGGTGACGCCTTCATAAAATCTGAGGGAGATTTGCTGCTGACTTAATCACAACCAGGTAGGGCTCTCAAGACACAACCAGGGAGACTTCCACAGAAATTAGGGCCACACGTGCCAGAAATTAGGAGGTCAAAGACTGGAAGGACGTGGGAAATGCAGTGAACTCTCCATAGCCAGCTTGACCTCGAGGTCCAGAGGGCTGCCTGTTCCTAATAAGGGGGTCCTCCATCATGCTGCATGTCCTACACTCCCTGCCCTTAAACCTCTTCCCAGACCTGCCAAGGGGTGAGGTATCCACTGGTGCCAATGACAAGAACAGCACTGTCTGAGCAGCTGCTTCTTGGGAGTGCTTCTTGTGGTCAGGGAAGTCCTTTGAGACCCATGGAATCCTGGCTTATTGAGATCTGCAGTCTCTGCAGTTGGCTGTAGGAGGCGCTAGTGAGTAGCCTGTATCTGCCCTCCTCAGACAAAACAAAAGCTCTTCTGTGCATTCGCTCTGAAGATCTGACCATGTCTATGAAGTTCCGGGAACATCTTCTCTGAAAAGGAAGAAGCTTATTGATGAAACAGAGCACATTTCCTATAGTTTTGATTTTTTAAAGTTGATTTGACTTTCTGCTTGCCTTTCAGGTAGAAGATGACTGGAAATACGTGGCCATGGTGGTGGACAGAGTGTTTCTTTGGATATTCATCGCCGTCTGTGTGTTTGGAACCGCAGGGCTGTTTCTTCAGCCGCTGTGGGGGAGCGCAGGGAAATCTTAAGGATGTTATCTTTACAGCAGTTGAAATTCACATCTGAAGTTTACCGATGCTGTATTTGTTCTGTGTTCCCCACCGTAAGGGAAGGGATACGAAGCTTCCCGGCTAACTCCCCCATCTACTGAAGCTGATGGCTAGGTGGGAAGCGAGGACTTGATTGCAAATTGGGAGCCTGGAGGCTCCCCCTTGGTAGCACAGAGGAATCCTCGAAATCGGCTGCACTGCCGGAGCCCAGGGTGGCAGCAGCCATGTTGGGCTTTCCAGGGACACGATGAACCGCAACGCAGTGAAGCAGGTCATCAACACCAAGCCACACTTACAGGGGGTTCTGT
Source organism: Phyllostomus discolor (assembly GCF_004126475.2). Classification (NCBI taxonomy): domain Eukaryota; kingdom Metazoa; phylum Chordata; class Mammalia; order Chiroptera; family Phyllostomidae; genus Phyllostomus; species Phyllostomus discolor. Next base: position 69,242,405 of record NC_040913.2, read on the forward strand.
TGTCCCTCCAGCTGATGCTTCTGATCAGCAGAATGACACGTGCCAGACATGAAGCCCTGGTGCATGGGCCTTACCGACGTTTGCCCTACCTGTGAACTCCTGTGGGTTTGCTTTCTGGTGCATGTCTCTGTGATGTAACTCACACATCAGCATTATTCGATGCATTAATTGGCAAAAAGTAATAGTGGGCATTCAGAATCGATCTCAGCTGGCTGTTTTTAATCAGCATGTATCCGGTGAGAGACTCGGGTGGTAACCCGGCACTGCACTAGGCATTGCAAAAGTGGCTGAAACTGGTTGTCCTCAAGCAGTTGAAGCTTTTGGGGAAAAGTCATAAATGCAAAGACCCGCAGGACCAAGTGTCACTTGGGGATGTAATAGGAGCGATCAAAACAGGAGGACACGGTGTCGGGTGGCCAGGCAAGCCCAACACAGCCTTCGCTGTCCTTTCTCACCAACCGTCTGCATCTGCCCGCTGTAGTGAGACTGGAAACAGAGTGATTCTTCCATTGGGTATTGTGATCTTGTACCTTTGGAGCGATTCCTTTCCTGGGAGGGAATTCTGTTTTACTCCACTCGAATTTATTATCTTCTTATTTGTTGTATAGATATTATCCTAACAATGTAAAGCTGTATTTTAAAGCAGAAAAAAAAACACAATAAATCTGCTCTAAAGAACTACTTTTATTTTGCCTTTTCCCTTGTAGTCTTTGCCTATATGCGCACATAATTTTTTACACTTCCATTTTACCTTGCAATTGTGTATTTTTCTGTTTTCTCAAAACATCACATTAGCAACATTTCTCCATGAGGTTACATAGTCTTGAAGTACAATTTTTAAGATTGCATAATGTCTGTTGTGTTGATTTACCATGACTCCGATGGCCCCATGTAATTTCTCCCTGGTCTCTCTCGTGCTGGAGCATAAGACTCCCTGTGGTACACCAGGCGGAGACCTGGAATTTGAATTACTCTGGAAGTGTTTCTACTCCCTCACATACTTGTTGGTTGTTACTTGATACATTGTTTTTACTATGAAACCAATTCATCATATTTCATTTTATTTTTAAAAAAGTTGAGTGGTGGTCAAATACACATGGCATAAACTTATCATGTTAACTACTTTTAAGTGTCAGCTCAGTGGCACAGCACCGTACGACCGTCACCACCATCCATCCATAAAACTCCCGTCTCCCCGCCCATCAGACCCGAACTCTTCCCACTTCCCTCCGGCTGCTCTGGCAACCAGCTGTCTACTTGGAATCTCGTAACTGGACTACTTTGGGTATCTCAGGTGATTGGAATTGTGCAGTATTTCTCTTTTGGTGATTGGCACATTTCACTGAGCACAATGTGTTCAAGTTTCATCCACAGAGTAGCATGCCAGAATTCCTTTGTGTTTTAAGGCTGAGTGATGTTCCACTGTGTGTACGCACAGTGTTTTATTTATGCACTCATTTGTCAGTGGACGCTTGGGTTGGGTCGCTTCCACCTTTCAGCACTTGTGAATAATGCTATGAAGGAGCGTACAATGATCTCTTCGAGTCCCTGCTTTCAACTCTTTGGAGTGTATGCCTTGAGGTGGAATTGCTGTGTTTTGTTGTAATCCTACTTTTAACTTTTTAAGGAACTGTGGTACTGGTTCCCACAGTGGCCGCACCATTTCATGGTCCTGCTCACCACGCACAAGTGTTCCGTTTCCCTCACATCCTCGCCAACACCCTTGAACGGATCCCACCGTGTTCACCAGGGTGGAGGGAGGCGCACCAGGTGGGGGAAGGAGGATGGAGACTCTAGGGGGCACGGAGGCACCATCTGAGTCAGGCCTAGGGAGCATATACTTGGGATGCCCCCACCCAGTACAGACCCCTCCCAAGGCCGAGGATGTCCCTCTTGTATGTAGTGAGGGGCAGGGCAGGGAGAACAGGAGCCAGCACCTGAGCAGCACCCCTACACCGCCCCCATTTTGACTTTGGAATATCATCTGAACCCTCCAGCAGTACCAGCCATTCTGAACAGGAGATGTGATTACACCCCTTTTACACGTGCACACACGCACTCACACCCACACACTATTTCTAGTTGGTGTTTGGAAAAGTCCAGAAGGGCAGTTTTGGTTATCACAATGACTGGGGATGTGATTGTCAGTGATACAGAGATGTGAAACATCCTATACCGTGAGGGACAGATCATTGTGGGATTTTCCCTTTCAAGTCCCCCGTAAGCCGCCCTATGAAAATTAGAATGCTCTTGAGGGCATTAGATTGGGCACAGGCCTGTGAAGGCACATGCTTAGCAGGTTTGCTGGGGGGCAGCCCCACACCCTCACTGGGAGCAGGAGTGTCCGTCCTGCTGGAGGCACAGTAAGGCTGATCCTTCTGACTCTTTACTCCTCCGAGGGGAGAATTTCGAAGATGAAGAGGACCTGCATCTGTAACAAGGATGAGGATGGTGCCTTTCTCACAGGGCTGTTTAGAAGGCTGCCTGGGTTAATCTTCACAACTTATCATCTCCTTCCTATGATACCCTTTGGATACTGCATTCTCCTGCCCTGCTTGGATCTCCTCTTGCTGCCCGAAGCGCTGGAGCCGTCTTCGAGCATTCGGGGTCATGTCTAACTCTGCAGTGGGCCAGGCCACCTTGCCTCGACGGCGGTGACTCCGCCTGGAGGTGGGACGCTCAGTGCTCACCTCTGGACGTACCACTGCTCTCGGCCGCTTTCCCCAAACCCAAGATTGTCCACAAATAAAAGAAATCACGTTACTTTTATTTTCACTATTATTTTATTGACATATCGAATAGAAAGTCTTAATACAAAGAAGGAATATATGTCAGGTTAAACATGAATGAGAGTCACTATGGCTGTTAAGTGAATTCACTTAATACATGATAGCAGGGGCTTCCAAGAAAGAATTACAACACAGCGAGAAAGGTCTACCCCAACATAAAATGTTACTCTTCGGAAATGACAGTGTCCTAATGTAGGTGGTTAGAGACCACCCTTAAAGGGCCAAGGTAAGAGCCTTTAAAATGGATGTGTGGTAGGGATGCAGACTATGCCACTCAGTTCATCACTGGACAGGTGGAGAGATCAGGCCGTCATCATCTTAACCCAGGGATTAGTCTTAGTGATTACGTCGCCAGGTAGTATGTCTCCTTGTACAGTGCAATTTAACTCCGCACCATCGTCTATGATGTACGCTGTCAAAAATACTGAACTGGAATTATAGTTGTAACCTCCAACCTGTCACCTGCAGGAAATGCAGGTGACAGAGGAGCAAGTTAAATGACACTAGAAGCCAGCAACCAGACAAATCCAAAACAGGAGACTCTCTTGGGGAAAACTGATCTAGGCCTTTCAACAAGTCAGTGACAAGAAGGAAATTAAAATAGATTTAAAAGGCATAACACTATGGGTTAAATCCTATTTTAGACAAGCGAGCTATAAACTTAGGCTGTTCGCAAGCCTGGTTGGTGTGGCTCAGTGGATTGAGTGCCAGTCTACTAACAAAAAGGGTGCCGGTTTGATTCCCAGTCAGGGCACATGCCTGGGTTGCGGGCCAGGTCCCCAGTAGGGGGCGCATGAGACACAACCACACATTGACATTTTCCTTCTCTTTCTCCCTTCCTTCCTCTCTGTCTAAAAAGAAATAAATAAAATTTTTAAAACAATTTAGGCTGTTCTTGAAAGAGGGAAACTTAAATATGGAGTTTTCTATAGTATTTAAAAACTTTTTAATGTAAGAAAATGCTTCTTCAATGTACATACTGAAAATCACACAGAGAGAGAGAGAAAGAGCTGGAAATATCAAAGGGACTGAGCAAGAGTACACATTTTTCTTTATTTCAGATGACTAACCCAATCCAGACTTGCTGGTACTGGTTTACTTAGTCAACAAATATGGATTAAGCCTTGACTGTGCACACGGCTCTATTAGATGCTGTTGGGGATACAACAGAGGGTACGCTATGACATAGCTGAGGCAATAAAACTCACTTAAAATAATAGAGAACAATTACCTTTTAAACTATACAGCAGAGACAGAAAACACCACGGACTTTCAGAGACAGGGAGCTCGGGGGGCTGTGTCTTCTGCGGAGGCTTCATGAGGAGGTGGGGAGGTAGCGAAGATCTGAAGAATGAGAACAGTTAGGACAGCTTTCTGTGTGCCCACACAGGTGCGCATGCCTGCAAGTGTCAACACGTGTGTGCCTCCATGTGGGTGTGCCTGCACATATATGCTCATGCATATGTGTTTGTGCCACATGCTGGCATGTGTGATGGAGAGTTGTATGGATTTTGCTGCATCCACTTGTTGAAATTAGCTGGCAAGGTTGCCCAGAGAAGACTTTTCTTGCTATACATTTGAGATAAAAATTTCTGCCCTGGCTGGTGTAGCTCAGTGGATTGAGCATGGGCCTGAACACCAAAAGGTTGCCGGTTCATTTCCCAGTCACAGCACATGCCTGGGTTGCAGGCCACAGCCCCCAGCAGGGGGCACTCGAGATGCAACCACACATTGATGCTTCTCTCCCTCTCTTTCTCTCTTCCTTCCCTGCTCTCTAAAAATAAATAAATAAAATCTGTAAAAACTTTCTTGGCTTCAAAGTTCTTTTTCGTAGTTACTTCCTTGGGGTTGTGGTGATACATAAATATGTATCCTTTTCTATATTTAGAAGTGGTATTTTATACTAATTTAGCTGCAATGAGGCATAAGCTTTATGTACATGTAGACATGTTTGACCTTTGCGGTATCCGTGCCTGGGCAGAAAGGGGCTGTGGAGAGTGGGTCCTGTGATATTTTTTCAAATTTAAGACTGAATTGTAATCAAAATGCACTTTTCTAAGATTAGTATTACCATTTACCTAGCAAACTAATGAGCTAAATACAGTTAAGTAGTGAGTTAAAGTCAATAGCGTTCTCAATAAAAAGAACAGGGAGTTGCCCTTTGAGTCCCCAGTCCCAGCAGGGATTTGCAGCATCGAATCCTTGATTTCATCACAAAGAACATCTGTGAATCCTGTCCTAATGTAGTGGTAAAGCAGATTACATTTTCCCAAAGGAACAAAGTTATAATTAGAAGTCGTGCAGTTTAAAAAGTGTGAAAACTCTAGTACACAGCTCCGAAGAATAGAATTTTAGAGCAGAAGGAGTGTCAGAGGTCATGAGTCGTAACCTCTTGTTGCCCAGAGAGGACAGATGACCCTTGTGAGGTCCCACAGCTGACAGCTGGGTAATAGCCGGTTTGGAACTCAAGGGTCCTTGTGTCTTGGTTTTTTCTTCACCATGTTACCTCCTTTTTAAAATCCAATCAAATGTACAGAAAAGTAATGGGTATGTGGATAATGCAAGGAGCCCCAATTTTCCATAATGTGTGCACATAACACAGAAAATACAGTTCTGTGGTATAAAACATGGTATCTATTGAAAACAAATACACTGACCATATTAAATACTGTCTAAACATTTAAAGTATATAAACGTGATTTTTTTTTTAGAATTTAGAGTTGCTATTTAGAGTAATTTGAATGGCATGAATCTCTCTAAAATGCAGTTCAGGATATTTGAAAAATTCTACTATTCTTTTTTGCTTGGTTCTTTTTGTTTTAAGAATAGAGCAGATCTCAGAACTTTATAGGCCTACAAAAGAGAGTCACGCAAGACAGGGAGGGTACTTAAAGAAACGATTTCCAAGAGGAGGGATCAAGGGCACAAGCGGAGAAGAGGTTAGGTGTGGAAAGGAGAAGGGCTAGTTGGTATGCACAGGCGGGAGATCTGCCTGGAAGCAGTCAGAGGCCACGCAAATGTCCCGGAGGCTGGAAACAGTCAGGCATGAAGAACCCTGTTAGAGTAGACGTGGTCCTCTTGCCAAGATCATGAACTCCAAGGCATGTCTCACCACCTGGCTGGGTAGCTCAGTTGGTTAGAGCATTGTCCCGGTACACCAAGATTTCAGTTTCGATCCCTGGTCAGGGCAACCATAAATATGTAGAACAACAAAATGATATTTCTCTTTACCTCTCTCTTTTCCTCTCTCAAAAATCAATAATGAAAAATATGTACATGCCTTTCTTTTTTGTCAATAAATTTGCAATTCTATTCCTAAGAAAGTCATCTTTCCAGTCTCCATCCATGTCCAGCCTCCACCAGTGTGCAAAGCCAAGATTATTTGGATCCCTCCAAATAGATTCACACTCTTATCATGGCGTGTTGCCTCCTTTGGTTTTCAGTGTTTTGGTTGCCATGTATTAATTGGGCATGTCTGACAGGACTGGGATTTTAATAAGATTTCTAGTATAAAATGGCTGGCTGATGTGTTTCCTTCTTTTCTTTCCTACTCCAAATCCTATTCACACTAGAGAAGAAAGACAAAATGAAAACAAATCCACAACAGCACTGGAAAGTTGGCCAGGGTACCTTCATAGGCCAGACTGATGGGAATGGCAGGAACATGTAGGACAGATATGACCAGATTTGTAGTAAAACCTAAGAGAGCAGTAGAACTGTGGTCCCATGCAGGAAAGATGGGACCAACAAAGAGGCTGTTTTTTTTTCTAGAAAATCTCCACAGTGACCCTAGGATAATATAAGGGGAGACTTAAAGAGGAAGTGTCATTGTTCAGTAATCAGGTGAAGGGCCAAGTACAGCTGCATACGTCCTCTACTTCCATAGTTGCTAAGTCGTCTGTCCCATGAATGTGGGCGTCCTGACACCCGGGAAACCAGGGCGGGGCCTGCCATGGAGGAAGGGGTGCCCCCGCCCATAAGAGGTGAGCTGCCCACATGCGCCTGAGAAACGCTTTCTTAGACACAAACAGTAAAGGAAACTGACTGGAGCCGGGTCTCCTGTGTAGAAATAGTTTTTACTGTTGGGTGAATAAACAAATCAGAAATCACTGAACGTTTGAGTCAAATGACCACAAAAAGCATCAAAAGTTGGAAGAATTAACCCCTGAAAAAAAAATTAATGCAGACAATAGAGGATTTTAAAGTAACTATAATTAGTATTTTCCCAAATATTTCAGAGGATAAGATGACCAAAGAGACAACTTGTAGTTCTTAGAAATCAAATACATGCTTACACCATAAACAAACAAACAAACAAACAAACAAACAAGAACCCTTCCTCAGTAGTGGGCTGAGTTAAAGAACAGAAGATGACTGAAGAGCAAGTCAGCTATAACGTCAAGCTGACAATGTAAAGAACTAAAGCAATACCAAGAATGAGAGAAAAGTTAGTGAATATGAGAGAAAAGTTAGTGAAAGGTCCAGAAATATCACGATCTCTTTATTAAAAATTTCAAAAGGAAAAGAGAGTAGCCTTGGCTGGCGTAGCTCAGTGGATTGAGCGCGGGCTGTGAACCAAAGTGTTGCCGGTTCAATTCCCAGTCAGGGCACATGCCTGGGTTGCAGGCCATGAACCCCAGCAACCGCACATCGATGTTTCTCTCTCTCTCTTTCTCCCTCCCTTCCCTCTCTGAAAATAAATAAATAAAATCTTAAAAAAAACGGAAAAGAGAGTGAGAATGAAGTCTGGGAAATAATAAAAGACATAAGAGAAGAGAATTTGCAGCAGTTGAAGAAACACATCAGTCAACAAATGCTAAGACAAAATGATGAGATGAAAAGGGAGAGAGAGAGAAAGAGACAGAGAGAGGAATATCTATACTTAGACACAGCATATACCATACAGGGGATGTTTCCAAAGTCCAAAGATAAAGAGAAAAGCCTAAGATTTCAGGAAAACAAAGCAACACTGGAACCTAACAGGAATAAGGAACGAGAACCGACCCTCTCCAGGCCTCTCATCCTCATCTGTAATGTGGGGTACTGTGGAACAATGGCTTCAGAGTTTTAGGAAAAAATGATTCTGAACTCAGAATTCTATGCCCCACCAATCTGTTTGGTAAGGGCAGAATAAATTGAAATTTTTGAAATTCAAGAATTCAGAAAAGTTACTGCACTCAAAGCATTCTCAAAGAATTACTTGGAGATGTCGCCCTCTGAAATAATAACACAGAAAAGAAAAACTTAGGATAAAAAACAGTGGTAATGAATAAAGCAATTAATGTGTTTATAATGTGACTGTGAACTAAATAGTAAATAAATTAATCTGAAGAAAGATACATAAAAATTAATAACCTGGAACTAAAATTCTGATGACTTTGACAAAATATAAAAGATGATAAAGGGGAAGTAAGGTGCTAAAGGAATTGTTTTGTTCAGAGAATGGTGGCTTTAGGCATTAATTCTCAACACTGATTAAAAAGAGTTTGAATATGTCTATTAATAAATTAATAGAAATGAATGCATAACTCTTAAGCCATTAGAGAAGAGGAAGGAACAGACAAATTCAGTCAGGACTGAAAAAGAGAAACAAAAGAAGGAATAAGAAAATATTATACAGAAAACAAAACAAAATGATATAAATAAGACTAAACACATGTGAAAGGGTTAAACCCTTAAATTAGTTTTTAAAAGTCCCAGACACAAACTATTTATGAGAAACATGCCCCAAATAAAATAATCCAGACAGGGATTTAGACTTAGAACTCGGAAAAGAGAAAAATTGCTTCAAGCTAAAATCCAGGATTTGGTAGCAGCAATTTTGGAGAGCAGAAAGCATCTGAATATACTCACCCTGATGAGTCTTGAGAGTGAGGGGCACAGAGGAGATGAAGTGCACCCAGAGGTCAGGGAGACACATGGAAACTGAAGGGAAAGCATCTTGGCAATGACCTGGGGTGGGGGCGGGATGGGGAAGCGGATTTTTTACCAAAAGCAAAGGCAACAATAGAAAAAATAAACAAGTGGGACTACAGCAAGCTAAAAATCTTCTGCACAGCAAAGGAAACCATCTCAACGGAGTGAAAAGAGAACCTATGGCACGAGAGAAGAGATTTGCAAGCTGTATATCAAATAAGAGGTTAATGCCCAAAGTATACAAAGAACTCATATAACTCAATAGCAAAACCCCAAATAACCCAATTTAAAAATGGGCATAAGTCCTGAATAGACATATTTCCAAAGAAAACATACAAATGACCACCAGGTATAGGAAAATGTGCAATTTGCATCAGGGAAATGCAAATCAAAATTGTGATGACATATTATTTCCCACCTGTGGGAATGGCTGTCATGAAAAACACAGAAGATAACAAATGCTGGAGATGTGGAGGGAGTCCTTGTGCCCTGTTGGTGGGAATGTAAGCTGAAACAGCCACTTTGGAGGTTCCTCAAGAAATTAAAATAGCCCTCGCTGGTGTGGCTCAGTGGACTGAGCACCAGCCTGTGAACCAAAGTGTCACTGGTTCAATTCCTAGTCAGGGCACATGCCTAGGTTGTGGGCCAGGTCCCCAGTAGAGGGTGCGCAAGAAGGCAACCACACATTGATGTTTCTGTCTCTCCCTCCCTTTCTCTAAAAATAAATAAATAAATTCTTTTTAAAAAGAAATAAAATAGAGTTAAAAAAGAGCTACCATATGATCCAGCAATCCCACTTCTGAGTACATCCAAAGGAAACAAAAAATCATTTTCTCAAAGAAACATCTGCTCTCCCATGTTCATTGCAGCATCATGCATAATAGCCAATGTATAGAAACAACTTAAGTGTCCATCGATGAATGAATGAATGAATGAATGAATGAAGAAAATGTGGCACATAGAAGTATATACACAATGGAATATAATTCAGCCTTTAAACGAAGGAAATCCTTTCGTGTGTTACAACACAGATGAACCTGCAAGGCATTTTGCTGAGACAAATTAGACAGAGAAAGACAAATACTGTGTGGTATCATTCAGATGTAGAATCCCCCACTCCCCAGAAAAAGAAGTCAAACTCAGAAACAGAGAGTAGGAACATGGTTGCCCCTTCTGTGGGGGAAAGGGAAACAGGGAGATGGTGGAAGGGTACAAACGCTCAGCCAGGAGGTGAACGGGCCGTGAGGACCTGATTACGACATGGAGACTGTAGCTGATGACACTGTATGGTGTGACTGAAATTTGACGAGAGAACTGACATGTGAGAGAGAGAGAGAAAAGAAACAGAATGGAAAGCCTAGAGGTTACTGTTGAAACGGATTAGACCCATGCGGGGACTTACAAACAGCATTATCAGAGAATGTTCAGTACAGGTATTTTGATTTTCTAAGAATAGGTAAGGGACATTAATGACTGTCCTTCTGGTAGCAGATGACATCGTTTCTACTCTAAGTTATTTTGACAAGACCTTCAAGCAAGTCCCAGTTCACAGCAGTTTCACCATCTGAAAACCTTTATAATGTTATGAATAATTCCAAGAGAGTAGAATATAAATGTCCTCACCAAAAAAATTTAAAGAACTTTTTAAAAAAGGAAAGAAAGGAAGAAAAGAAACAGAATGGGAAGCCTAGAATAACACCAGCCTTACAAGTGAAGCTGTTTTTAATAAATGCCACGTTCAGGGGGGACCTTACTTGACCAGTGGCATCTTGGAATTTCCTTAGTTACAATTATGCTGGGCTGTGGGCTGTCATTCCAGTGGAATTCTCCAAATGATTGCCGAGATGCGTTCACCCATGTCGCTAGAGATACACATCACATAGCCCTAGGTGCAACTCAGGCAAAACCACCAAGGACGGCAGTAGATACAGGATACCCAAGTCCTGTCCACACAAACGCCATCACCTGGAGGCCTCCTTGAACTCTCTGTGGGCCTCAGGCTTGGTTAGGCCTCAGTCCAAGCTTCCAAGGAGCATCAGTCACCTACCAATATTAGCCCTTGAGCATCCTGGCTTGTGCCCTGGGGCCTGGACATATGAGTCCTCCCTGAATGGCTGTGGAAGCCAAGGCGGGGGCCTGTGGAGCTTCTGCTTTACTTAAACCCAACCTACTTCAGTGGCGGCCTCCAATTTACTGTGGGCAAAACCACCTTCACCAAGGTTCAGTTTCCACGAGGACGACACAGACCCTTCCAATGAGCACGTGCATTTGGGCGCTGTGTATACATGCCAGCTGGGTGTTAGTTCTAAGGTGCAGTTTTGTCTCTATGGTAAACGTATTAGAGTTCTCTGAAGACTTGCTCCTAGTGGTAACTATGCAGCCACATCTTCAAAGCAGGGGTAAAAATCAGAACGGAGCCTGTCACTGACACTATCAGGAAGAGCCACAGGAAGATGCGGTCCAGAACTTGTGCTACGAATTTCCAGTCTTGGACTACCTGCAAAAGAGAAAGAGACACTTCCATTTACAATGCTGGGCAACCATTCTGGATTTTCTTTAAGGGGCTTAAAAAGAGTAATAATCAAAGCCCTGGCTGGCATAGCTCAGTGGATTGAGCACAGGCTGCGAGCCAAACCATCGCAGGTTCGATTCCCAGTCAGGGTACATGCCTGGGTTGCAGGCCACGACCCCCAGCAACCACACATTGATGTTTCTCTCTCTCTCTCTCTTTCTCCCTCCCTTCCCTCTCTAAAAATAAATAAATAAAATCTTTTAATTAAAAAAAAAAGAGTAATAATCAGATTTACAGCCCACCAGTTTTCAAAACACACCTAACACATTTCCGGCAATAAGGGCTTGGCTTCTTCCCCGAAACTTCACTAACAATGTGCCCACATGGAACGGCCTGTGAACAAACACTTTCTTCAACACTGAAGACGTAAAGTAGAAACAACAGATCATTTACGCATTTGTAAACATGACAGATTGAAATGGAGAAAGCCTGATTTCTTTACACAAATAATAAGCCAGTATCTCAGTGTGACGCTTCTTGATATTACATTTGAAATGAAACATAAACTCATATATTAAGAATTTTCCCAGGCCAGCATCACAAGGCTACTTCTTTTCTCCAACTCCACCGGTGGGTTTCACTGCTACAGCTCGAGGATGATGGATACTGCCCAGGAGGGGGACTGACCAGGAGAGGACAGGAATTCATAGGGCAGAGAGGAGACCAAGTCCCTTTGGAGGAAGAGAAGTTGGGGCGGGGCATGGGGCGGGAGGGAATGGACAACAGCTGTGAAGAGCAAGGTCAGAGCAGGAAAAGCACGGAAGCTGGAGAAGTCTGAAGGACAGGCCAGTTCTCATTTTTCACGGGAAAATAAATGTCCTATGTCTACTGTATGGGGATAATGTACCATGTCTCAAGTCACATAGAATATAGGTAGGATCTGAGTCTAGGACTGTTTTGAGTCTGAAATTCACACTCTAGCCACACTTCCCCCCCCCAAAAAAATCTGTAAGCTAAATAACTACACCCTTTTCTCTCACCAAAATATTGGTTGAAACACTATATGTCTACATTAGTTTAAAAATCTGATTCTCTTTATTTCCAAATACTATGGATAGAAATATCCATCATCCCATATAAAAATGAGAAGTTACCAGAGATCAGAATAGCCTATTGAAAATGTAGAATTAAATTATTTTAAATTGAATTAAGCTAGTCCTAAGGAATAGTGCTTAATCTATAGTTGCTTCACTTTTGCTCATTCTGTTTTTGTGAACTTCTTTTTTTTAAAAGACTTAATTTAATTTATTTTTAGACAGAGGGGAAGGGAGACAGAAAGAGAAGGAGAGAAACATTAATGTATGGTTGCCTTCTCACACTCCCCCTACTGGGGACCTGGCCCGCAACCCAGTCATGTGCCCTGACTGGGAATCAAACTGGTGACCTTTTGGTTTGCAAGATGGTACTCAATCCATTGAGCCACACCAGCCAGGGAGTGAACTTCTTCTTAAAAATCCACACCAAAAATATCTAATTTATGTCAGGGCTCATTTTAAATTTCACATGTGTAAAGCAGATAGCTAATAATGTCACATTTAAACAATGACAGCATTTTTGTTGTAAATCCAGGTGAAAATACTCATTCTCGCACACCTCAACAACAGCATTATTAAAAACAGCAGTTTACCCACCTGGCTGATAAAATGCTCTTTCTTCACGTGCCTTGAGATGTACCTAATGGAGTCAGCAGCCTTTTCCAAGAAAGCAACCAGAACTTTTTCTCCATCACTGATCTGTTTCTGCTTCCTTTTTTCTAGGACTTTACCTTTCACTACCAGTTTACTCTCCTCTGTATCTGCAAAAGAGTAGCGATCCACGTGGTCCCTCATGCAAAGTAATTTGGGAAGTTTTTGCAGAAATAGCCTCTTAACCCAGGGGGCCATGGGATGGTACGTCGAAGAAGATCTGTGGTGAACGTTAATGACAAACACGGTCACAATAATTGACAGGGTAACAAAAATCATGATGAACAGTAGGTACTCGCCAATGAGAGGAATGACCTTTGACGAAGACGGGATGATCTCTTCAATCACTAAAAGAAAGACTGTCAGGGAAACCAGAACGGAGGTCGATAGGGAAAGCTTTTCTCCCTCATCAGAGGGTAAATAGAACACGAGGACCGTCAGGAAGGAGAGCCCCAGGCAGGGGATTATCAGGAAGAGGGTGTAGAACAGAGGCAGGCGGCGCAGGACGAAGGAGTAAGTGACGAATGGGTACGTGTACAAACCCTCTCTTCTGTTCCCCTTCGTCCCTTTTGCATTTAGTATTTCCCACTCTCCATTATCAAAGAAGTCTTTTCTGTCGACGTTTTCATCGATCAAAACGAGGTCAACCATGGTACCGTCGTAAGTCCAGGACCCGAACTTCATGGAGCAGTTCTGCCGGTCAAATGGGAAAAACGTGACGTCCATGGTGCACGAACTTTTATAACTGGCAGGAGGGGTCCAAACGACAGTTCCGTTGGATTTCACTATGACTTTGGTCATGAGGGAGCCTTCGAAACGTCCATCAGCACTGTAGTGAAAGTAGTTTTATTCAATAGTAAGTTGAACGCATGAAGGTATTTTTTTTAGTTTAGTTTTGCCAACCACTGTACTATTTGCATTTTATTACTTTCTCTCTACAAGGTTAAACAATTTCGCAAAAAGAAACAATACTCTTATTACTTGCAGTTGTGCATTTCTCTTATTTATTTTACCAGCGTCAGGCTTTTCTATTTCTAGTCCTAATCTGCTAGTGTCCTTTATTTTTGTGATACTTACTTTTCAAAGAGAACTATGTCAGGAAGCCAGAGAGATTCTGATGGGACTTTGATTGAATGAATTCCACCATATTCATCAGGATTCCAGCGTAATTTGTGGTCTGTCCATTCCTGCATAAAATTAGCGTACTGTAATTTTATTCTGACCATTCAATGTTTTATACTTTGAGGTCTTTAAGTTTATGTTAACCCAGTGTTTTATTTAAAAAGGGTGAATCCATCTGCTTTAGGTTTTATGACCCTCTCTGTAGCGGTTGGACAGCTAGGGCTTAAGCCACCCGAGTCTCTGGTCTTTCCCAGGCCCACACACCTGTCCTACCTGGGATTTCTAAAATTGCCACATCTACCTCACAAACAAGAGGCTCAGCAACAAATGACACTAATTCATAATCCATTTTTTCAGCCTATTTTTTCTTAAGAAACAAAAAGCAATGATAGATCTAATTGGTCCATTGATATTTTAATTTCACGATGAAGGGTACAAGAGATTTTAAATGTCACTCAAGAGTCTTGGACAAATATCCACCCACTATGTTAATATGGAACATTCAGTGTCTGCTGACTACTCTTGATGACATTATAGCTTTTATCCAATAAAACAAATATTTTCTAAGAATTTTTTCTAAGTTCTAATCTGAACTTATTTTGGGAGCACCCAATTACAATGTTAAATTATATTTCTAATATTATTAGTCTCCAGATGCTTCCATAGTTTTTCTCATAATAGAATGAAATCATTTAGCATGTTTACAGGGGCCAATGGATCCAGATTAACAGGCCTGGCCATTAATTGATTTGATTATGAAATTTAAGAGGATGATATGTGGATGACACAATTACAATAGAAATGGACTTTCTTAAAAAGATTTTGGATCCCTTATCTCATGAAATCTGACCTGAAAATTAAATTCTTCTCTTCTACTGTCCCTCATGTGGACAGCTGAGTAATGATGTAGGATGATATTAAATGACATTTTAGAAAGATAGAAAGTTATGCCCATTGTGAAGCTTACTGGAGCCCAGTGATGCCAACTTTGTTATTAAAAATTCAGGAGTCAGCAGATGGATAACTCGATTGAATGGTAAAATGTTAAAATAAGCATGATGCCTGAAAATGATAGAACTATGTACTTTAGATGTGATATTGTCTATTTTAGACAGTATTTGAGGCTCAAATCTTTGAAAAACAAATTAAGAAGGTATGGGTCTTTAAGAAGCCACACTCTAAAGAATAAAAAAATGACATGACTATTTATGGACAAACCATGCATACAAAAGCTGACAGTTGAAGAATCCAAACTAATGAGGTATTTACCGTATTTACTTGGTGCTTATAGGCTTAGCTTTCTTTTTATTTCCTTTTCCTCTGCCCATTTTGCAAAGCAAATATAGTTTCATTCTTATGGATAATTTGTCTCTTGCCAAGGAGACTTTTACCATCAGCAGCAGGTCTGAGTCCCAGAAAAGTTGAAGGGAACTCAGAGAAGCATTTTTATTGGTTTGTTTCACTTTCACCTCATTTATGGTTTTAAATTTTAGGTACCGAAAAACTTGTTCTTTTTGTGTCCAGTTCTATATGCAAACAGTTGTATAATCACTAACACCATGAAGATATCAGAACAGTTCTGTTACCTAATAAATTTCATATTCCTAATCAACCCCTCCCACGTCCCCAACCCCAGGTGACCACCGGTCTGGTTTCCAATCCTTTAACTTTGCATTTTCTAGAATGTCATATAAATGGAATCATGTAGTAGATAGCCATTTGACCCTGATTTCTTTTACTTTTCATATGGATTTTGGATTCTTCTATGTTGTGTCAATAGCTTGTTCATTTTCATTAGTGAATGGTATTCCATTGTATGAATACGCCATGATTTATCCATTCACCAAGTGAAATATTTGGATTCTTTTCAGTTTTTAATGATCATCAATAAAGCCACTATAAGCATTTGGCCCAGTGCTTTGGATGAAAAACATTTTTTTTCTATCGGGTAAATGCCTAGGAGTGGGATGTTTAACTTCATATGAAACTGTCAAGCTGTTCCCAAGTGGCTGCAGCATTTTGCATTCCCACTAGCAACGTCTGAGAGCTCCAGGTGCTTGGCATCTTCTCTGGTCTTGGTATGGCCACATTTTTATTTTATTTTATTTTTAAAATATTCTGTTTGTCTATTTTTAGGCAGGAGGGAAGAGAAGGAAAAAGAGAGGGAGAGGAAACATCAATGTGTGGTAGCTTCTTGCATGCTTCTCACAGGGGACCTGGCCCACGACCCAGGCTTGTACCCTGACTGGGAATCGAACTGGTGACCCTTTGGGTCACAGGCTGGTGCTCAGTCCACTGAGCCACACCAGCCAAGGCCACATTTTTTTAATTTAACTATATTATAATAGTTGTACAGTGGTATATCACTATGATTTTTAATATGCATTTGCCTAATGACTAATAATATTGAGCATCTTTTCATATGCTTATCTGCCATCCATATATCTTATTTGGTGAAAGGGCTGTTAAATCTTTGCTGTTTTTATTATTATTATTGAAAGAGAGAAGGGAAGGGAGGGAGAAAGAGGAGAAGAGAAACATCAGTATGAGAAAGAAACAATGACCGGTTGCCTCTTATACACACCCTGACCTGGGACCCAACCCACAGCCGGGCAGGTGCCCTGACTTTGGATGGAACCAGTGAGTTTTCGCTTTGGGGGGATGACACCCCACCCACTGAGCCACACCAGTCAGGGCATACATCTCTGCATGGTTTTAAACTGTGTTGTTTTCTTATTACTGAGGGCATTTCTCTCTCCCTTCTTTTTTTGAGTTTTCAAATATATTTTTATTGTACCAAAGAGTCATATTCTACTTAAAAAACCAAGAGGCATTTTTCCAAGATATAACCCAAAGGAAGGGAGGACCGGTGAAGGAGGCTCAGAGGTAACTTTCACTTATTACTCAGTGTGTAGAGTTCTTTATAGATTCTCTATAAAAGCACTCAATTAAATATTTGATTTGCAATATTTCTCCACAGTGTGTGGTTTCATAATTCTCTTGACATCTTTCACAAGACAGACATTCTAAATTTTGATGCAGTTCATTTTACCAGTTGTATTTTTATGGATTATGTCAGACCTTCAGAAATTTCTGCCTAATCCAAGATCACAGATATTCTCTCCTGTGTTTTCTTCTAGAAAGTTTACAGTTTTGGAAATTACATTCAGATTGAAGACCCTTTTTGAGTTAATTTTTTATTATGGTGTGAATATAGGTTGAGTTTCTTCTTTTCTTTTCTTCTTTTTTTTTTTTTTTTGCATATAGATGTTGAATTGTTCCGGCACGTTTTGTTGAAAAGACTGAACATTCTCCATTGATTTACCTTTACACATTTGCCAAAATCAGCTAACCATATATGTACGGAGGTCTATTTATGGGCTCTTTGTTCTGGTTCATGCATCTGTGTGTCTCCCTTTCCCCAATACCACACTCTCTTGATCATCATCACTTTCTAGTGAGTTTTGAAACCATGTAATGTGAGTCTTCAACTCTATTCTCCTTTTTGAAAGTTGTTTCAGCTATTGTAGTTCCTTTGCTTTTTCAGGTCGTCTCTCCAGTGTCGCCCTCCTGCTGTGGGAGGGCCTGACCCTTCCTTCTGCTCCAGGGGTGGGCCTGCCCCTCAGACCTGCCCACCTTGATCTTCAGGGACCAGATTACTGTCACTAAAATACCATGAGACTCCTGGGGCCACTGGAAAAGAGGTTGGCTATACTCTTTCCTACTGAAGTTGAACATAGGAAGCTCTTCGAGGGTGGAGCTGAAGTAGCCACCGTGTTACCACTACCGGGTCCAGGATGAGATCAGAGTCACCCGGGGCTGTGGAGCCCAGAGGCACCCAGAGGAACACCAGGCCTTGAGGATATTGCTTGAGCCCCTGGGTTCAAGTTGCATGCAAAGCCAGCCCTGCCCTTGGACTTTTCCGATTGTGGAAGCCAGTGACTTCTATGTATGTGTATGCCAGTTCAGGTTGGCTTTCATGTCGCTTGCTGGAAAGTTCCCAGTTGATCTGGTGGCAATCCGAGCAGACCTTCAGCAGGCAGTATGCTGCAGGCACACAGGCAGTGACCCCAGACGACACAAACTCAGGCGTCAGTCACGCTCTTATGTTCCAGCTCATCTCGGAAAAACAATGGCAGTGAGCACAGCTAATGAGTCAACCCCACACGACCCTTAAGGTTACTGGAAATGAAATTGCCTGCTTCTCAGACCCAGTTTTCTCTCTTCTCCAGCACAGCCAGGCTCCCCCTATGCCCAGTTCTGCCCTGCAAAGGAGGGAGGTGGACTGCTGATATCATGGAGCCCCGGCCTCGGTGCAAATACCAGCCTTGCTTACTGGCCTTCTGACAGCAGCGTGCACAGCTGTGTTCAGAGATAACACCAGTGTAGTGGTACACTAGGGGGCTCACAGTCTGGGGGAAGTAATGCATTCCGCAAGTATGCCCAGCTTGTGTTCGCACAGAACACACCACCACTGTACTCCTAGCCAATAAACAAGCAATCTAACAGACAAATAAAAACTGTATACCCGTGGTCCTTGATATGCAGGGGGGCTGGGTGCAGTTCGGGCATAAAGACACTGAACAGCATTATGGGTAGGCAAGGCAGTGCTGAGGAGCTGACATCTAAGTGGAGACAGGAAGGGTGAGTGTGGGGTGGGGGCAGGGAGGTCTGCCACGGAGGAACAGTGAGTGGGAAGGCAGAAACGGATGTGCGGACGAATGAGGGGTGCATTTGAATCCTTGAGGAGGATATAAAGAGATCTACAGGAAGCTGATGTTGCGTTCCTGGCCAGTAAAGAAAAAAGGGCCAGGTGGGATTTTGGTCAGTGTTGCTTGCTCTGGTGCAGCCAGAAGAGATGGAGCTCGACAGCCCTGAGTCCCACACACAGACTGTCCTTTGCTAGTCGCACTCCCCTGTGGGGTCGAGAGTGTCACCTCTCACAAGCGTGGTGTCCTTTCTGTAGCCAGACCTGAGGAACCAGAGATGTTGTTCCTGACCATCCCGTCCAGAGGGGCTCGCCACATTTCCACTGGATGTGCGTCCACCAAGATGCTGGCTGAGCCCCCGTACCCCAAGCTGACCACGTGTGAGAGTCAGTGAGGTCAGGATGAAGATGCAGAGCCCAACTCCTCTATCTTGTCCTTTAAGAAGCGGTGAGATTTTCTGGGCACCTTCCTGTTGTCTCAGAATCCCTGGGAGCATCTGGAGATGAACCTCCTGCCTCTCCCTTCTTAAAGTATGAGATTAGAATAATATCCTGAGTTCGTGCAGCACGTTCTAGCCAGGCCTCTCACAGCCTTTTGCACATACCGGCTCCCCTTTGTGCAGCTCGTGGTGGAGGGCTGAGTTAGCGTAGGAAACTCGGGAGCGGGAGCGCAGGGTGCTTCAGGGCCAAATGTCAAAGTTAATCTGCCACTGAGAAGAAAAGGCAAAGTACTCCAAGTCTAGGTTTCTTAATTCAAAAAAGTACAATTTCAAATCCCTGCCATAAATTGTCCCTTTAAACGGTCTTTTCTTACATATATTGCCTGAACTATTACTCATAAATGTCTAGCTATTACTACAATTCAGAACAAAATTTCATTTAAACTTAAATCATAATATTTTTACCATGAATAAATTCTTCAAATTACTTTCAGTTTAATACTAAGACAATTAGATAATAAGAGACAAATATTCCTTGCTGTTGCTTTAATTTGCAGCCTTTGGGATATCCCTGGGAAGTCAAGTTATCTTAAGGTCAGATGAGAAATTCTTAAAACCAAATTAATGTTGAGTCATTGTAATCTTTAAGACAGGAACACGATATATAATATGTCTCATACTCCCATTTAGCTCATGAGCTGTCCGTGCCAAGAGTTGGAATTCATCATTCAGGCAGGATGAGGAAGCCTACAGAGGTGGCATGAGGAAATGACACTTACACTGAGTCCCCATCACACGCCAGGTAATGAGTGAGTCACATTCACACACACGGTCTCCTCCAACCTCCCAAGGACACCGTGGGCTAGGCATGGCTCCCCTTTGATAGATGAAGACGCTGAGGGCCAGGGAGGTGGAATGACTGGCCCAAGTTCATGTGACAGGCCTTTTGATGCCCAGCTCACTCTCCTCGATTCTTACTGAGGGCCCCCCTGAGTGAGAAGAACATGCTGGCCTCCCTTGCTAAGGTCAGAGAGAAGCTGTAGGAAGGTGGGAAAACAAGATGGTGAGGTCAGAGATGAATTGTAAGTGCCGCTGCAGGCTGTCCGAGAAAATCGGGCTTCGAGGAGGTCGCCCAGCGCTTCCCAGCGGGTCTGTTTCCTGTTTCTCCTCAAAGACCAGCCCCAGGGACCTACCCAAGGAGACCTTCATTATGTTTGCTGAACTTTTTGTTAACCTAAAACGGGAGTCAGCTATTGGAGGAAGAACACTAGTTCAAGATGTTGGCCTTGGCAGATATGCAGGCAGCTTTCTTTTCCTTGGGATCATCCTGGGGAGAGGAGAGCAAACTGCTCTCAGCTGCGGTGCAGCTGACTCACCCGGCATCTCACTGTCCCATTGGTGTTTACGCCCAACGGTGCCTAGCCCCGTGCCCCACACAGTGCCCAGCACATAGTAGGTGCTCGGTAAGTGCTTGTTGAGTGAGTAAATTTGACATCTGTCATCACAGTGATTATTCACACGATACCATCTAGGCAAAGAGTCCACCCTTGGGTCCTTAATGAAAGGTGGGTTTCATTTCCCAGTACCTTTGAGGGGCTGCTGACGCAGTTTTCCCAGGCCTGACCATGACAAAGCAGAGTCTGAGCAGCTAAGGCATTAAGTACCTGCTCATGCAGTTTCAGGAGTCGGTGTTAATAATCTATTTATAATGTGTAGGGTTTTGATTTCTCCCTGGAAGCACGAAGGAGGAAGACAAATGAATTTGCAAAATAAATCAATAACATAAAAATAGCTCCACAGAGAGGACTTTCTCAGGATGTCACTAAATTTGCGCTCGATAAAGTTCTTGGTTACAAGGATGGAAGAGGAATGTCTAAATATACCAATGGAGAACTGTGGAAATAGAAGATAAGCCAGAAGAATTAGATAAAAACAAATAAAAACTTATATCTCAGTTTTGTATGCCACCATGGAACATGCTTTTGTTCCAAGTCGGTAGAATTTTGTTCTCTCTGCAGGTATAAATTAGGGAGTAACTTTCAGGGTCTGGGAGGGAAATGAGAAAACAGGAGGGTGCGATCATTTCTATCCCATTTCAGCCGAGCTATGCAGGGTAACTGGAAAGAATTTCCCAGAGGTTTGCTCCGGTGTGAGAGCTGTGGAGAGTCTTGTTGCTGGGAATATTATTCAGGTGATTCACAACTTCTTCACATTTTTCGGCCTGTACATATCTATTGATTATGCAAGAGCTAGTTGGAGTATTTCCTCCCCTTGGAAGCTCTCCCTGCTTTTCTCCCTGTCTCATTTCTAATTTTGTAACAACATAGTACCTTATGTACGCGTTCTTTGTAGTGTTTATAGTTATTTTTTAACTCAACACTATCTTCTCCATTTAAAGGCAGGGCTGTGTTTCACTCTTTGTATATCCAGGATCTAGCAGAGTGCCTGGCACCTAGTAGGCTCTCAATAAACCTTGTGGGATGAACGGAAGATGCTGTGAGCCCTTCCTGCATTCTCTCTTCAGTGCCTTTCTGGACCAGCTCCATGAGATGCCAGGGAGGCTGAGGAATCAAAGCCTTTGAAGACCTAGACTAGGAACTACACGGGGACAGCTCTGTGAGAACTGGGCACCTCCCATCGGCTCCTCCAGTCTGAGGGACGGCGCGGGTTCTTCACGTAACCTGAACTGCACTTAACTGTGTGGAGCCTCGGACGAGTCACTTCAGTTCTCCAAACCTGAAGCGTTTTCTCATCCGCAAAGTGGGAGTCATAACAGAACTTATGTTATAAGGTAACTGTGAGAATTAATGGAGTTCATTCTCACGAGGACTTGGCAGAGTGCCTGAGCACTTAGCACTCAATAAATATTAGGTATTATTGTCATTAGCTGCCCTGAAACTGAGATCCATGTAAAACACCAATTATTGTATTTTCAACATTGATTGTATTGTACTTTTATCATCTATTTTCTTTTATCTTTCATCTTTCTTTTTTACCCTTAAAAGATTTTTTAAAAGTCTATAATGTAACATCATAGCAGAGTTCAAATGCCTCCTACTCCATGCAGCCTTCCCTGCCTGCCACTCATGCCATAGAATTCACCTTTTTTTTTTCTTGCTATTGTATCACTGTACTGTAACATGGCACTTATTGAATGATACCTATTGTGACATTCCACTCCAAATCCAGTCTGTGAGTGGGACAGCTCAGATAACATTCTCTGCAGGTCTACAGAATGCTGAGCTGTTCCCCTACTTTGACTCCTCCTGTGATTCAGAAACAGGTCTTGATGTTTAGTACAAAGGCTAGGTGCGGCAGAGAAGCTCGAACCAGGGAAACCCAGGTTCCCCCCAGAGGAGTTACTGGACTTTTCTGTCTCTGTAAATGGGGACAATGATACCTGCTTCGCTAATCCAGAGTGACGGAGAAATGTAAATAAGAGAGACGACAACCCTTTGCAGATGAAATGCGACCCCGGTCTATTATTCTCACCAGGTCTATGAAGTGGGTCCCTGAGTCAGCAGGCTGGTTTTTCCAGGCATCACATGGCTGCACGCCTACAGATTTCTCTTGCTCCATTTTGGGTGTTGGAGATCTTTGGACTTTTATTCTGTCTTCACCTGGAGGCACTCGCCAGGCCACTCTGAGCCCAGTGGCATAACTTTGCCGGGAGTCATTCCCAGAGCTTTCGTCAAGGCCTGAGGAGCTCGTGGCTTCTTCCCTTCGTGTCTAATCTTGTTCTCTTTGGCTGAAATGCTTTCTTGTTTTCAGGATTTCAAGGAAGCAAAAAGCACCTGCTACCCCAATATTACAGAACAAGGGTCCCTGGGCCGTGTTTTATGTGAGAGAATAATCTCAAGGAGCAGATGGAGAAGGGGGTGTGTGTGAAGCAGCAAAAGTTTGTTATTTTATTTTTCTGACTTCTTCAACCTATTTACATGTTAACAGAAATTTTTTTCTTCTCTCCCCTGCAGGCTCAAGCACAGGACTTCTTATTGATTTTTATTAACTCAAGATTCCTCCATATTTCACAGCTTCTAAAGTGCAAAAGTAAGTTAAGTCACTGAGGAATGAGATAGTTATATAGAAAAATATGATTATTTAAATTGTATTTTTATATCTATATTCTCAGCTAATTATTTTCTCCTGAGCATATTTATTTACAAGTAAAATACTATGCAAATCTATTTTATAACTTGCTAACATACCTACCAAGTAAAGCACTGGAGAAATTGAAAGTAGTAAATGTTATAATAATTCTCTAACTCTGATAAAAGTTTAGTGACACTAAATGAAGCCTATGGAACCTCCTCATAGCTTGTATCCATTGCACTTTATAAACAACTAGCAGAAAGAACTACACAATGTCTACTAAACCGGAATAGATAACTAACTTACTTCAATTTAAATAAATGAAAAATATTACGTAAGTGTGATAAAATCAAGTGAGATATTTAAGACAGCCCCACCGGGAAGATTTTGAATGGAGATTAGGCAGTATCTGGACATTCATTAAAAAACTAGAAACTGCTGCCCTGGCCGGGCGGCTCGGAGGACTGAAGCACCGCCCCAGGCGGGTCTGAGTCCCCGGCGGGGCGCATACCAGAGGCACCCAACGGCTGATGCTGCTCTCTCACATCAACGCCCCTCTCTCTGTCCCTCTCTCCCCCTTCCTCCCTCTCTAAAATCAGTAAACATATGCTTGGATGAGGATTAAAAAGAAAATTAAAAAGCAAGCAATTGCCACCAAAAACAGAAACAAAAATAAACAATTAAACCAGCCTTCTGTCCTCCTATCAAGGCAGTGTCGATATTTTCTCCTTTCATATCATATATGCAAAACTGGGTTTTGAAAGGTAATGATTTCCTGACAACTCTAGACCAAGCTCCTCCCAACAGATGCTTCTGTTTTAGGGAACAGGTGGTAGTGGAGCTAAGAGCAATCAGCTAAGGGGAGAGCTAAAGACTATTGGAAACACGCTCTTTGTTGTATCAGAAAAACGTATACTCGTTATCTCGTTTGGGTTTCCCTTTGCTCTGAAGTTGACAGTGGGCGGCCTTCTGTCCTCTCCCATTCTCTCTCTCTGGGGAGCAACAAGGCAGGTTGGGGGAGATTTCCCACGGAGGACCAGTGGAGCGCGGGAGAAGTCAACGTCGCTGATTTTCTCGTCCAGTTGCAGTACCTTCGATGGGGCAGAGCTGCACCCTGGAGCCTTCACCCCTTTCCTCCAAGCAGCACGGAGAGCAGTGCCCAGGCCTCCCTTCAGCCTGCCCACGCGGAAGGTCCTGCAGGAGCCACGACAGAGGGAGGCGCACCCAGCAGAGTCCAGGCCTGCTCTCTGACTCTCGCCAAGGAAAACAAAAAACTGATGGACTCAACCACTCCCAGATATCTCCCCGAGGAACCTGAAATGCTCTTTAAAATAATTACTTCTTAAGTGGGAGCCTTTCTAAATAGAATGGAAGTGGTTGGTTCGGCAGACACGATCCTGGGACTGACATTTACCTGTTTGAGCCACACATTTGTTGTCATCAGCTGGTTCTTTTCATCCTAAGAAAATGACAATTAAAAAGCTGCAAATTCAGTTTAGGTGAAGTTCATCTTGGGTTTTGGGGGGTCAGAAAGAGCTCAGAGTCTTACCTTTGAGGAGATCAAAGTGTAAAGGATTCCCGACTTAAGGACAGTTAAATGGCACAGGATCTTAAAATGTTATGCGTATTTTGCTTAAAATGTAGAATAATAATTAAAGCAAGTAGCAGTTCCTTGTGGTGATGTTTATAGATAATTGCATAACCCAGAAAGCACTTTCAGGGTGCCAAGTAGAATTAAATATTAGCTAAATTAGAGGTGGGCTTTGCATGATTTTCTGGGAGGAACCTAGGGGCACCGAGTCAGCTGAGGTGCATGAGTGTGTGTGCTGTGGCGAGGCGGGGGGTTTGGGTGACACAGGAGGATTGTTCTGGGACTGTGGAGACACTGCAAGATGCTTTTGCAGAACCTAGGCTACTTGCAGTTCACTGATCTTCCAGGAACGCAATCATGGCTTAACAAGTTTAGCAAGAAAATCAGCAGAGAATGCTGAAGCATGGGCGAGTCAGGGACAGGTATGCTGGCACTCCCGGAGAAGGAGTGGTTGCCTAGGCAATCGCTCCGGTGCTGTCATCGTCTCTCTGCCCTCTCTGCCCTCTCTCCACGCAGATGCCCCTGCCAGCCCTCCGCAGCTGGGAGGACAGTGGATCTGCTCCGGGCTCAGTTCTCGCTCCTCTCCAGTCCCCGCTTGCTCCTCACCCTGGGTGCTCTCCCTGGATACAGCACACCGCCAGGGACAACGCCTGCCCTAGCAACCAATACCCGCCCCCCAGCTGCAGAAATGTCCCACACTAAGAGTGTTGCAAGAAAGTGCAGTCTGTGACGCATCTCATTCATTCCTCGGGTCATTTCACTGGCTTCTCGGGGAGGGTTTTCTCTCACAGTAAGTTACATTTAAAGTTCAAATGTCAGACATGGGGAAAGAAAACAACATAAAATCTCAGACTCACAAACAGGTTAAGGAATGCATGTTCTTTTTAGGTTAGTGCCAAGAATTACTCACCACATCTACAAGCTGAGATATTTTCAATCCAAAGTATACTTTTATGGTGTCGTTAGAATTTAACACAGGGCGAACCCATTTCTGATAGCCGTGGAATAAATGTCTGAGGAGTGCGTCTTCGTTTTCGGCTATGGAACTGGATTCTGCAGGGGCTGCAAGAATCGAGAAGGACCCCGAATTAATGGGAGAGGCACAGTGACCGCTTTCCCACCCAGTGGCCTGAACTGTCCTATATTTCTCCGCAGCCTGCCTCATTCAGCAAGACAGTTTTGCAGGTAGCAGGGTTCTCTTTAACCATTCTCCAGGCCCACGACACACCACTAGAAATAGTCTGTACACGCTTACCCAGAACTTTACTCTCATGGGATCTTCACATCACGAGGTCGACACCTTGACCCCAGAAGATTATCTACAGTCGCCCCCGTACTCTCTACCTCCTGTCTCACCCCCTTGCACGCACGGCTCTCTCCATGCACCATTTGCCACCCCTGTTCCCTGTTTGGCCCCATGTCCCTTGTCCTACTTTGCTGTGTGCACGGACGGTGGGGCCGAAGTAGATTTGCAGTTGTAAGAATGCAAAATGCAGCATTTATCTGTGTATTATCATTTGTTCCTTGGCGTGTTACTTTTCCGTATGGACAACCGCAAGCCTCCTTTGCCCCACCCCGTATCAGTCATTGTCTGTCCTTGAGCTCCAGGAGGGCAGGTACAAATCCATTTCCTTTGATGATCCTTTTCCAGCACCTCAAACAGTGCCTGGCCCACAGCACGTGCTCATTTTATATCTATTTAACGAATGAGCCACCACAGGGTATATGTGTCGGGACCCTTTCCAGACATTCAGCACATATCCCACAAACACCTGCCCTGTGTCCTGTGCTGTTCTCTTGCCTCCCTCCGGAGGGAGTCCTCCCCCACGGGGACCTGCCCTCAGGGGAACCGTCCGTCATCCACAACCAAGCTCGACACTCTTCTCTGCCCTTAAATGTTCAAGAGTCTAAGAAACACCCTAATTTCAAGGTTTAACCCTCCAGTTGAAGAAACAGTTCAAGAAGGCAGTCTGGAGGTATGTTTTGTTTTTTTTTCAGTGCTTTGCTATCAAATTCAAAACACGAAAACTCTTTGTCGTCATTTTACATACAGGCCCTCTCTTCGTGTATTCAGTGTCCTATCGGTGTCCTAGAGCAATGCGCTCTGCACGGAGTGCTTCACCAGAGAACGCCCCTTTTCCCTGAACTGAGAGACACCTGATGAACAGCGATCGTGTGTAAGACACCCCTCAAGTTTACCCGATCAAACCCTAAAAGTCTAAGTAGGAAGAAAAGCACATCAGCAAACAATCCCGGGGTGTGCACGAGCCCGTTGCTTTGCCAAGGGAGCAGTCATTCGAAATGAACAGGCAGCATTCCTTGGAGTGAACAGGGGCATGGGGAAGAGAGGCTTTGCGCTCTGTCTGCCTCCACAGTTTTCCCTTTCCCTTTAGAAAGTGTATTAAAATGCAAATGAGTGATAGAGATGCAACGGTGCATTTGCACTTATTTACTTAAAAAGCTAACCATTCTCCAGCTTTGATGCTTCACACTCTCAGCACGCAGAGCTGCATTAAGGAGCAGGTCAGCTGGGCGGCTGCCAGGGCAGCACTTGGTAATGGACCTAAAACCTTACCGGAATTGGAGGGGGAGGGAGGGCAGAGGCAGTCACTTGTTCAGGCTGAGGAGTTTCCTACCCCTCATGCCATCTTAACTTCCTTCAGAATACATTGCAGCAGTGACTGCTTCCCACCCTCTCCACTGGCGCCACCCTAATCACGAACTCCATCGTCTCACTCTTGGACTTGTGTTCTGCTTCCTAACCTCTCCCACTCTCGCTCCCTGCACAGCCCACTTCCTGCCCAGCACCTAGAGCTGTTTCTTGCGTGCATCTGGTGCAGTCCCAGCTTCCAGGAGTGCCAGAGCCCTGACCTTCCCTGCGAGCTCTCGTGCCCCAGTTCGGCCCAGTGAGTACAAATTACATAAGTCCCTCTCTCACAACAGATGGAGACCCTACAGGGAGGCTGGGACTCCAAATAATGTCTGAACAAGACACACACACACGCCCTTCGCTCGCACAACCCTGAGCCTTTATAATTCGGGACACACGAGAGGGATCCTGGAGGAGCAGAGATTGTACCTGGGAACTCCCTTTCCTGGCAGGAGAACATTACTGTCATTCTGAAGGGAGGTGGAATCACATGTTGGGGGGGGGACTTCTAAAATGAGGACCTTGACCTCCCCAGCATTGCCACTCCCCCAACCATCTCCTCTGTGAGGATAGTTGGATCCAAAGGGAAATAAACAGATCTGCTTTTCCGGGGACCTGTGTACGGTTTGATCCATGTTGCCAGTGTCAGAGGGTGAGTGTCTGTCTGCACCAAGGAAGAAAAAGCATAACTGCACTGGCTGTTATGGGCTGAATGTTTGTGTCCCTTCGAGTTCATATGTTGAAGACCTGACCCCTATTGTGATGTATTTGGAGACAAGGCCCATAAAGGGGTCATTAAGGCTAAATGAGGTCGTCAGGGTGGGGCCCTAATCAAGCAGGATTGGTGTCCCCAGGAGAAGAGGAAGAGAGACCAGGGATCTCTCTCCACGCGAGCACCGAGGAACAACCACACGAGGACACAGCCAGAAGGCAGCTGTTTACAAGCCAGAAGGAGAGTTCTCACCCAAAACGGAATTTCCTGGCCCCTTGGTCATGGATGTTTAGCCTCCAGAACTGTGAGAAAATAAATTTGTTAAGCCACCAGTCGGTAGTATAATATCTTTTTAAACCTCACCTGGGGACATTTTTTTTCATTGTTTAGAGAAAGAGGAAGGGAGAGAGAGAGAGAGAAACGTCCATTGGTTGCCTTCTTGTATGTGCTGCGACTGGGGATCACACCCTCAACCTGGGCATGTGCCCTGACTGGGAATCAAACTCATGACCTTTTGGTCTACAAGACAACGCTGCAATCAACAGAGCCACATTGGCCCTGCCTGTAGTATAGTATTTTGATATGGCAGCCCAAACTGACTCCTATAAATCTGTAGTTACTAAAACAGATGAGAGAGAGAGAGAGAGAAATTGGGAGGGAAGGAAGGAAGGAGGGAAGGAAAAAGCCAAAAGTTCAGTGCTTTTGCCTAGTATCTTCAAGCTTCCTGAAACTTCTCAGAATGGAAGCTGAAGTGATCTATGTTACTGGAGCAGACACAGAGCATAGCCCTGGGAGTGTTTTTGGTTTGTCCTTTCTGTGAAACAGGAAATCATGAGGAAGGGCAAGTGCTTCTGCCATTGATGCTTTGAGGCCAGGGCCTCGACAGACATGTGATGACGTTCGGTGGATGAACAGGGGAAAGAGCGAAGGCACAAAGGCCATAACGGTGCCTTCTGAGCACAGGGGATGGACCCCAGCCCCCAGCGCCAGAGAATGCAGAATGTCAGAAGCACTCACAATTACTGGAACAGGTGGTGTCCGAGCTAAGGAACAAATGGACTCCTGAAAAGCTGTGTGTCAGCCAAATTTTTGCAAACAACTTTATATTTTAAGTGAATTGACAAGAGCAATATTCTGAGATAAACTGACAAAGTCAAGAAACTTCTCTTGGATGGTGAGGACCACCTTCCACCCCAAAGTCAGCTTCCTGACACGTAGGGGTAAAAGATCATTTACATTTATAAATAATTTCAGCGTTAATTAAACAAGACAAAAAAGCAAAATGAGAAAGCAAAGACGAAAAAGTTGGAAACATCTAGGACTACCTAAGCCCCTCATTTACAGGTGCACAACAAGGAAGTGACTTGCCCAGGGCCACCCAGTTCAGTTAGTAAGGGGGTGGGGGTGGTCTTCTGACTCCCAAGGCGACAGTCTGTCCACCCGCCCACGAGATTCTCTGGGCCCTGAGGAGACAACAGGCTCTTCCCTCCACTCTCGTCTCCTTACTGCCACATAACAACTATTCCGACAACTCACTTCTGCAAACGTGTTCATTGTTACTGCTATTTCTGTTGTTGTTAGCATTGTATTTTCCAAAATACTGTACTGTTGTTTGAAGTAATCTATTGCCAGAAGAATAATATTCCAAAACTGGGGCGCAGATAATCCGTCTTTGGTCTTACGGAGACGCTCGACACTGGTGACTGGGTCCTCTGACCCTACTTGAATCTCCCTCTGCCGCAGCTGGCACCAGGCACACTGCTTTCCCCAGGGACCCCTAGTATGGGCACCTCTCTCTGTGATCGCCCTTCCTGGAGGTGGGCACCCAATGCTTAGCAGTGCCGGAGAATTCCTGTTTCAGATTTGACTGTGGTCTTCCCACATGTCCTCGCTTTGAGCCCTGCTTTGTGCACCCCTCTCCCCCAAACACACACACTTAGTCTAATGCACATCTTCGGAGGGTGTGAGCTGCCTGTTAAGGCTTTTCACCACGTCTTTTGGTCAAAAAGGGCATTTGCTTGTCCCCTAAACCCCAGTTTCTCCCCTTTCTCTTTTCCTCTCCCTCTCTCTGCTTAACCTTTGTCTCATTTTTCTTTCTTAAAATATTTCCTTTGGTACCAGACAAGCAACTCCACGGGGGTTGGGGGAGGCAAGAAGGGGGAGAACAGGAGAGAGAGAGAGCCCTGCACGCGAGGAGCACAGAGAGGAGCGCCCTCCCTGCCTCTCGCTGGGGAAGTGCTCCAGGAGGGCACGCTGCTCTTGGCCTGGGATGCTGAGTCTGTTGCCAAACTTGTCGCTCCTTAGACCAAGAATCCAACAAATATTTATTTAGCATTGAGAGGCACTGGATTCAGATTCAGAGACACGGGACCAGAGAATTCTGGTCCCGAATCCAACCGGTGTGATCTTAAGCCAAGCATTTAACCTCGCCCAGCGAACACATGGAGTGGATGGTTGGTACGGGCCCGGCAACCCACAGGTCCTGTGCTTCTGGGATCTCTATGTTCTGGAAACAGCCACACAACCTTTCCTGCTAACGTCAAAGAGCTGCTGCTCCAGAGGCGCAGAAGACAGCCACTGAGTGCGCCACTGACCTGCGCTCCTGGCTGCCGTCTAGGGAGACAGAGGAGGCATCCAGGGGAAGGTGACCGGGGCTGGACTGTCAGGGAAGGCTCAGGACTCACTCCCAGTGAGGACGGCTGGGACCTGAACCCCAGAAAGCCGAATCGGGGAGATTTTTTTGGGATGAGTCTCCCAGGGGCAGCTTGAGACAAAGACATTTTTCTTTGGAACCTGTGGGTTGGCCTTGTGGACTCTTCTCCACAGCCACGCTTCCTTCCCCTTCTTCAGGCTCGGGGACACTGTGCTCTCTCTCTGCTCGCCCCCACGTCAGTCAGCACCCGCCTCCCACTGCAGTTTGGCAAACTCACTCCCACTGAGGCCTCAACAACGGGTAAGGCTTCATGGACGAAACTGCCCATGATTATTTATGGTGTTATCGAATACCATACATGTATTGAATAAACAACAAACCACTGTTTATTCTCAGCTGGGAGAGTAAAGAAACAATTTAGGAATTTCAAACCTCAGCAAGTACATCTGGGAGAGGCGTATTTTTTTTTTGTTTTGCTGCCTGTTGGTATATTTGGTTTTGTTTTCCATTATCGCCACCTTGTCCAAAAAAAATCGCCCCACAGATATGGTAGCCTTTTCTGTCAACACATAGAGCTAGCCTGCAGAGTGAAATCAAATAATAAATATTTCATGGATTCTTGCTAGCAGGAGAGGTTATTAGAGTGGTTTTTTCTGTTCCCTCTTGCCTCCCACATGCTAGAACCATTCCTGGGATACAGGAGATCCTCCACAAATACTTATTGAATGAATAAACACACATCCTCACGTGGTAAGAGTGATGGGAAAACAGGTGAGATATAGCCCCCATTTCTGGGAGCAGACACAAGCACACAGAGCATCATCTAGCAATACAAGAAGCGTCACGTGGCCACACACCATTATCCTTTTCACCGAAGTCAGCAATGTAAAAATGAGGAGTTGTCCCTTGTCATTTGTGTGACAAAAAGAAACTATGTCTTCACAATGATAGTCAAGTTAAAGAACTTAAGGAAAAGTGGTACGGATCTAAATATAGAAATGGACTCCAATGGACCTAGAAACATTCACACATGCGAGAGTCACTGGGGTTCTTGCATAGGTTTGTTACAGATCTGTGACTGGTGTACACAGGTCAGGACACACTCCCGAATGCTTGCAGCCCGCGCCATGGAGAGTGAGCCCCAGGTTCTCCCCCAAATCTATTTATGCAACTGTTACTATGCACAGAGGAGGATGCATAGGCGAACCCAGAGGGTTTATGCTAACTACCCTTGCTAACCAGTGACATGATTTCCCTGGAAAAAAGATGATAAGAATCAATCTTTTCATAGTAAATAGAATACTCTAGTAAGTTAAAACAAAAACAAACAAACAAAGAAACAACCCACTATGAGATGCATGTACACTAATTGTATGCTAACACACAGAGGATGGCTATTATTTTTATGATTGGCAAATAGCATTTAAGACTTTGCCGAGACCAAACTTAGTGACATTTGAAAGTGGGCTTGAGGCTGCCTGCACGTGGGAATTTCTGAGTCCCCAGTGTGAGGAGAGGCTGTGGTTTCGATGACAGGACAATGTCCGTCTGTGTGAGCCTCACTGCCTGGTGACTTTGAAATCGAGGGTTTATTTCAGAACATGGGCAAACCTGTCTCGGGGCCTCTGGTTCTCCATCTGAAAACTGCAATAATCAAATGTGGCAAAAACACTAGTAACAAATGGATACAAATTACTAGCGGGATGACACTGTTTTCTCACCGTCAGGCTCTCCGGGCTCGAACTGGTTTCCAGTGCAGCGGGAAGAGCCTTCTGTTCTTAAGTTACATACAAAGTGAAATGGTTTCAAAACCCCGAAAACTGGCAGGTTGCAAATGACTACTTTCTCCTAAGTTTTCAGTTTTCTTCCTCTTTCCTTTTTTCTTCTCTCCCTCCCTCTCTCTCTTTTTCTCTCTCTCCTTCAATGTTCCCTCTTTCTTTATTAGGAATTCCTCTATTTTCAGGAGGATGATAGTCACAGAAAACTCACACATGTTCATAGGCATTTGAAATATATTTTTGTTTAATAGTGATGTAGAAACATACCAAATACACCTACATACACACATTTATTAAAGTGCATATATATAAGTCTATGAAATAGATTGGACAAAAGTATCTACAGGCACATAAGATGATTACCAGTAGATACAATATAAAAATGCTGATCTAATAAGTTTCTGTGACAACTATTTTAACAATTCTCTGAGTAACATTTAGTGCATTTGGTAACATTTTTTTCCTGCTTTTATATCTTCCTACTAAACTAATAATGCTTCAGAAAGAATAACACAATAAATGACGAAAGCATAAACATTATGAAATTCATAGTTATGATTTCTTTAGCAATATACAGATTTTATGGAATTAGCCATCAAAGCCACCTTGTAAAGTTTATCCTAAAGATACCCATGCATTACATTCAGTAATTCTAAGCATTTTCAGTGTCATAGTTTCACCTGCCTTGCTTCATTAACTCTGCAAGCATGAAGTTCTAATTCAATTTAACTTGGGCTTACCTGAGGAGGTGACACCGAGGATGATGAGCACCAGGATAAAACCTGCCCGCGTCATGATGTCAGTTTAAGAAGGAAGATTTCTTGTTAATCACAGAGTATTTCCATCAGAAAAGGGGGTTTGCGAGGAAGAGGCAGCGGTTCAGAGTGTGATGTGCAGCCTGCGGGGAAGGAGAGCTGGAAGTGGGTAAAACAGTCTCCCACCACCTCGCATCACCCGCGTGATCTTTCCTGAAGTGCACTTCATTGATTTCCAGCCAGCTGTCAGGTCGCGTCAGGCGGAGACATATCCCTGGGTCCTAACTCCGGACTTATTAATTTACTCTCTGGCAAAGAGACACAGGGCAATGCAGACAGGAGGAAGCTAGACAACTTCCAAATGTTCTGTGGTATTTTCTCTTATGGCTGGAAGTCTGAGTCAAGGAGAAAAGCTGCATTTTAGGAGGGGGACCCAAGGAACACAGAATTTATTTATAAAAAATTGTGTATTTATTCTTACATGTTTAAACTTCAGTCACCTTCAGAGTACTCTCCATGTGATGCAATACACCTATCAAGACGTTTTTCCCACTGCTCAGAACAGTTTTGGAACTCATCAATTTCGATGCCTTTTAGAGCTTTCATAGTTTTTTGTTTCACCTCTTCCACATCGACACAAACATTTCCTTTTGAGGACTTTTTTCATCCAGAAGACAAAAAAAAAGTCAGTGGGGCAACAGATCAGGTGAATTAGAAAGGGTGGGGCACCGGGGTCATGCTGTTTTTGGTCAAAACTGCTGAGCACTCTGCACCTATGGACAGATGTGCTGTAGATCACCCATCATGAAATGGGCAAACCCATTAAAAGAGCCTTAAAAAAAACTAACTGAAGCCAAACGCAGCCTCTCACAACAACACCAGCTGGTGCACTAATACAGATGGGCTCCTAGAATATTCACCTGGATGGGGAAGCCTGTGCTACAAGGGACCCGCCCCCAGAAGATGGTTCTGTTTCTGTTTGTTTTCCCACATAGTCTACATCATGGGAGTTAGTGAAAAGTTTCTCATATTTATTGTTCCTCTTACTATCTCTTCATCTGGGACTCGCAGCTTAAGACTATGAATACCAGAGGGATCAAAATGTACAACCTTCCAGTTATAAAGTAAGTCCTGGGGATGTGACGCACAGTGTGGCCACCACAGTTGGTAATACTGTGTTGTGTATTTGAAAGTTGCTAAGAGAGTAAATCCTGAAAGTTCCCATCACAAGAAAAAAAGTTTGTAACTATGTGTGCTGATGAACGTTAACTAAACTTGTCGTGGTGATCATTTCTCTCTATATACAAATGCCGAATCACTGTGCTATATACCCAAAACTGGGGTTAAAAACGAGATCCAGCTGGGTAAATTGTAAAGGTCTTATTGGCTTCATTCCATGACTCATAAGTCAGGCAGCATCCAGTCTAGCAGATAGGAAGGAGCTCTGAAGAGCTGCATGAAATGAAACACTTTTACAGGCAGGAGGGAGCCTGGACAAGAACGCTGAGCAGCAGAAGGGGTTGGGATGTGTGGCAAGGCCACTGTCCCTTACGGGACGGCAGGGCTGCATCAGGCAGAGGACCCAACCAGTGCTGACCGGGTGGTTCCCGAGTGCCTGCTTTCATATTCCGCTTCTGGGAAGACTGAAACTGCAATTAAGTTAAATCTCAGTTTGGTGACATGGGGCTTAGCATAAGTGACTCCCTTTGGGGCCTGTTGCCTTGTTTTTAACACTAATATAATGTTATATGTCAATTATATCTCGATTAGAAAAATAATGTCTGTGGCCTTTAACGCCCTTGTTCAATGGCTGTCAAGTGCCTCCGTGTTAGAGTGCCCACTGTGGCCTCCTTGGGCCCCAGGGTCCACCTTACCCTTCTTGCAGGAGAAAGTATGGGCTCGTTTCCTTTCCTTTATGGGACCTGGGGGCTGACGATGCCACTCTTAGTTTGACTCACCCTCTTCCCAGTCGGTCGGCTTCTCACCCAGTTCGGTGCTGTCTGCACCCAGAGGCCCTAATACCTGCAGCAGATCTCATGGATGAGTGACTGAATGGGCTCGGCAGAGGGGAGGGCCAGGTGGGAGTGGTCACCTGAATGAAGCCCAAGTGTGGGCACAATGTCCTTGGGGGCATCAATGAACTCGACTTTACTGATGCTGATTTAATCCAATTTAAAAATGTCCCAGTGTCTCATTGAGCCCTCACCCTGTGTGCCATTAGCAACTTTCACACGCCAGGTGATACTCAGTGAGGTACCAATGGTAATAAGAAGAGCCCTGGGCTAGGAGGCAGGATTCTGTCCCCTTCTCTCGTCCACCCTCTCCGAGCTCCTCTCTCGGAGAACCCCTTACACCACAGGGCTCTCACCTGCCTGTCTCCCTTCCTAGACTACAAGCACCTGAGGATGGGGCTGTGTCCTCTCATCTCTGCATCCCCAGTAGATTTTACAAACAGATGCTTAAGGATGTGCTTGAGTGGGAGGAGGAAGGAAACAAGCAGACAGTGATTTCCTACCCACCCGATCGTGCTCCAGGGCTGCTGTTCGGACCAGTGTGTGTGCTTTTCCCTCACCTGTTCTAGAACCAACGATGACCATTAGCCAGGCAGCTGCCTGGGGTGTGGTGCTGTGTCCATTAAAGCACAAAGAGTCAGAAGGTGTCCATTATCCAGAGAGTATTCTGGAACCCCGGGCAAAACTTCAGCTGGCCCACTGCTGACCAAACATGCCCCCTGTGAAGAGTGCGCTCACTCATTCTGGTGAGTCTGGAGCACCGCCTGGGCCACTCCCTAACAGATGTGCTCACAATCGCCGCGGAAACGCAGCTGAAGGTGAGACGTGGCATGCAGTTTCAACTGAAGATTTTAAAAGTCCTGGTTAGCATGTTAAGTTGTGAAAGTAGCAGAATCCTAACAGTAGCTTTTAAGAAGACTTATAACCCATCCTCCTAATCTACCGACCATCAAGATTTTGGTCTATTCCCTCCAGTGCACATGCATGTCTACACATGTGTGTGCATGGTCACACACACAATCACATGGTTATCACACAGGTTCACTGCTATCCAGTTTACACGCAAGTTTATCCTTCACTGCTACTAATTGTAAATATAAACCTTGGCACCATTTAAAAGGAGAATGTTTTGATACCAACCTTGAGAAAAGAAGAAACTTTGAGGCATTATTTCATGATCTCTATGGAAGTAAAAAGGAGAATTACAGTTGGTTCCATAGTGCAATCAAGTTAATTCAGAGCTAGTTAAGCACTCACCAGCCAGGGTGCTGATTACCAAACAGATGCCCACCTGGAAGAAGGTCTCTAGTGGCGTTCTTCCGTGCGGTGTGAAGGCTGCGACACATTTACCATGTCTCAAGTACTTTCTTAAAGGCGTCCAAGATAAGCTTAACCAACTTTCAATGGCACAAAAACAAGAGCATTAACTTGATTCCCAAGATCCCTTCCAATACCAAACCATACAACCTTGTCATCCACTGAATAGGACAGAATCAATATTTAGAATAAACTCAAAAAGCTGGGATGTTGAGCGCATACTCAAAAGGTAGAATAGTTTAAAGTGACCACATTTGTGCAAGATGGGACAAAATATAGCTCTCTTGTTTCTGATTTTATTTCTATAAAAAAACTTACAAAATTAAAAAAATGAAATCATATTAGGTATCCACTTTATCATATTGGGTATTTGATGCGGACTCTGGTCAACAGCATCCACAGGGTTGTGGAAGAGACGAGGCAAATTCACATGGACCACTGGGTCCTGTGGAGGAAGAGGCCACTCTCTCAAGGGGAGAGCACGCCGACCCTTGCCTGGACAGGCTTTTATTGGCTTTCTAATAGCATATATCAAAGAAGGTTTTCATTCATGATGCTCAGGTTTGCTTTAGGTAATTACTTTCTACAGATAGCAATGGAAGGGATGTTACTGATGACTTCTTACAGATTAACAAGGGAAAATGTTGCAAATACAGGGGAATGATATGAGTGATTGGTCTGGTTGCACTTTAGTCCTTGGGAGAATTAGCACAGACTTCAGGAAGTTACTTTAAAGACATGCGGCAAACATTTGCTGCCTCAACTCAGGGTGAGGGAGTTTTAGCAAGAGCAAGTCTCAAAGCAGCCCAGGTATAATGCAGGCCCAATTTCCCGTGGGAGAACTGAACTGTAGGTTTGGTATCCTGTGTGCCCACACGCGCCTGTGGGCTTTCCAATAGGGCTGGGCTACAGTGTTTGCCATTGCCAGGCAGATAGGTTCCCTATAGGTATTGTCTTTATCGCAAAAAAACAAAAACAAACACAAACACCCCCCCCCACACACACACCCCCCAGTTGCTCAGTTCTGCGAGTACCTCGGCCACCGCAGGAACGGCATCTGGAGCAGCAGCCCTGCCCCGCCAAGCCCTCCGGCACCCTCTGCTTAGGGCAGCGTG
The DNA here is from genome assembly GCF_004126475.2 of Phyllostomus discolor. Taxonomy (NCBI): domain Eukaryota; kingdom Metazoa; phylum Chordata; class Mammalia; order Chiroptera; family Phyllostomidae; genus Phyllostomus; species Phyllostomus discolor. The sequence continues at coordinate 69,280,312 of NC_040913.2, forward strand.
TTCTGAGAGAGTTAAAGATGCTCATCCGGAGGGAGTCCAGAAACCCAGCGTCTGGAAAGGAGGCTTCGTGAGAATGATCAAAGGGCAAGGAGTTCGGACTGGGGAAAAAGGAGTCTCAGGGCATTGCCTGTGGCTACGGAAAGTTTACGTGTGACGGTGACCCCTTGGCAGCCACGCCTTTTTACAAGCCAGGAAACTGAGCCCCGGGAGGCGGAGTCATTGCACAAGGTCGCACAGCCAGCAGGTGGAGCCAGGGCCCGGATCCTGTGTGATGCACTTACTGTTACCCCATTTACCAGAGTGTATCGATTTGTAGAGAAATGATCGTGGAGAGAACACACACCTGCCTTCTGAAGACTCACCCACTCTGACCCTCTTCAGTCATCCATCGGGGGTTTACAAACTGGCTTCTCCGGGTCCTTCCTCACGTCTTATCTCAGTCATTCTTGCTGCAGCACGTCTGCCTCTATGGCTCACCAGCACTACGAGAATTTCAGATTCTCACATCTCCCTCTTACCGTCAGTGGGGTTGTGTTGTGGGAGGAATTAGTCGTGAGTGTTAGTGTTCATAGGAGTCAGAGGTCTGGAATTTCAGCGCCTGAACTTGAAAGTCTCCCTGCTCTTTGAAAGAATCTGCTATCTTTGATGGCTAACATTTCACTCTAAAGATAACTCTTAATGTGGTTTAAAACATGTTTTAACCAGTTAATTTCAATTAATTTTAATAAATTAATTCTTTACTTTGGTTTAAAACTTATTAAATCCGAAGACCCTGGGAGGGTAGCACTTTAATCCAAAAGTCTCTTAATCCTTTTTCTTCCTCTGCGCTGTTCACTTGTACGACATTGTTCCAGGAATAACATTTCTCGTGATCTGTAGAGAGGTAGCAGTCATGGCTTTGAAATAAGTATCAGATTCTTTCCCGAGACCCAACAAGGAAAGCCAAGGGCTCCTGGAAGTAACCCCAGGTTTGGCGTTAGCAGAGAGACCCGGAGAAACGACGGAGTAAGCGACGCTAAAGGTGCTGTATGGGACTTGGGAGCCCCCTGGTGGACTGCAGATCATACTGCAGACTTGATGCGACAGGCTCCTTTTCAAAGGATGTATGCTGCTTTAGATATTATTAATTCCTTAAATTTTAAATAAAAAAGGGGGGGAGCCTTCCTAAATCCCAAGCTAAGCACCAGCAGGCAGGGGGTTGTTGTTCTAACAGCTCCACCCATGCACGCACAGTTCTCAAGGGAGGAAGTGCAAACCGGCAGAAGCCTGGGTGCCTACGACTGCGCGGGATTCAGGCAAGTCTCCGAGCCGGGGAGGCGCCCTCGTCGGAACCCCGGCGTTTACCGCAGGAAGGAGAGTGCGAAGAGAGAGAAGCCTCCTCTAAACCTATCATCACAGCAGCACTTCCCAGACTACCTGTGCTTCCCAGGCATCTGGGAGAACTTCTGAGAAACACAAATTCCTGGATGGTTTCCCCAGGAATTCTGGTTCCGTGGGTCTGGAACAGGGCCCACGTGGTTTTGAAGGGAGGTCAAGTTTACAGACCACAGACCGCTGATGGCTATCCTCTTCCAAGTTATGCCACCACAAGGACCAGGAGAAGCAAACCACATTAAACCAGTGCAAACAAGGAGGAGGAGCCCTGAGGGTGCCAGGAACCCTGAGGGTCCGAAGCCCCAGAAGGCCCTGAAACCGCAGTGTCCTCAGGAAGGCATCTGTGGTGGTGAGAGGGAGGGGGGTCACACAGCCCAGCATGGAGGACCTCTGGCTGAGGAGGGGTTGCACATTGTCCCTCTGTTTTAAAAAAAAGTGATTAAAGAAGACAATTTAGGGGATACAAACAAACTTTATTTAACACTTCATGAAGTGGATGGTCTCTGAGAACTGAAAATGGGGGGGGGGGGAGGCAGGAAGATTTTAGATTTTATAGGGTAAAGAATCAAGAACGAGGAAGAGACAAACAGAACACATCTGATTGGCTAGGGCCACACAAGCGACCTTGTTTGGGGCAAGAGGTCCCAGAATTGGCCTGGCATTTGGGGACTGGCTGGTGGACTGTACTATGTTCCTGGTCAGGCAGACCCTTTGTACAGATACAAAAGTTACCTAAGTTTTGGTTTGCAGATGTGGTACCCGGGGCAGGAGTGGCTCCATCTCTGGCCCAGAAACGTATTTCGACACTGCTAATTTCATTCTTCACTTGCTCTTTCTCTGTTTCTTTTCTGAGGCTTTACTTCATCCTTTGCAAATGACATCAACGTCCTTCACTGTCGCCACCATTGAGACCATCCTTTTTGCGTGCCTTCTTCTGCTCAGGGTAACTGTTTCAGTCAGATTCCGGTCAGATTTGCCGGGCCTGAGGTTTGAGCTTCCAACCCCCACCTTTCAGAGGCGTTGATTTCACTCTAGACTCCACATCTTCCGCAGGGGTGCTCGTTAGCGCTTCCAGTCAGCAGGTGGACAGCCAGGCTTACCGTGCAGTGGAACACAGGGAGGAGGCTTACATCACAGGTTGCTGCAGAGTTTGCCTGTTCTACAAAATTGTGGAACACTCTGTAATTAGAGGAGCTTCATCTTCGCTTCATCTGGTGGGGATGCTCACCAAGCAGGCTGCTGCCAAGATGGGCTCCTGGACCCAGGTGAGTGATCCCGGTTGTCTGCAGTGGGTGGTCTGAGCCTTACCCGCGAAGGGACCACCAGAAGCTGAAGTGAGAGAGCGCTGGGTCAAAGCGGTTGAGGCCCAATCAGTCAACAGAAACAAAGGGAATCCCTGGGCAAAGAACTGGGATTTCTCAGGAGCTGGGGGGACTTAGGAACAGGGCAGGTGGGGGAGGGGATTTGGAAGGGAGCCAGGAAAGGGATTCCTGGATTTCAACTGTGGGTGCACACAGCTTTTGGCTAAAGCACAAGCGTCTGTTTTATTGAGGACCAGACAGGTGGTGTGGGGGTGAGTAGCCTTAACTAACAGCTCTGGGCCGGGTCCGATTGCAGGTAACCAATTGGTAATTACTATCTATAAAAGGATTGTGGTGTGTGGGAAGAAAGTCGGGAACCCTGAGCTTTACCCCTGATTAATTGTGTGACCTTGAACAAGTAAGTTTTGGTGGTATCAGATTCCTCATCTATTGGGTGAGGAGCTGGATTAGATCAATTCTCAAGGCTTCCTCGGGGAACCAAATCTTTAAAATATTAATGCCTGGGGATTGCACCCAAACACACTGGTTTTAACTGGTCTGCAGAAGTCTAGGAACCATGTTTTTTAAAGCTCTCCAGGCAATTCTCCCTGTAAACAGAGTGTGAACCTAGAACGTAGACCAGAAAGACTCTATGCTGCCTTTGGTTTGAACATTCTATGAGTCTCTGTTATAACAAGGGTGACCCACTATCCCAGTTTGCCCAGGACTGCCCCAGTTTTAAAACTGAAAGCCCCCAACCCAGGAAACTCCTGAGTCTTGGGCCATGTTCCACATCACCTGCTGCCCGACATCAGTGCAAAAGGAAAGAAGAGGGAGATGTTCAGTGCTCCCTGGGTGTGTGTTCACACGTGTGGGTTTTGTGTGTGACTTCACCAGGCCTGTCAGTAAACAAATTTATGACTCTGCCATTCATCTGCTACATAATTGCCATGTTATAGCTAAGTATACATTTGGGTAAAACCTACCTTACATGGATTTCTAAAGATTATCTGTCACCCATCCTAGCCTGTTTCCTGTTCTTCAACCTGATGCTTTGAGACAGCCTGTTGTTGTTTTTTTTCTAACTCTAGTAAAATGAAGAAAATTCAAGAACAGAAGAGTTTTAAAAGGTGTTCACTCATTTCTTGTTCTCCACTGCACATCCGATCTACCACCAAGTCATATTTTCTCTGTCTTCAAAACACATCCAGATTCTCAAAACCTCTCCCTGCTAAGTGCCCCCACGTCTACACCCTAACACAGCGTCAGACAAAATCAAGCCACCACATAGTCATTGTGGCAAGGTAGGCCTCAGGGACGTAACGCGGCCGTGAGAACGCGCCATGGAGGGCCGAGGGAGCGTGCAACTGACGCAGGGGAGGGGGATGGCCATCCCCTAGCCCGTGTGCTTCTGGTCGCCGCTCCCACGCCCGCTGCGGCTCTGGCTACCGGTGCATTGTAGAAACACTGGGCAGTCTTGCACAGCCAAGAACCGTATCACAGAGAACATTTAACGAGGGAGCTCCCGGGTTGCCTTCTTTCCAAATCAGAGTGACCACAAAGGAGATGCTAAAGCTTTTAGATTAAACTCAGAAAGTTTTATTTAATGTACTCCTGGACCTCACTAACTCTGGAATCCTATGTGAACACTCCAGGCAGAACAAGCCCAGGACGCAAAGATAGTGCCTTCTTTCTTTGTGTCAGATGGCTTCCATCCCTGCGCCACCCAGCGGCTGTCACGGCGTGGTGCAGTGGACGTCCGACCGCTCTCTTCCTAGTGGCTTGTCAGTAGAGGGATGTTGAGGGTTGCATGGGGTGGACACAAGTGGGCGCTGGGTTCCTGGGTTTCAGTGTGGGCCTTCATAGCCGATTAGTTTAATCCAATGCTTCTCAGCTGGGGGCCATGTCCCCCCTCCGCCACCCCAGGACATTTGGCAACGTCTGGGGACAGTTTGGTTGACGCACGGAGAAGAGGGGTGCTGCCGGCATCCAGAGGGTAGAGGCTGGGGTGCTACTGCACGCGGTACAGTGCAGGGGGGAGTCCACGGAAAAGAACTGCCCTGCCCAGTGTGTCAGCGTGCTGCGCTCAAGTCGCGGTTCTGACCCGAGAGAGAGTAGGAGCCCCGTTCTCTGGAGGGTTAAGGTTAGGGGTAGGGTAAAGTGGAGAGATTGTTCCAGATGTTCTAGGAAGTGGCAGAGAGAAAGCAATCGTGGGCCTTTCCTCCTGAGCTTACCACACCGACAGCATTTAAGTGGGAACAGAAAGGTAGGTGTCTTCAAAAACGCTCCAATTCCAACTAGAGACACAGCAGAAGCCTTGGACCAAACATTTTCTTCTGGAGTGCCGGGCTGGGCCTCCCTTGGCCCAGAAAAAAACCCAGTTACCCCACCCCCCTTCCCCGGGTGCAAGGGCCTGGCATTGCCCGGGTCCCAGGCCGGCAGGGCTGCCTCTCGAAGGGAAATTCCTTTTTCTAGGGCCGACATGCTTGACAGTGCGATTTTCATATTAAGACTTTGGTGAGAAATCCCAATGTCCCTACAGTTTGTGTATTTTAGACTAACTTGGCTCTAATTGCTAACGTTGCCAATTCCCATGCGAAGAACATGTGAGATTATAAGCCAGCTCTTATCACTGGAAAATTTCACCATGGGACAGGAATCATGAGAACAGGATGTATTTCAACAAGGAGGAACACTAAGAGAAAAATACCACTTAGGTATAATTATATTTCATGAAAGACGCAACAGGATTGGAGGGGAGGAGACAAGAGCGGCTTGTTCTCATCACGAAGCCCCACGAAGGACTTCCCACGAGGAAAGCATGCACTTAGGAATAACTAACTGTGTCGTTGAGGACGGAGACTTCTCTCCGTTCAGCCATCGTGCGTTCATTTACACTAATTTTCGGCTCTGCTCAGGAAATGCGCCGTGCTAGGGCTGGAATGGTAAAAGAACGCACAGGAGGACACTCGCCTGGGAACCCCGCTGCGTGCTGGCCCCGGAGCATTTGTTTTCCTGTCCGGGAGCTCCGGTCTCACTGGATCGTGCTCCTGATCCATGAGTTGAGTGGGACTTCCCTTCCTCACTGGGGACTCGGTGGACAGGGAAGAAAAGGCTGAGAAATTCCATTTCAACGGGGATGTAAAGCGTCGGTCTAGTTTGTGCTCCAGGAGGCGCCATCACGTAGGGTACACTTAGATCTGCGACTTCCCCGCATTAGTGGCTTTTCTTGTGCCAGATACTTGGGGATCAAGGGGTTTTAGACAAGTTTGCATGGGAATGGAGGTTCTCTGAGATTGTTGTTGTTGTTATTCAGTATAACATATGCCAGGGAAAGCACACAGGTCGTAAGGATGTAACTCAATGACATTTTGCATAGCTCTGCGCTCTGAACCCAGACCAAGGTACAGAACAACCCCAATTCCCCAGAAGGTTCCTGAGTGCCGCTCCCCTGACTGTACCCTCTCCCATAACTATTATTCTGATTTCCTCATCGTGCAAGGTGCCTTGAACTGTCTTGAGCTTCATAAACTAGAACTAAGCAGTATGCACTCTTGTCAGAGCACCCGCTTGCTGCCCACGCTTCCCTTAGCAGGAGGTGTGCATCTTGATCGACAGCTGGCTTCCGGGTCAACCTGAGGTTAGAATTATTCATGTTTGTGTCCGTTGAAGTAGAGCAGATTTTGCTACCCCAAATATGTCTCTTTGGCATAAGGATTATTTTGAGCTGAAGGCAATCAAAACCCAGCAGATTCGGGAAAGCTCCTTACCTCCCCCTCAACTGCCCACATTAACACTGGACAGAGAATGTGTACCAGAAAGGGTGCTGTTCTCGGAGAAGATTTCTTTGTACAACAGGGCGACCTTTGTCTTGCAAACATCTCCTCCACCTACCCGTGGGACGCCTCCCTCCCCGCTGGGTCCCGAGACTCCTACCCCTTCCTCAGCTCTGGATGGTGTGTGAGCTTTGGTTACTTGGCTTCATTTGTGTCTCATTGTTCTCCCGGGGCTCCTGTACCTAGCAATTAAGTTTGTTTTTTGTTCTCCTATCCATCTGTCCTGTATCAATTTAATTACTAGACCAGCCAAAGAACCTAGAAGGGAGGAAGAGAAAATTTTTCTTTCCCACATACGTGGTCTTCCTTCTTTAAGTCTCCAGCTCCAGGGCTCAAAGCCTGCCTGATGCACTAGCTGTAGTTCCAGGACGCACTTTGCCCACAGCAAACGCTCAGTAAACACTTCACGTTGAGTAAGAGCTACTTGTGTTGTTATTAGTTTTTGGTAGTTAACTCTTGACACCATTACATGGCACGTGGAATATGCTCAAAAGAGATTTTTTTTCCCTTTCCATGGTCCTTTTAAATGTATTCATGGAAGATCATTGTCCTTGGCCTTGGATGGAGACTTGGGAAGACCCCGACTTCTCTGCTCACTCTTACATATAAGACAGCCCTGTGGCCACTAAAGGTTCTCCGAAATGAGACTGCCCGGCCTAATCAGAGGCTGCAGCCTTCACTCAAAGGATTCCTCTGACTTCACTGACCATCAGAGCAGAGGAGGTGGAGGAGAGCTGAGGATGTTGGGCCGCCCCACTTGCTGGTGATGGGCCCGGTGAGGGCCAGTGGTGGCTTAGCTGGGTGCAGACCTGCGCTCCGCTCCAGAGCAGGCCGAGAGGCTAGAGGGGAGGAGTAGCCGCTGACTGCTGTGATCCGCCTGGCCTCAGAACGGAAGCCCTGTGTCTTATAGCATGTAATTAGGGCTGACGCGGTGCCAGCACCACCCCGTTTGGCCCCCCAAACAGAGCAGATGGCGGCAGAGAAGAGCAGCAGGGAGAGACTCCCTTCCACCTCTCCTGTCCTCAGCAGGCCCCGCACCACCGAGCACCAGCTGCCTGGGCACCCTTCCTCCCAGGGCGGGAAGGGTGCAGGGAATGGGGCACCTACCTGGGGCTCAGAATCTGCAGGGTCCTGAGCAGTCAGGGGAAGTCCTCTTTTCATGCAATATTTTTTTTAAATCAAAAGTAATGGAAAAAAGTCTATGATGAACGAAATGTTATTAATTTTTACTTTGCTTCAGGCTCTAATGTGGTTAGCAGAGCTTTTACTGATCCTTTATTTAAAATGTTGATATTTTACTCATGGATTTTTGGCATTGATTTTGAGCTTCAGAATTATTGCATTAAAATATTCATCTTAAAGTGTATTTAGCTATATACCTAAACTATACAGCTGTGTGTGCACCAATGAATGCAGGTTTTAAGAAATGGTCACCTGCAGCCTACTTATAGCATTAATGTTCTGATGTCGGCTTCCTAGTTTTGACTTTATACTATAGTATAGAAGATGTCATTGTTGGGGAATGCCCTTGTTTCAGCTTCCCGTGAGTCTGTAGTTATTTAAAAATTAAAAATTTTGAAGCCATGGCCAGGTTGCTCAGCTGGTGGGAGTGTCATCCTCCAGGGGTGTCCAACCTGTGACCCACAGGTCGAGTGCGGCTCAGGGTGGCTATGAATGTGGCCCAACACAAAATCATACACTTACTTAAAACATTAGGAGATTTTTTGTGTGTGATTACGCATCACAATGTCTTTAATGTGTGGCCCAAGACAACTCTTCTTCCAGGGTGGCCCAGAGATGCCAAAAGGTTGGACACCCCTGCCAGTGCACCAAAAGTTTGTGGGTTCGATTCCCGGTCAGGGCACACACCTAGGTTGCAGGTTCAGTCTTAGCTCTGGGGGTAACCTATCCATGTTTCTCGCATCAATGTTTCTGTCTCACATTGATGTTACCCTTCTCTCCCTTCCTCTCTCTCTAAAAAAGCAATGAAAATAAAAATTTTTGAAAATGATTATTTGCATAAGCTACTAAAATTTTTTTTGCATTCAGTTCAGTTTTGAGCCCCCAGTAAGTGGCTCACCTGCCTGCCCCTGCCCTGGCCCTGCTTGTTCTGCCTTCACTATGGCTCTCAGCGCGATGAAGCCCATCTCACTCTGGGAAGCTGCAGAGGCTCCAGCTTTCCCCTTGGGCCGGCCACGGAGACGCTGGCCTGGAACACTGCCACCTGCCCCAGACTCCCCTGCTGATTCTGCCCCCGGACCACACTCTCCTCTGCCCCTGCCTGCACGCCTGTCTTTCAGTAAACACCCTGTGTGCAGCGTTCCATTGTGAGCGACAGTGGACAAGCCTGCCTTTTCTGTTCTTTGACCAGTCCCATTCAGTTTCAGGGAAGACTGCTCATGGTATAAACAAATAATGCCATGTTTCATTGTTTATTTTAGCCATAAGTCAGGGGCTATAGTGTAACAACTGCCCAGTGGTGCCAGTATGCAAGTCCAGACAGAGAGGCACTGCTGTGTGCCAGTGTCAGAATCTGTTAGAGTTGTGTGAGGGTTAAAATATTCTAGATCGTCATCACGTGGGAACTTGTTAGAGATGCTGATTCTCAGGTCACTGGCTGGACCTAGGAGTCACAGGCCTTAGGAGTGGCCCAGCCATCTGCATTTAAAAAGCCCTGCAGATGATTCTGAGGTGTGCGAGGTTTGGGAACCACTGATCTTAGTACAGGATGCTTGGGCCTGCCCAGAGGTTCTGATTTCATGGATCTGAGTCAGAGTCCTGTTCTCTGAGAAAGTTCCCCAGGTGATTCCAGGTGAGTGCTGGGTGGTGAGCAGCCGGCTGCTCTCTACTGGTGTAGGTTTGTTTCCTTAAAATACATTTTATTGATTATGCTATTACAGTTCTCTCATTTTTCCCTTCCAACCAGTACCCCCATTCTCTGGAACAATCTTCCCCCTGATTTCATGTCCGTGGGTCGTGCACGTAAGTTCTTTGGCAATAAGTCCATTTCCTATGCTATTCTTAACCTCCCCCTGTCTACTTTGTATCTACAATTTATGCTTCTTCCCTGTACCTTTTCCCCCGTTCTTCCCCTTCTCCCTTCCAGCTGATAACCTTCCAGGTGATTTCCATATCTGTGATTCTGTTCCTGTTCTGGTTGTTTGCTTGGTTTGCTTTTTTTAGATTCAGTTGTTGATAGTTGTGAATTTGTTGCCTTTTTAATGTTCATACTTTTTACCTTTTTTTCCTTAAGTAAGTCCCTTTAACATTTCATATAATAATGGCTTGGTAATGATGAACTCCTTTAGCTTTACCTTGCCTGGGAAGCACTTTATCTGCTCTTCAATTCTAAATAATAGCTTAGCTGGATAGAGCAATCTAGGTTGTAGGTCTTTGCTTTTCATCACTTTGAATACTTCTTGCCAGCCCCTTCTTGCCTGTAAAGTTTCTTTTTTAAAAAAAATTAGCTGACTGTCTATGGGAACTCCTTTGTAGGTGATTCTCTGCTTTTCTCTTGCTGCTTTTAAGATTCTCTCTTTATCAACTTTTGGCATTTTAATATTATGACGTGTCTTGGTGTGGTCCTCTTTGTTTCTAACCTGTTTGGGACTCTGTTCTTTCTGGACTTGTATGTATATTTCCTTTACCAAATTAGGGAAATTTTCTTTCATTATTTTTTCAAATAAGTTTTCAATTTCTTGTTCTTCCTCTTCTTCTGGCACCCCTATGATTCAGATGTTGGTATGTTTAGAGATGTCCCAGAGACTCCTTATTCTGTCCTCATTTTTTAAAATTCTTTTTTCTTCTTGCTGTTCTGATTGAAAGCTTTCTTTTCTTATGTTCCAAAACATTGATTTGATACTCAGTTTCATTCCCTCCACTGCTGGCTCCCTATAGATTTTTCTTTATGTCACTTAATGCAATTTCCATTTCTGCTTGGGTCTTTTTTTATGCCATTGCCATACTCAGTGAGTTCTTTGAGCAACCTGATAACCAATGTTTTGAACTCTGCATCTGATAGATTGTTTTTCTCCATTTTGTTTAGTTCTTTTTCTGGAGTTTTGTTTTGCTCTTTCAACTGGGCCATATTTCTTTGTTTCCTCAATTTGGCAGCCTCCCTGTGTTCGTTTCTGTGTATTAGGTAGAGCTGCTTTGACTCCCTATCTTAGTAGTGTGGCCTATTGTAGAAGAGTGAACCTACAATCTGTGTGGGGCAGAGCCTTACATGATCACCACAGCCGGGCAACCCATTTCACTGCTTTGTGGCTCTGTGTGGGGGAAGGCTCAGAGCAGGGACGATGCTGCTGCCTGGCTTCTGGAGGGTTGCCTGAGAGGAAGCTGTCTCCTAGCACTTGCCCTGTTTCCAGTCATTTCACTTTCTCCCTAGCTGTGTCACTTGTGCCCTTCCAGCTGTTGCCCTGGTGCTGAATCCCAGAGGAGGAAGGTCTACATAAGTCTTAGGTCCTTATGGGACTTTTATGTGGCATCTACTGAAAATCCAGCAGTTTCTTCTGCCTCCCCAGCCCCCACTAGTTTTTACAGCCAGAAGTTATGGGGATTTATCTTCCTGGCACTGGAACCCTGGGCTGCTGGGTGGTCTGGTTTGCGGCTGGGTTCCCTTGCTCCCGTGGTATCCCTCCAATTTTTATCCACCACACATGGATGTGGGACTGCCCATTCTGCCGCCTCTCTGCACACTCCTGTGGCTCCGTGCCTCTCTGCCCGTTCCATCCTCTCTCTGCATCTCTGCCCCTCCTACCTGTCTGGACGAGTGGGGCTCTTTTAAACCCATCCTCTCTCTGCATCTCTGCCCCTCCTACCTGTCTGGACGAGTGGGGGTTGTTGGACTTCCACACAGCTCAATTTTCTGATTGTTCTGGGTAATATTTGTTTTATATCTACTCATAATTTTTTCTGTAGTTGTGCAAGGAGGTGAAGGGTGTTTACTTACACCTCCATCTTGACCAGAAGCTTCTCGGCCCATCTAGGTTTGATCAGCTGCATCTCAGTCTCTGGCTCTCTGTACAGCTTTTGTCTGGGGGCTCCAGAGAAACCCAAGACCTTCCTCTAACAAGAGTCAAATAGAGTTAAGCAGAAATGAAAAGTTTTCTTGACAATGCCATTCTAAGCATTCATAGCTTCCAGGAGGCTCCTTTGGTTTGTATGGATTTTAGTTTGCATATTCTTTTTTCTTTCTCCTCTGAACTCCCACAGGGTGACAGAAACCTCACAACTGTAAAAGAATAATTGTTCTCAACCTGGTCTGGAAGAGGTATAATTCACACTGATAGAATTCACACCTCCTGAGAATGTCATTTATTCCTGAGAAAATGTTGAAGTGGCTTTCTCAATAAATTTAGGAGCAATGAGTCCTGTTCTGAGAAACCAGCTCTCCCTCCGCTGTCAGTCACACATCTGGTGATCTTCAACCAAACACTCTGACCTTTGTGAATCGGGCCTAATGTAGATTATCTGAACATTGTCTCATTGAAGGGGAGCAAAATACACCACCCCAACAGATACCACTTTGGCATGTGGCTTACTTTGAGCTGAAGACCATCAAGACCCAACTGACTGGAGGAAGAACTTTCACTTCTCCCTGGACTATACCTAGAAGAATTTAAATAAGGGGGCTGGCTCAGAAAGAGGGTTATTACCAGGGATGACTTTTTATCTAAAAGACCAGTCTGTATGGCAGGACAAACTTCTAATTTCCAAGTATCTGCTCTCCCACCTTCCTGTGAATTAACCTCCTCCCCTTTGAAGCCCTGGGCCCCTGTCGCATCCCTGAGCTCAGGATGGCACATAAGCCTAATTACATGCCCTTGCCCTTTGGTCTCACAGCTTTGGGCTCTTTACGTATGAAATGAAATTTGTTTTTCTCCTGTTAATCTGTCTTATGTCAATTAGATGATTAGACCAGCCAAAGAACCTAGAAGGGTAGAAGGAAAGTTTTTTTGCCCCTACATTATCCAATGCTATGATGCTACCTGATGTGAATTATAGCTGCCAGACGGCTGCCCTCTTACAGCAAGATTATAGTAAAACCTCTACATCTGCTTATTGCCTATAGTCTGAACAGTTTTTTTTTAACTCAAGCTACACGAACATTGTATAGTCACTAAACATAATTTTATAAAGTGCAAACAATACAGAAGTATAAGTGGTAATGATGATGGCCCTCCACAGAATTCCACTTCCCACAGGTAACAAAATTCAGGTAGGGTGTGTCCTTTAGGCCATTTGCTGTTCACTCATTCATTCATTCATTCATGAATATCCAATATTTATTGGTTACCTATACTGTCTCAAGCTAAGTGCAGAGGATACAATTATGAATGAGGCCAATGCAGTCTTTATTTCATGGGCTATTTCATGGGCTTTATTTGCATACATTTAAACTCTCATACATGAGTAGTTGCATTATTAATAAAGAAACAAACTTCCATCTTGGCTTTCTTTTCCTGCTATGGATTCACCGAGTAAGAACGAAAAAGCCTCCTTTGACCTGTAATTTCGGAGGAATGATGGAGATGTGCAGTCCTCTCCCCCTACCTTTCTGCTCTGCTCCCCACCCCACCTTTGCCAGCTTTTGCATTTCAGACTCATTAAGGCACAGGTGGCAAACACAAGGCCCACAGGCCAAATCTGGCCTTCCACCTTGTTTTATCTGGCCTGGCACCTTGTTCCTACCTGGAGGCAGTGCCAAGCTCCTTGCCCCTAGTTAAGGAGCAGTTACATTTACACAGTCCTAAAGTTATATTCGGCCCTTTGAAGGCAACCGCAAGGCTGATGTGGCCCCGGTGAAAAGGAGTTTGACACCCCTGCATAAGGGATTAGGGTGGATTGTCCTGGGGAAGCAAGTCTCCCAGGGCCAGAGAAGATCAGAGCAGCCCGGCTGGGGGAGGGTGGAAAGTAGAGAAAGGAGGCATGTTGGGGGTCACTGGACGCAGTGGTGACCACGCCTTCCCTGCCCAGCACTCGGTGGGCCTGATTTGGAGGTGGCCTAGGGAGGCAGAATACTAGGTATGTGCACCTGGGGGCCTGGTGCGAGGCCCCCTGGGGATTGAAGTCACCACCCTTTGAAATGGACCTCGAGAGGGTGGGCACTGGGCACTAGCCGGGACCAGGGTGAAATCAAGGACACAGCTACTTCCTGAAATCCTCTGAACCGATAAACACCCCAGACTCTTGCATGGCCCTGAGGCAATACAAGCCAACACAGCCATCCGCTCCGGTCAGTGGAGACGGAGAGCCGGATACAGTCTGGTTCAGGAAAACAACCCATGGCATCTCCTGCTTCCAAGTGGCATGAAACAGACTGACGCCCATTCCGCACACAGCACACGCATACGCACGTGTGAAATTCTTCTGTTTCATCAACTAACTCCTAATTCTGCACGATCACTGTTTCCACAGTACAGAGAATAAACCTGGACCAGAAGCCTCTTCTTGGCAATGATGGGGCTTGTTGCTGACTTGGTGGGAACTGTGCAGCCCCCAGTAAGAAGGTTTAGGTAGTTTAAATAAAAATGAGCAGACCTTATACCCTTTACAAAGCTTGATTCCCTGGGCAATGTTTACGGCCAGGCAAGGCAGCTTGGCGTGGTCAAACAGCTTCCTGAAGACATCCATTTCCACAGAGCGCAGCCAGGGTCCCTGTGGGGCTCCCAGCGTCGCTGAGGGTGCTGGGAAGGACTGGGCACCCCCTCCTCCTTTAAAGTAGCTCTGCTTTAAACAAACAAAATAAGACAAACAAGGTAATGTTGTTGGGGTATTTTACACACAATACATTGTACCCATTTAAAGTGTGAAGGTCAGTGAGTTTTGAAAAATATACACATCACCACCACAATCAACACACTCAGAGCATCCCCATTCCCTGCCGAATGGACCTGGCTTCGCTCAGCCACTTTGCACAAGCACTTGGCCACTGCCTCAGGCAGCCCCTGCTGTGCTGTCTGTCATCATCAGTTGGTCTTGTCTTTCCTAAATTTCTGTGGGAGCTCACACACATGTCATACAGTACATACTCTTCTGTGTCTGGCTTCTTCCCCTCGGCATAATTATTTTGAGATTTATCCATGGTCTGTGTATATTAGTACTTGGCTTTTTTTTTTCTGATCCTCACTCAAGGATATGTTTATTGATTTGAGGGAGAGGAAGAGAAACATCAATGTGAGAAAGAAACATCAATTGTTTGCCTCCTTTCTGTGCCCTGACTGGGGATTAAACCTGAAACCTAGGTTGTGTCCTGACCAGGAATAGAACCCACAACCTTTCTGGTTCAGGGATGATGCTCCAACCAACTGAGCCACCCGGCCAGGGATACTTCATTTCTTATTACTGCTGATGTACTACATGTGACTTATTTATTCATCTGTTGATGGTCATTTGGGGGGTGTCGCCAGTTTTTTTGGTCAACTATAAATAAAGCAAGGCAGCTCTGCTCTTATATGTTTTATATATTTGGGTTTGTGTATCATTTTAGTCTAAGAAATTTGGCTTCTAAATAAAAGAAAGAATTGAAGGAGGAAGGAAGAGAGGGAGGAAGGAGGGAGAAAGGGAGGAAAGAGGGAAGGAAGGCAGGAAAGAGGGAAGGATGGAAAGAAAGAGGGAAGAAAGGAAGCAAAGAGGGAAGGAAGGAAAGGGAAGGAAGGAAGGGAGGGAGGGAAGAGGGAAGGAAGGAAAGAGGGAAGGAAGGAAGGAAGGAAAGAGGGAAGGAAGGAAAGAAAGAGGGAAGGAAGGAAGGAAAGGGAAGGAAGGGAGGGAGGGAGGGAGGAAAGAGGGAAGAAAGGAAGGAAAGGGAAGGAGGAAGGAAGGGAGGGAGGAAGGAAAGAAGGGAGGGAGGGAGGAAAGAGGGAAGGAAGGAAGGAAAGAGGGAAGGAAGGAAGGCAAGGGAAGGAGGAAGGAAGGGAGGGAGGGAGGGAGAGAGGAAGGAAGGGAGGGAGGGAGGAAGGGAGCAAAGAGGGAAGGAAGGAAAGAGGGAAGGAAGGAAGGAAGGGAGGGAAGAAGGAAGGGAGGGAGGGAGGGAAGGAGGGGACTCACCAGTGAAATAGAAAAAGCTCAGTCTTTGGAGCCAGAGACCGAGCTGAAATTGCAGGGTGGTTCTGTTTCTAGCTAAGTCAACCTGAGAAATGACTACGCTTTTTAATGTCACTTCTTTTATTTGTAAAATGAGGATACTACCACACAGGGTTGTTGAGATCACACATGTAAAGTGCAAACTAGTGCTCAAAAGCAGTATTTCTCGTGCACCTCTCTGCCTAGGAGAGAGACGGGCCCGCTGGAGGAGCGCTGTGGCCCAGTCCAGCTCAGCAGACCAGGTGCACACGCGTAATTTCTGATCAGTGTCCCTGTGAGGCTGTCTGTGAGTTTAAATGATTTAGCCCAAGTGCATATTATCTGGTTCAAACTGCTTTCCGTGGTCTTTTGGTCATTTCTAATTATGCTTGGAATAAGTCTTTTTGAATTGATTAACTACTCAAAACCCTAAAGTAACCTGGGTTTTCTTTGGCTTTGTAGGGGATGTTAGAGAAAATGACGAGAATTTGAGTTTACTGCTGGGGTAGCAGTGCAAAGTTCCTACCAGCTACCGGCTAGGAAGTCTCTAGAGAAACAGGCTTATCAGACGCCGGGCCGGAGCTAATGAGTTTTACAGAATAGCAGAGCGCTCTGGGAGAGGCAGCAGCTTTGTCTGAGCTCCGAGCTGCAGATTCCGGAGGCCTGTATTGTCAGATGCCACTGTGGGAGTCAGAAGAACAGCGGTGCTGGAACATGCAGTCACTTGAACAATAACCACCTGAAGCACCTGAAAAAACAAAGGAGTTTAGTAAGGTCATGTCGTATCTAACGAGCGCAGAGATCTAGGCCAAGAGTGAGAAGACTGGAGTCTTGTGATAGTCCTGACTCTAAGTCTTACAAATCCCCTTGTGGGTTTGGTTTCTTCATCTATAATGAAGGGGTTGGGCTGAGGTTGCTTTCAGCTCTGCCATCCTGTAATTTTGTGATGCGCATTAATCCATGCATGTTAGGTGCTGGGAACTTGTCTACTTGGTCAAGTTTCTGGTGCTCATCCAGCCCATGTGAAGTAACTCTTACAAAAGTACAATGTGGTAGGATTTGTGAGGCAAAAAGACCACAGTAAAGAAGCTGGGGCTGGGGGTGATGTGTGGGGAACAGTTAGTTTTGTTTTTGACGTGCTATGTTCCAGGGAAAGGTAAGGTGTTACCATACGCCCTCTTGAAGCCACCTGGGATGCGAACGTGGAGCTTAGATGGGAGAAGTAGCATTGAGGATCATTGGCCAGTCGGTTTCAACAGATATTTATGGAGCACCTGGTAGAAACATTCATCCACGTAATCAACGAACACTTACTGAAGCATCAATTATGTGTCAAGTTCCACACTATCGCTGTGGAAGAATCAAAAAGAAAGGAGACACGGACTTGTTTTCGGGAATTTACCTCACAGGTAGCGTTTGGATGAGACAACAGGAGGTATGCTGCAGGATGGGTGCACTGTGCAAGAGGACACAGTGTTTTGGTATTCGAAGGCGGCACGCGGGACTGGAGCACCAGAGGAGGCTTCCTGAAGGGGTGGCATTCAAAATAGGCTTTGAAGAAAGGCTAGGATTTGACTGGTGGAAATGGGGGTTGGGAAGGGCATTTCAGGGAGAGGAAATAGTGCGAGCTGATGCTAATGCATGGACTGGGAAGGTTTGGAGTGTCCGTCCTGCCAGGGAGAAGCGTGGTTGGAATGGCGCACAGGCTGTATACAAAGGAGCAGTGGGAATTAAGGCTTGGGTAGATCAACGTTATACGATGGAGTGCTGAAAGTGCAGTTTCCTTATTTTGGTGGGCTGTGGAAGGGCGCCAGGCCCTGCTTTGAACAGGTTTGGGGGTGATCTGAGCTTACCCTTAACAGGATTTACATGGCCGTGCTGGGCTGGACGGATGGAGTGAGACAAGAGCCAGGCGAACTTCTCAGCTCTAAGATAGGGAGAACCCAGAGGGAGTGAAGGCTGGGGGAGAGAACGAAGGTCTGGGCTTGATCTTCAGAGACACTCGAAGACCAAGGCCAGGGAAGAAGGCAGAGCAGCTAGAAGCTGAAGTCCACCAAACTGCTTCCAGGCCCCCAAACAAGGAATCGAGGTGGAGAGGCTTGTGGGAACCTGCATAGTCTGCAAAGCCTTTCACCCGTCCCATCAGGTGCAGCAGAACCTAGACCTTTGGCCCAGGGGAAAGAGCTGTGGACGCAGAGCTTATCGCCAGCACCTCTGGTTTTCACTGGTGAGATAACGAATTCATTAGGAAAGTTAGCGAGTTTAAGGATATACAAGTAGTAGGTACTTAGTTCCTTAACAGCTGAGTCAGAATTATAACAGGCTTCATAAATGCATGGAGTCTCTTCCACACAAAATCAAGCCATGCTTTCAATGATACCAGGCTAGCAAAACACAATGAGATTGTCATTTCCCCCAAACAGCTTGTTCCCCTAAAACAGCTGTACCCTACTGGAATGGCACCAAGCAAGCAACCAGGTGCTCAGAATGTAAAAGAACAGAAAATTTTGATTTAGAACCAGAATGAATTTTACTCAGGAGTTTAGGCTTTCTGACCTTTCCCATCTTTTAACCTCCTATTTTATATTCCAAACGCTATTTTCCCCATCCCATCATACATTGTGCCCTTCCAACAGTTTCCTTGCCGCGACACGATGAGGAAAAGGAGAGGTGCAGTAATGATGAGCTGATGTTTGCAGAGGGCTTTGGACTTCTTGGCTGGCACAGGCTGCCCAAACAGGATATTACTTCTAAGCTGCTGCTTAGAGAAGGGAGAGACAGGGAGGAGCAGCCTTCTAACATCCTGGGCCAGCAGCAGGGGCAGGCCAGGGGAATGGGAAATGACCAGCGGCTTCCCAGAGCGCTTGAGAGCAAAGCAGGGGGTGGGGATGCTGAGGCTTTGAATTATCTCAGTAAAGGAGGCTACCCACGTTTTCCAGACTGTATTAGAGAGAAGCCATTCAGTGATAAAGATGAAGACACTTTTGCAAATATGTCCTTGGCTAGTGGGCTTAAAGGGGTTAAGCAGGGATCCTGGCAGAGCACGCTGTCCTGTCCTGCTGGGAGTCGCGTGCATGTAAATTTCCTGAAGAGCATCCAAGAGTCCATCTTGACAGCAACCTTAGAGAGAGCCAGACCTTCCGCCTCTGTGCCCTCGCTGATCTTGACAAGGAAGGTCACAAGCTTATGCAAGAACTAGCCTGTTACCTTTGCAGTGCAAAGTGAAAGGTGAAAGGTAAAAAGTGAAAGGAGGAGGGGCCGCCTCCCAGACCCCCACTCTGGTACAAACTAAAGCAGCGCACTCCCTTCATGTCCCTTTAACAGTTCCCACCGGGCAGGGGAACGGCCCCCCTGTCTCACAGAACAACCGCCACCACCCGGGTTGTCTCCTGTGGCTCCATTGCCTTCTGTTGGCAGAAGTTTCAGGTTTGGGATTTTTTTTTTTAAAGAGAGGTGAGCCTAAATTAAGGACTGCCAATGGAGCTTTCTTTTTCTCTTGCTCTTACGGGAGGCACTTGTGAAAAGATTTAAAATCTATCTACTCCAATTCTACCAACACTCACTGAATATCTACTGCATGTGAGATGCCGTACCAAGCACCGTGAGAAGGACAGAGGAATGAAGGTGGTTTCAGTAATGCCTGTGATCTGGCGAAGGAGACAAACACATAACGTACAGCACCAGCATTAGCAGACAACAGTCACATGGGAAGGTGGAGCATAAAAAGGACACGTTCCTGCTGGGAGGACCGTGAGACGGAGTTCTGCGCAGGTCGGTGTGGCCTTGTAGAGGAAAGGCAGGCCAGGCCTGCAGCGAGCGCCCATGGGTGTGGGAGGGGCATCCCATCTGGAGCCAAGGTCCAGGGACGGGTCGGGTCAGGAACCGTGAGGACTGAGGTGTGGCTGGAGTGGCCTCCGTGGAGGGTGTGGTGGGAGGTGAGAAAGAACAGTTATTTTGGATAACAGGCTGAGGAGTTTGGACTTAGTTCTCTGTGAAACAGGGAACGTTGGCAGTTCTTACAAACATGAGTAACACTATTAGGATGGAGCCGGCACAGAGCAGGGAGGCCGGTTAGGAGGCTATTACAAGGGCCCGGGAGAGAGGAGATGAGGCCTGCACCGTAAGGATTGAATTCCTAGGGTTCCATACCGAGAAGAACACTGGACCCAAGCATCATCCAAGGGACACACGTGTGTGGCAACTGTGACAGTTATCGCAGACCTGAGTTCCTCTGGATTTGTGCACCACCTGGGGTCTGCAGTCACAGCCCTTCCTATTAGGAGCTTCAGGGAAGGTAGAGAGAAAGACCGGGGAATAAAGCCGGACCAGTATGGGGCAGGCGGGGTAGGTCCCCAACACGCTACAGACCCAACTGAATGGTGATGTAGGCTGAGCATTTTAGATTCAGTGAATGTTTATTATGGACTGTGCTGATTACTCTCTCTTTACCACCCCCACCCCCTTCTCAGATCTGCCCTCTGCCTCAGAGTTGACCTTGAACTACTTCTAAGGAATCAGATCTCAGACACCATCTCTTAATGTTTCCCTTAACCTGCCGTATTTCTGTACGTGTTCCCATCACTCATTGTCTCCTAGGAACCATAAGTTCTTGTCTGTGTGCTATCTGTTTCCTGCCAGGACCTCGACAAAGGTGCTGTCAGTCCTCTCTGTGTGTATTAATCCCACTGATGCCCCTGGGAGGTGTCACTTCCACTTCGTGGGCAGGAACAATGAGGGACAGAGAGGCCGAGACTTGCTGCGGCAGAAACAATGAAGCTCATCATCACAACGCCCCTGCTTTCCCATCGCAGATCCCCGGCAGCAGGAGAGGCTGTGGCACTAGTGCTGGCCTTCGGGTTGCTAGAAGCAGCACCGCCTGCACACACCGAAGAGGCGAGTGGGCCCTCTACGCCCTCCTGCTCTGCCAGGGCCACTGTGGAGGCTTCATATCAGGAGGCAGGAGACTCGAGCCGCCTGCACTGCCCGGTCGCTGTGGAGCAGGCTGCTTCCTCGGACACACAGCCAGTGTCGCATGAGTGAAAAATAAACCTTCAGGTGTCAGGCCGAGAAATGTGTCACTTGACGAGCCATTCTGAGCACGGTGCTTCTCTAAGGTCACTTACTTAATAAATGACAGGACCAGGATATGAGCAGGACACAGGACAGCCCCAAGTCCTGTGTTGTGGACAAGGAATTCATTGGGAGGGAGAAAAAAACACACAGAATGCTAGGTCAAGTGAAACCAGAGCCTGGGGCCCTTTGTCTTGCTCACTTTTTCCACAGCTGTTCTGCCCTCCCTCACGGCACCGCCCCATGCAACGAGAAGCTCACGTTGCCGGAGTGCTTAACATGGGCCAAGGAGTGTGTTAAAGGCTTTGTCTTATTCAGTCCTCACATGAGAGATGCACTATTATTATCTGCATTTTCCATTTGAGGGAGCTGAGCTCCAAGAGGGTAAATGCTTTTCTAAGTTCACGTAGGTGGTGAGTGTCCACCCTGGGATTTTTACTCAGACGTGCAGCATCAAAGTCCAACTATTGCTTTTTTTTTTAATTAATTTTTTAATCCTCACCAGAGGATATGTCCTGAGGATATGTTTATTGATTTTAGAGAGAGGAAGGGAGGGAGGGGGACAGAAAAAGAGAGAGAGAGAGAAACAGCGTTGTGAGAGACATCAATTGGTTGCCTCTTATATATGCCCCCACTGGGGATCGAACCCATAGCCTAGGTGTGTGGGCTGACCAGGGACCAAACCTGCAGCTTTTAGGTATATGGGTCGATGCTCCTAGCAGCTGAGCCACCCACCAAGGCCCAACACTTGTTTTCTATTGCCTCCCAAGACTGGTGCCAATGATAACAGAGGAAAGGTGGTATGAAAATGGCAAACACACACACGTTGAATCGCTCAGGATTCACGGGAGCAGACCCAGTGAACCGTGAGTGTTGAAAACACCCCCCGCCCCCACACACATACACCACGGCCCTGCCACGGCATCTGAGCCTATGCTGTCACCAGCCGAAGTACAGAAGTTTTTCGTCCGATAGTTTCGAGCTGTTCTAAAGAAACTCACCGCTCCTCCCACACTTGAAGCAGCTTCTGTTTCGCAAGGTTAATGCCCCAGGTTGGGGAACTAGCTGTTTCAGCAAGTGTATACTACGGAAATTGAAAGGTGTGTTCACCGAGGCAAACCCAGGATTTTAGTTGTAATGAGGCAATCAGGCACCAGAGATGGCAAGTGCAAGTGGGCCACACAAGTCATTCTTCTGGACGACAGTTACATTTGGCCAAGAGTGGGTCTGACCTGGGCAGCATCCACTGGTCAGTGCCCAGTGTCCAGGTGCCCGTTCCCATGAAGTAGTGGCACTAAACTCACCGGGGATGTCTGGGCTGCCCCACACAGCACGGTACTCAGCAGTATCACTTTTCCTCTGTCATGCTGTCTGTTTCCTCACCAGTCTCCCGTGTGGATAATGTGATTACACTAATGGCAGAAAAGAACTCGTCTTAAGGAGACAAGGATGTATAATTTTTAAAATGAAATCGTATAAGTTAAAATAGCCTAAATAGAGTGCATCCTGATTTAGGCATTCTCCTGTCACTGCGTCTGGGTTTGTAGCCTAATCCAAGATGTCAACAATACTTCTGTATCTAGGTACTTCGACTTCTAAGCTTTTGGGGGGGAAGGAAGAGAGAACATGGTAATATCATGTTTTTTTCTATCAAGGATATTTTTCCTAAGGAATAAGTGATTTTGAATATGGAAGGAGACTTCCTTTTCCAGCAATATGGTGAAGTAGATTTCCTACAAAAATAATGCTAAATAAAATAACTAAACATACTGGTCATAATAATTTTAAAGCTTTTTTTAAAAAACAAAGACCACATTTTCTTTTAAAATTTTTTTTCTCAATTTTTTTCTTTTGGTTTTATCAAGGTACAATTGACACGCAGCACTGTGTAGGTTTGGAGTGCACAGCATGGTCCTGGCCGGTGGCTCCGCTGGTCGGAGCATCGTCCCGTGCGCCAGAAGGTTTTGAGGATTCCCTTCCTGGTCAGGGTGCACACCTAGGTTGCAGGTCCCATTCCTGGCTGGGACGTGTATGGAAGGCTACTGATCGATGTTTCTTTCTTACACTGATGTTTCTCTTTCTCTCTCTCTCCAATCCATAAAAACATACCCTCACCCTGGCTGGCGTAGCTCAGTGGATTGAGCGCGGGCTGGGAACCAAAGTGTCCCAGGTTCGATTCCCAGCCAGGGTACATTCCTGGGTTGCAGGCCAGAACTCCCAGCAACCGTACATTGATGTCTCTCTCCCTCTCTCTCTCTCTCTCTCTCTCTCTCTCTGTCTCTCTCTCTCCCCCTCCCTCCCTTCCCTCTCTAAAAATAAATAAATAAAATCTTTAAAAAAAAAAAAAAACATACCCTCAGATGAGGATTTAAAAAAATAACAAAATTAAAGTGTACAGCATAATGACTCGATATGTGAATATACATTTTAATACCTTCAAAATATATTGAATTGAATTACCATGATAGGTTTAGTTAACATCCATTCCCTTGTATAGTTACCAAAAAGTTAGCCAGAGGTAGGTTCTGACAGAATGAGGTATGGAAGGGGCAGGTACGGGGTGAGAGGGGTGATTCCAGCACTAAAATTTAGTGAGAGTTGTCTGGAACTCCCGGGAGGCTAGCGAGATTAAGCAGTCATTGCCTAGTGGCAAGTTCATGAGAAAAAGCCAGAAGGCAAATTAACTTGTATTTGACATGAAATACATACTCTGTGGGTATTCATCAGAGTAAATTATATGCAGTGGGGATGTTTAAAAGCATTTCCTTTTTCCCCCTTAATGAATATGTACTGTTGGATCACACTGGATTGCCCTCTCGGGTTTTAGTAAACAATCAACAACTTCTGATGTCTATAATCTAGCATTTAACTGTCTCTACTTACGCTTAAATTGAGGGCGAATACACATTACCATAATCCCTTGGAATTGCACAAGATTTCCCACCAACACTTAGTTCCTCGCTCCTCAGCACAATGCAGGATCCCAGCCAGACTGGCGGGCGATGCTGTGGGAGAGCCGGGGGCTGGGAGATGTCTCCACCTCTGCGGGAGCCTGGAGGCCCTCGTCTGCCAGCCTGGCTGCCCAGTGGGAAAGGGCAGCACCCAGCTCCTGGGAAGGTGCAGGGGGTGCTGGGTCGGCAGAAACTCAGGCTAGGCCTTCCTCCCCCTCACTCTGCCACGATGAGAACACAGGACCCAGGCTGCCAAGAGTCGGCATCTGTGAAGTGCTAACTCAGCCTCCAGCTCCCCAGGGGAGTCTGGGGGACTCATGACTAGAAGGCAGTCAGGCCAGAACGGGATGAAGGTGTGTGCGGCCTGGTGACGGGTCTTCCTTCTCTTCCTACTGAGCCCACTCGGCACGTTCCTCCAGCTGTTCTTGTGATAACTGTGCAGAAGACATACGGCGAGGGGCTCTATGCACAAGGTGAAAAGAATCAGATGGTTCCCAGCAGTCTTCTCAGCAGGGGGCTGCTGAGGGGCGGAAGCCCTGCCATATACTGGGCTCATCTTCACGGCAAACCTGGGAGGCAGGTGAAGCAGCTGTGATTATCCACATTTTAGAAGAAAGGACTGGAGAGGTAAAGGGACTTACTGAAGGTCAGTGGCAAAGCAGAGATCAGGTTCCAAGTCTCCTGACTCTTACTTGAGGATTCATTCCATCAAGACTTAGAATTATGGATAAGCAGCTTAATTAATACATGTGATTTAATGAAGATTTGAAGGCAGAGATCTAACATTAATTGCTATCTCCTCAATGATGCTTTGATGAGCCAGTATTCAAAAGTGACTACCTGAAACAAGTAATTATGGAAAATAGTCATTTTAATGTCCATATGTTGATTGGGTTAGTCCTAAAACTCAAACCAGGTGGCTTCTGAAAGTGTTTCCCAGTCGGTGTACACAGTCTTGGGAAGTGGGTGGTGGTCCTGAAAGTTTTGTATGTTCTGCTAATGCAAGAAAATTTGACGGCAACAGGTGTTGCCAGTATCATTGCAAAAGTAGGAGCATTTTGCATTATAATCATGAAAATCCCGGGTCATTGCAATCCTGAGTCATAACCTAAGTGGACCGGAGTAACAAATGGAGCGTCAACGTGGAAATGTAAGAATAGGACAAACAGACAGAGAAAGGTGGGGGAGCCACCACAAACCCTTTTCCTATCCGTTGGTTCCACCACCACCTCTCCACATCCACACACCTTTGCTTCTATTTTAACTAGAAGTTTGGAAAGAAAGTGAAAAGAGCGAAGCCCTAACTCTCCCCATGGAACTGTGGGAGGAGCCCAGGAAAGTGGTCCTCTGATGACCCCCCGCTCAGCCAGGTATGAAGAAAAGGAGACTTCCAGCTGGAGGTGGCCCACACATCTCATCTGCTCTTACCCTGTCTGAACTCCTACTAAAACGTCCTGGGGGTGCTGGGGGAGAGGTGTGTTGAGAGAGAAGGAAGCATTAAGAGTAACTTGAGCCGAGACCAGTATGGCTCAGTTGGATGGATGTCATCCTGCAAAACGAAGGGTAGCCCATTCGATTTCTGGTCAGGACACGTGCCTGGGCTATGTGTTTGATCTTGGTCCGGGCGTGTATGGGAGGCAACCGATTGATGTTTCTCTCTCACATTGATGTTTCATGCCCCCTCTTTCTCCCTTCCCCTCTCTCTAAAACTAAATAAAATATATTATTTTGAAGAGTAAATTTGATAGGGTCAGCATCTCCTCATTAACAAGGTCTGGTTTAATGTAATTAGCTAATTATCTCCTTAGAAGGTAGAAATCAATCAAACAAGTTTTTAATGAATTTCTTCTATAGAATCAGTGGTATGGTAGGCACTCAGGGTCCACTAAAATCTCTAAAAGGGCTTGTCCACTTAGGGATGTGACTATGGTTACGGGTACCTTCAGTGGATGCATTCACACCGTGCTAAGCACTAGGGTGTGCAAGTAGAAACTGTGAGAACTATGGACTTACAGATAAAGGGATCAAAGAGGGTTGCCCAGTATCTTGGGAAGGTATCATGGGAATGTTTCCAAGATGAAGAGGGAAAACAGGCACTAAAGCATCACATCCTCCACTAGACTAGAGGGCAGGGACCAATATGACAATGGGCAGTTCACTGCGAAGAGCTGGGATATTATAGATTTAACTACAGCACAATTTTGCCCAGAATCCACCGGGCCAACCTTTACCTGATTTAGCCTGGAACACTGGACACTGGAATGTGGTGGTCTGGGCAGATCGGCCTCAGTGAAGCCTACACTTTTTGCCACACACACAGCCCTTCAACTCTCTGTGGTGGTCCAGTGATGGTGGCCTTTCCTAGTGTCTGAAGAAGACACACGTGTGTTTGCTTACCTGTTTTATATGGAATCGCTGAGCCGTGGGCCTATTGGTAAATGATGAGGCAAAAGTGAAGGGCTAAAGCTCTAGGCAGGGTTTCTCCACCTCGGCACTGACGTCGAGGCCAGATCACCCTTTGCTGTGGGAGGCTGTCCTGTGCATGGCAGGCCGTTCAGTGGCTTTGCTCACTGCATGCTGGTAGCTCCCCTCCTCCCCAGTGAGAGCAAATAAAGTGTCTCCAGCATTGCAAAATCTCTCCCACAGTTTCTAAGAATGGGGTACTACATCAGGGTGCCACAGTAGGGTGTCCCCAGCACACGGGTCTGTCCTCTTCTCACACTTGATCATTTTTTAGGTCCTGGACCAAGCCACTTAGTTTTTGCTGATGGTATTTTTTGACATCAAAGGGAATTCAGAGCTGATCAAAGTCAAGGCTGCCCTTTAGAGGTTAAGGCCTGGAAGGGAGCTCAGTTCATAGAACTAGTAAACCACAATTGCAACCCCATTGCTGGAGTCCTTCAAGACCTTCATTCCACTGTCATTCGATCTCTGGCCTCCGGCGTCAGCCCTCTAGCCCTTCCAAGGCTGCTGTTTACCATGTTTCAGGCAGTAGCCCTTGGAGTTGACCTTCCCTTCAGGGGTGCCCAACAGGCCCCTTGTTGGGATGGGTGTATCACATTGTGCATTTTTGTTTTGGAAATAGCTCCCAGAGGACCAACAGAGTAAACTTATATTATTTATTCATTAATCCAGCAAACGTTTTTGAAATAGTTCTGTTGAACACTGAGGATACAAAGTCTCTGCTCACAGTAAAGCTCACAGATGAGTGTATAAGTGAGACTTAATGAGGTCATCGCAGTACACGAAATGACAGGGGCATATTGTGGGTACTCAGTTGTGTGGAGGGGCCTCACCCAATTTCACGGTGGAACCCAAGGACCACTTTCAGGAAGAGCGGACCCCTGAACTACATTTGAAAGGATGAGTTAGAAGTTAGCCAGATAAAGTAAGGAAGTGAGGCTGGACGAAACATTTCAGGCATAAGGGGAAGCATGAAAGAAGTAGGTGGCTTTGACATTGTGAATGTGTAGAATGTCAACCTTCTGATGAGGGTGGAATGTCAGAGTTGAGTGAGGATAGGTAGAAATCAGACTGAAAGACATTTACTCCTGCCCTGAAGAACTCGAATGTGATCCTGTGAGCGATGAGGAACCACTGAAGGACTGAGTCATGGAGGATATAGTCAAGACAGGAACACCCAGCAACGTGGGAAGAGGGGATGAAACAGCTACTCGTGGACAAGGGAGAGTCAAAAAATATTTATGCAAACATCAGGAAGGGTCAAGAATGACTCTCAGGTGTCTGGCGATACCTGCCAACCAGACAGCAAGCATGGAAGGGGGGAAGGTGTGGGGCTGGGGACATAAGCCTGAGTCTCCTGCAGGACTCCAGGTGGAGCTACTCAGTATGCGTGCATATAGGACAGACCTGGGCTGGAGCTCTGGGCTGGAGATCCAGGTTGGAAAAGGCGCATCAGGAGCAGGTGGACGATGGATGCACTCAGGGAGCTGGGTGGCGCACCCAGTGGTAGGATGGCTATGAGGAATGAGTACAGTGGGGCAACACGTCCAGGGAGCAGCAAAAGTAAAAGAAGCCCCTGTCTCCAGAAACCACCTCCTTGGCCAGTCCAGCCATTCCGCTGAAAGTCATCCCGAGACTTTCGGCCCTGGAGACATCAGCCCAGGCTGGTTTCCTCTGTGTTCCAAAGGGAGGTGAAATAAGAACGAGTGGAATTGCCCAGACAGCTTATAAACTTTCGTTTCCCAACTGCCCAGTTTACAGACTTTTATTTCCCACCACCACCAGACTCTCCCAAAGGCACCACCATGCTAGCTGGCACCCTGGCCCAGCATCCAGGGCTCTTCTCATGAACTGTGAACCTAACATTGTGGAAAACATTGTGCAACTTCTAAGGTTTGTGGTCAAAGGGCTCCATCCACAATTTAATCGTAAGTGTAGACTCCTAAGAACTAAATTATAGCTCATGGGAGTTGTTGACTGTTTATTGAAATCCAAAAGATAGTTCACTTGGGCCATATATTTGCAGTTCTGTATATTTGCAGTAGGGGGAATAAGGTTTTCTTTGAATAGCCCTCTCTGCATGTAATTTTCCTCTGATGAATACCTATAGCATCTCTATTTTACATTAAACACGACTTGACTTTTCCCCCTGGCTTTTTCCCATGAACTTGACCCTCTTGGTATGCTAGAGACAACACTACTTGCTCAAACCTTTTACAAATTCTTAACTCCTTACACATTTTTGTGCTTTTAGCCATAATCACATCTTTCAGCCCTGGAATCCGCTCTTCAGCCCTGGAATCAATTCCTCTCCCTTGGGGAAAATAATAGCTCAGATGATGAGCAGTTCCTAAAATATTTTGCATTTTATTTCATGTTCCTCTTTTCAAGGTGCTGTTATTTATTAGTTTTTGTTTTCTTTCCCTAAGCTTTATATTACTTTTTTTTTTTACTGATGAAAAATTAAAGGGTAGGGCTAGAGACAAAACTTAGTGGCTAGAATGAGCCCTCAGGTGGGTCCCGGTGTGGGTGTGGCGCCAGGTCCCGTCCCCTGGTCCTGCCCAGCCTCAGGTGTTACTGACTGGAGGATTTAACGGTCACTGGAGTTAAAGAACAAAGAGATTCTTTTTTCTGTTTAAGAATGAAATGCTTCATAGCGGAGTGAAGTCTTGGCTCCTTCTCCACATGGGCTGGACCCTATCGTGCCTCTGATGTATTGGGGTATTCAGGCTGGTATCTTCTCAAAGGGCAGCTTAGTAATGCTCTCGAAACACAGGTCGAAAGTGAAATCCCCACTGATTTCTTACAGCAAAACATACCCCTGTGAGAACTGCAGGGCTCTGAGCCCCACAATTCATAGTCACTATGGTGAAGGGCCTGGGCAAGGAGACTGAGGTTCTAATCTTGGTTCTCCACTGATTAGCCTGGTGGTACCCCCGTAAGTCATTTCTGTGCTCCGGGGCTCAGTTTTCCAGTCTGTAAAACAAAGGGTTGAAGTAGACCAGTGTCTCTCACGTTGGGAAGTATAGACATGCTCTTGGGAGCTGTGAGTTCTCTATGAGGATTTCTTCCCCCTGCCAACATGTTAACTTTAAACATTTCAATCCCACAAAAATGTCACAAGAATAAGGTAAGAAGAGCCACACACCTTTCACTTAGACTCACTAATAATGTCTTTTTTGGTAGTTTCTCACATTGATGAACACTCAGACAAGCTTTTACCTGAACCCCACAGCTGTCTATGGGAGCTGCCGCGTGGCCACGGGAGCATACACCACTGGAGCCCGGGGTCTGTTCCCGCTGACCTTCGCCTTGGCGGCAGACACCGTGCTTTCACTGCCATGAGGGACCCAGAAAAGCACTGAATATTCAAGTCCAGTGAAAGCTAAACGATATCGTGGAGCCTCACAGAAGTGAAAGTTGCCCAGTCATGTTAACAAAGAAAAGAGCAGGCATGTTACACACACAAAAGCCTTCTCCATGGAAGTCATTATCTTATTCCTATTACCAGTAGCAATTTCATTTGAGCAAGCCAACATCATTTGGTAAATTACATTAATGTTACTAAGTTAAATTTTATTAGTTTGGTAGTAATGTTTTTATTGAATTTGTAACTGCCTTATCATAGTTCTTCAAGAGCTGTGAGGATAAAGAATTTATGTCTATATAATACTGGTACAGACTTGAGTAGCACTATAATAAAAATAAAACTGGGGGCGTGCAAGAATACGCTCCTGCGCAGCATATATATTAATCCTGTATGTAAACAATGGGCTGGAACATTCAAGTTCAGGAGGTGCGTGTCCAGGGTGCCTGGGGAAGGGAAGTGAGAAGGAGAGTAATGAGTGCGTTCCTCTACCCCATTTCGGTATATTGGAATTCTGTGTAAGACTCTGGGAAACAGGAGTTTGAATACTGCAGACCTAGATTCTTTCCAAGACTTCTTTCAGCTTTAGCAACTGAAACTCATGTATCTTCACTGACAGTGGTGAGAATTAGCAGCAGTGAACTCTCTCCAATCCCCATTCTTCTGGACATTTCACTGTCTTTAGTGCATGTTGTATGAGGTTTTGTGGATGTACATGCATGTTAGGGTTGTCTAGAGAACCAGAGCCAACAGGAGATATATATGTATATATGTATGTATACATATAACATTTGTCCTGAGGAATTGTCTCACCCAATTGTAGAGGTACAGGTCCAAAATTTGCAGCAGCCTGAAAACCCAGGCTGATGCAGCTCAAGTCTGAAGGCCATGTGCAGGCAGAATTCCTTCTTGCTCAGGGGGTGTCAGTCTTTGTTCTATGAACGGTCTTCAAGTGACTCCAGGAGGCCCGCCCACATCATGGAGGACGATCTGCTTACTCAAAATCCACTGTTTTAAATTTCGATCTCATCCACAAAAAAAAAAAAAAAAAATCCCCACCACAGAAACATCCAGAATAATGTTTGGCCAACTATCTGGCACGATGGCCCAGCCAAGTTGACATATAAAATTAGCCATCACAACATGAATCAACTGGTTTCACCTAGAGAGAAGTTGTAATGGAGAAAAGAATTGTCCACAATGTCAAGATTCTTCCAGGCTCTTGGTGCAAGCCAGGTAGAACGTTTGTAAAGGGAGGAACAGCAACGCCCATTTAGGGAGCGCCTTGGGGATGGCAGGGATGGCATCTGTTTTAGTTGTTACGGCATCCTCGTGTCTAAGCCAGTGCCTCGCATCTACAGTTTGTGCTCAGTCTGTGTGTGTGGACTGGCGGAATGAGAAGGCACAGCAGATGCTTTTGTAACATGAACCACAGCTGGGAGATACAAGCTTTATCGAAATAACGTTCTGTAAGTCAGGAAGGCAGGGCTGATTACCTAATTTTATTCATTTTTAGAAGCTGAATTTTCACAGGGGAAGTGAAAACTTTCAACAATATCGGGCCAGCTTCTATAACTGGGAACTGTCTTAAAGTAACAAAAGTATTTGCTAAGAGTGAACTTACACCCTGAGATCTAGTATACGACAGGGACTTTTCTGTACACAACTCAGATATTCTGACATAAAAAATAAAAAGACTATCCTGAGAAGCTTTCCTACAACCCTCCAGGCTTCTGCCTGAGCGGATGATACAGCCTTAGTCACCCAGCAAAGAGCTCTGGTTCTCTTCTGACCTGATGCTCAGCTTCCTGCAATATCCTGAGTGCCTCCTTACTGCGTGTCCTGGGCATGGCCTCTCCCTCCGTTCAGTAGGGGCTTTCTGCTTCCTCCCTTATGGGTCCACAGCACAGGAGAGGCTGTATAACCTCCTTCTGGGTGATGGGCTAATGTTTGATTGAAGTACAGTCTAAAAATGTGCCCTCCCCTCATGCTACTTACGTAGTTACTTTGACCCGGTCAGGAGTTGCACACATAGCACTGTAGTCTCATCCTCTGCTCTGTAGTGTCACGGATTTTTATTCTGCCCCCCCCCCCCCACGGTGACCCTGTACATGTGGTCTGTGCCCTCCGGTGTTGTCTGGTTACAAAGCAC
Source organism: Phyllostomus discolor (assembly GCF_004126475.2). NCBI lineage: Eukaryota > Metazoa > Chordata > Mammalia > Chiroptera > Phyllostomidae > Phyllostomus > Phyllostomus discolor. The sequence goes on from NC_040913.2 coordinate 69,311,889, forward strand.
AGGGCCCATGTGCAAATAGCTCTCCCCATAGCACCTTGTATCAACTACTGCTCAACTCTTGGTTTTAAAAATTGTTTTTCTTGCTCTGGCCAGTGTGACTCAGTTGCTGCGTCTGCCTGTAAACTGAAGGCTCTTGGGTTTGATTCCTGATCAGGGCACATGTCTGGGTTGTGGTTCGGTCCCCAGTTGGGGCACATGTGAGAGGCCTCTCACAACCACGTTTCTCTCCTTCTCTCTCTCCCTCCCTTCCCCTCTCTTTAAATCAATGAATGTGTCCTCAGGTGGGAATTAAAAAATTGTTTTCCCTATCAAAAGAGAAAAATACACTTATTAAAAGAAATGTGAGAAATATATAAAAGGAGAAAAAAGGTATCACTGTTAGTTTCACTCCTGTTAATGTCTGAAGTACTGTATCAAGTTTAAAGAGAATATAAAGACTTAATTTTATGAAAGAAGTAGAATACTGAAAATAAACTTGATGCTGCTCTTCTTCCTTCCCCAATCCTGTTCCCTCCCCTCACCAGAGGTCACTCCTTTCGTGGGTGTGGGGTGGGGGGCACTTGGAGGAGGCAGGAGAGAGACGGAAGAAGAGAAGTAAGCGCAGAAGTCCTGAAGCGGCCACGCTCTGGGAGGTCTGGCCTGGGAGGTCTGGTTGCAGGTCGCAGGCTGCCTGCCCCGAGACTGCTCCACAAGGAGCGAAGGTGCCCTGACACCAGGCCCAGGGCGCCAGGCCGGCCGGGCTTTGAGGCCAAGTGCGGGGTCCCTACAGACCTTATGACCATTTCTCATTTCACATTGCTTACATTGGTTTCCCAGAGCTTGGGATGAAAGCCATTCGGGAAACAAAAGGGAGATTTGGGTTGGGACTCAGACCACCGGGGAGCTCCTGAGCTGGCTCTGTTCCTGGTACAAGTGCAGCTCGCCACGTGGCCTCGCGCCAGGACTCCACGGGGTGGTTTCCATGGGCATGAATAGGCCCACATCAGAATTCTGGGGCACAGGCGCGGATTCCAAACAGAGAGTGACCTCTCTGCACGGAGAGGGAGCCTTCGAGTGTTCACATCTCTTCGCCGTCCCCCATCCCGGGCCCACACACGGAAGCGCCTCATTAACCCCTCATCACCTCCAGGTTCGCTCTTTAGAGGAGAGGTCACACCTGGGAGCCCGCTCTCTCCCTTGCAAGCATCTAATTCTAAGGGGAGGGGCGTTGCCTCTGGAAACTGGTAGCGCCCTGTCCTGCCCGAAGGGGAAATGGCCTGTGAGGGCATGTGAGGCCACCACATTCTTTCTCTGGGTCACCTTGCCTAGCCCTGCAATTTGTGAGACCTCTGCTTAGGAAATGGGGCAGAGTGGGGGGGGTGGGTTGTGGGCCATCCCTGAGCAGGGTGGTGAGAGGTTCAGTCCTGCCCAGCATTTGCCAAATTCTTGGTGTTTTGAAAAAATCCAGTTCATTTTAGCTGGTGGCTGGTATGTTATTATTCCATGGGGTGGGTGTCAAGGGCCACACTTCTTACTGCGGAATTATCCTCTACTGTAAATTTAAGCCAGTGTAGTGAAAAAGACACCTGAGTTATCAGGCTCTTTTAAGAGCTAAGAAAATATATTCCAGCCCATGTGACACCCCCCCTCCACCTTGCCAGGATCATGAGGTGAACAAAATTCATCTATGTCGCTGCCAGTTAATTCCTTTACCTTTTAGTCTTTTCAAGTAAAAAACTGAAATGTCAAATATATTCTATCAAAATGTATTCTTTTCATGGGTGAGGCACCAAATGCTGTTGTGTGACAAACAACGCTGAAAAAGGTGAAGGGATTAAGGAGTACAAACTGGCAGTTACAAAACAGGCATGAGGATGTACAGTACAGCATAGGGAATATACTCAATATTATTGTAATAACAATATTTAAAATATCGGGGGTATTTAAAATATCGGGGGACCCTTTGTAAAGTATACAAAATATCTTGATAGCACACGGTCATTCTAAAATCACATATACATAATCTCATTTGCTTGTTTTGATTTTTAGCTCTTGCTGCCTGAATTTCAATCTGTCTGTGCAGGGACACCCTGGTGGCCCTGTTTAAGCTCCTGGAGCTGCAGTTCTTTTGTAAAAGAAAAGAAAGCACCACTCCTGTCAAAGTGGCTATCATCAATAAATCAACAAACAATAAGTGTTGGCAAGGATGTGGAGAAAAAGGCACCCTCGTGAACTGTTGGTAGAAATGCAGACTGGTACAGCTGCTATGGAAAACAGTATGATGTTTCATTAAAAAATAATAATTGAGTTGCCTATGACCCAGGGCTTTCACTTCAGCGTCTATGCATGAAGAAACCCAAAACACTAATTCAAAAAAACATATGCACCCCTATGTTCGTTGCAGCGTGATTGACAATAGCCAACATACAGAAGCAACCAAGATAGATGCCCACCAACAGATGAGTGGATAAAAAAGTAATGCGTTCATGTATAAGTGGAATATCACTCAACTGTAAAAAGAATGAATTCTTACCACTTTGCAACATCGTGGATGGGCCTAGAGTGTGTTCTATTAAGTCAAATAACTCAGCCAGAGAAAGACCATATGATTGCCCTTATATGTGGAATTTAAAGAACAAAATAAACGAAGGAAACAGAAACAGACTCATAGATGCAGAGGACAGGCTAATGTTTGCCCAAGGGGAGGGGAACTGGGGGCTGGAAGAAAAGGTGAAGGGATTAAGAAGAACGAATTGGTAGTCACAAAAGTTACAGAGATGTAAAGTACAGTATAGGGAATATAGTCAATAACATTGTATTAACTATGTTGCCAGGTGGGTGCTGGAAATACTGAGGGCAACGCTTGGTAAAGGGTACGATTGTTCCACCACTATGCTGTATACCTAAAACTAGAAAAAGTAATATCAAATGTAAACTGTAATTGAAAAATAAAATAAAGAAAGCTTTCTTTCACCGCGCTAAAGCACAGCTTCCAGGGGTAGTAGATGGAACCGAGTGATCTGTTGTTTCTATAAGTCAGAAATGGTGTCTTATTGGTACCGTCAGACAGTCCAACCTAATATTTTGGTCTAAACAAAGACGCCCTTCCCTGAAAGTTCGCCTTGTCTGAATCCTCCTTTTATGGACTGTGGGAAAGGTAAAAACTATTCCAAATGCTTCAAGTGCATTAGCTCCCTTAAGCTTCCCCATAACTTCATGAGACTCAGCCTCCCGTGAGCCCCTTTCACAAACGAGGGGTCCACGTTCCAGCACGTTCAGTAGTTTGCCCTGGTCTTGCCAGCTAATGGGACTGAGCGCGGCTTTGGGCCTGAGCCATTGGGGTCGAAAGCCTGTGCTTTTCATTCTGTTACATTGTCTTCTCACCCGGGGAAACCAGAGAATGGAGATAAGAAGAAATGATTTGTGTGAATATCCAGAGGAGTTTGGATATTTTCAGCTGAAAGGAAAGGTAAACCCTCACTAAAATGGCTTAAGCTACAGGGAAGGCATTGGCCATGTGATAAGAAATCTGGAGACCAGGTAGGGGCAGGGCTCTTTTTATAGAAGAGGGAGGTCGCCGAGGGCCGAGTTGTCTCTACGCTCTGCCACCCTCCCCTCATCGGCTTGTTCACTAGGCTGGTTCTCCTCGTGTGCCCCAGATGGCTGCACTGGCCCCAGGCTTCATACGCCAACCACAGTATCCATGTGGAGAGAGGGAGTTAGCCCCGTCTTCTGTCCCCTTTTGAGATACGGCCTCACACAGGTAGACAGTTGGGGAAAGGAGGAGTTTTTAATAGGTCTTTTAGATAAGTGTGGATATTCTTTGATACTACACCAAAACTTGACAAGTAATAGTATTTAACAGTTGCAGTGTAGAATCAGAAACCGTAGTAATGAACTTTTCACACTTTATAACATTAAAATCCATTATTTTATTTGACACTTTGAATAGATATTTTACTCATGAAGGTTTCAGTAACATCACACACTTTTCATTTGGAAAATACTGATTTACTGCGGTATATGGGTCTTCCAAATGTTGGCATGCTTCATACAATACAAAAGAATTCATCAATATCACCATCTATTTCACAAGGAAAGTGTTGGGAAGCTGTTGAACTCACAGTGGTGAGTTCAAGTTTTTACAGTGTTCGAAATTCCCCCTGAAAGTTCAATTTTTTTGATGGGAGAAAACACTGTCCATTATTTTCCTTGAAACAGAAGGTTCACTATGTTCATTTTCCCCACAACGTCTGACAAATATCCAACTCGGAATAATCAAAATTCATCTGCTGTTCCTTCAAGTAAAACGGATGTTCCAGGACAAAAGGAGCTTGTTTAGCTCACAACTGGACAAGCCGCGCAGGTGCTTTCTCTCCCAGCCAACCTTCACGCTCCGCGCCAGTGCTTCCCGTTTTGTCGCGCGGAAATACTAAAAAGACGTGTGTTCCGGGAGCTGCGGCAAGGAAATGAACAACTTTCACAGCTTCACCAAGGACGTCCCCAAGTGAAACTGGGCGGTTGTTGCTGCGGTAGCTGAGTCCCGAAGAGCGCTCAGGCTGCTAGTACAGTTTAATCCCCTGCCTGATTCAGGCTAAGGTGCGGGCGGTTTTACTCACCTTGACTATTACATCGCTGGCGCAAAAGGTCGAGGGACTTGTTCCAAGATAAGCCAGGAGATTCAGAAAGGGTATTCAGCGCTGTGTGTTGGCTGCCAAGTGTTCCCTTCAAGGATCCTCAGTGACCAGCAAGGTCAAAGGTAAAGTTTTCAGTTTTTCAACCACCGTGGGTGCTCCTCCTGCCAACAGACCGAGATAACTTACTCCGCAAGGTGTTTTGGAGGTTTTTTCATTTCTAATATGAAAAGCTGTAAAAAATAACCTTTAGTTTTTAAATAGTTCATCACACCTACATTCAAAATATTTAATTTTTTTTCTGTAAACACTGAGTGCATGGTCTCTAAGTGACACCACAACTTGATGGGTACCATAATACACTTATTTTTTTGATTAATGAACTTCCTTTTTGAGCAATTTTGGAAATTTTTGAAGAATTTTTAAAAATAATGATTGTAAATCAAAATAACAAAATGTGTTTATTTTTTGGTTTTCCATGTAGGCTAGAGGCAAACTTCAGGATTTCAAAATAACAATTTATTGGACAATAATGAGGTTAGAGAGATTATAGCAAGTAAAACTGCAGGCAGTGAGAGCTCTGTTTGTTCTCTCAGTACGGAGAAAAAAAAAAGTTAACCTCTGAAAATGCACATATATATTTGTATCCTAAACCCACTTTCTTGGAAAATTCTAGAAAATATTCTTGAGCAAGTGAAAGCACAAAAGTCAAACAGTATTTTAATATTATGATAAAAGTAGTTCTAACTTGGAATCTTCCCAAAAGGGTCTTCCCAACTCACGGGGGCCCCCAGACCACACTTGGAGAACGGCGAGCTTATACGAAGGTCTAGAGAGAGACAGGCAAGCCGACCCACGCGGCCCAACTCGCCGCCGAGTGCATTTTGTGTCTGACCGGGTATTCTTCACTCTGGCGCTGATGGTGGGAAACAATGACTGCTGTGGGAGGCTCCTTTCTAATGCTGAGACATCTCAAGTTACAGGAGAGAGATATCACTGGCCATAAAGATGAAATCCTAAAAAACGTTTAGGTGAAGTTTCAGTTAGAAGAGATAGCATCAGCCCTGGCATCTGGAGTCTTCAGTTTTAGTCCATCACTTTGTTGTTGTTGTTGTTTATAATTTTTTTTAAATTTCAATTAAAGTTGACTCATAATATTTTATTAGTTTCAGGTGTACAACATAGTAATTAGATATTTATATACTTTACAGTCCTGTGACTGCTTTTACAACTGGCAATTTGTACATCTTAATTCCTTCCCTTTTTTCAACCATTCCTGCAGTCCCCCTCCAATCTGGCAACCAGCAAAATATACTCTGTATTTGTGAGTTTGTTTCTGTTTTGTGTGTTCACTTATTTTGGTTTTTCAGACTCCACAAAAAAGTGAAATCACATGGTGTTTGTCTTTCTCTGTCAGACTTATTTCACTTAGCATAATACCCTCTAGGTCCCTCTATGTTGTCTCAATGGGAAAATTTTATTCTTTTTTATGTCCAGTAATATGTCATTATATACATGTACCATATCTTGTTCATATATTTGTCTGTTGATGGACACTTAGGTTGCTTCCAGATCTTGGCTACTGTAAATAATGCTGCAATGAATGTAGGATGCATATGTCTTTTTGAATTAGTGTTTTGGGTTTCTTGAGATAAATACCCAGAAGTGGAATTGCTGGGTCATATTTTGAGGCATCATTTTTTAACTGCTGTCTTTTTACCATGCCCACCTCCATTTATAAAATGAAGGCTTTAGATCAAATGTGTGATCCCAAATCTCTTGCTGTTATAACCATTTTTAACTAATTAATGTGATGAAATCGTAGTGATTTTTATACTCTCAGCCCTGCAAAGTTGTATCAGTTCACAAGAGGGTATGAAAATAGGGCCTTAGCAATTCCTACAGACTTGCACAATTATCCACATCAGTGGGGTCCTCAGAACAGATAACAGGACTGCTGGCCAGCATCCCGACTGCTCAGTGTGGAGACTTGATGAGATCAAACTCCAGTGTTAACCAAAAACATCTCCACTATTTGGCCCTCAGGAAAAAAGCATAAACAAAAACCTTGATTTGACTAAAATACCAGCAGAGAGGGACACCATTCGTGACCCTGCTAAGGAATTTTGGAACTGACTGGCTAAGAGAGAAATTTACAGGAGAGCTGCAGTATTTAATTTGCTGTCTTTAAGACTGCCTAGGAAACTTACTGACAATGAAAAGGAGCAACAACAATAACCAGCCTCCAAACCAGTTAGGTGTGTCCCATTTAAGAGCACAATGGGAAAAAATGTATCAATTATACCCAATTTGAAAATATAATTGAATAAATATCATATTTCAACGGTCTCACAAAAAGATAAAATAACTAGAAATAAACTTACTAATAAATGTGTGGTTTCTACAAAATTTTTTTTTAATTTACTTTTTGAAGCAAAGGAACAACTTCAGTAGAAAGTGTGCTGTATTCTTAGCTAGGAATACTCAATATCATAAAGATATTAAATTTCCCTAAATTGATCTATGAATTTAATGTAATTCCAATAAAAATGTTAGCTGGATTTTTAAATTAGAGTTGTGTCTAACTTTGTATGAAAAAGAAACAAGATTTGCCAGTAAAATTCTAAATAAGAAGAGTAATTAAAGAGGATTGGACCAACCAGATATTTTAAAATATTATACATTTTAATAAATAAAATAATACCATTACATGCAAATCAGTAGAAAGAACAATAAGGTCTAGAAATAGGCCCAAATAATGATAGGAATGTATAATATGATGAAAATGACATTTAAATCAATGGGGGGAAAACAGGATTCAATAAACGGTCTTGGAACTTCTGGGTAAACACATGGACAAATTCCAAAGAGACTACACATTTCAATACAGAAAACTAAGCTCTAAAAGCAGATGAGAAACCACAGCAGAATTTTCCTAAACGTAGAGCGGGTGTGACCCACTGCTGTACCCTAAGGAGGTGACCCGGCAGCTGGGCGACAAACCCGATCCCACCCTGGCCGCTCAAGCTGAAAACAATACGGCTGCATCTTCACTTCTGCCCCCTGCTGTCACGTGACAAAAATGTGTCCTGTGTGCCACCTGAGCAGGAAACATGCAAGGAAGGGACCTGTGAAGCCCATGGTTCAGCCTAATCAAGTTGACACATTTAAAACCACTACCACCAAATGACATGCAATCAAAGCTTTCTATTCTAGCATTGTTAGTTAAAGCAAAATATTGCCCCCAAAAACCTATATAGTTATCACAAAGTGTCTGGTTGAACAACATATGGTAATGTATACATTGAAATACTATTGCCATAAAAAGAATGAAAAGCTACTGATGTGACACAATCTCTAAAATACTGTGTCAATTAAAACACGGAGCTGAGCCCTGGCTGGCGTAGCTCAGTGGACTGAGCGCGGGCTGCGAACCAGGGTGTCGCTGGTTCGATTCCCAGTCAGGGCACATGCCTGGGTTATAGGCTATAACCCCCAGCAACTGCACATGGATGTTTCTCTCTCTCTGTCTCTATCTCCCTCCCTTCCCTCTCTAAAAATAAATAAATAAAATCTTTAAAAAACAAAACAAAACACGGAGCTGAAACCAAAAGGTTTTAAAAAGAGAAGATGTATACTTATTTGTTTGCATAGTCATAAAATATCTGTGAAAGGATACACAAGAAAGTGTTGATATTCATTGATCCCAGGGAGGAAAGACAGAGGGACAAGGGTACTAATGTTACCGAACAGCAAATGGGGTCCCGCTGCCACACTATAGGCAAGATTCCAGAGGCAGAAGTTTGGTGATAGTTTCCTTTAAAGGAAATGTTAAAGGATAAAGTTTCCTTTATCCTTTGGTGATAAAGGAAAGGAGTCTTTATTCAAAAACTACACAACTTTGGAATAACAGCTTTCCACTTGCATTAGTCACTTAAGCCTATCAATTAAGGCTAAAGTCTTGTACACCTGAATTCTCCTATCATTTCCCCCTGTTAGTTTTTAATTACAGGTATCTTATTTCTATAGGGTTCATTTATAACTAAAACAACATAAGGTACAAAAGCTACACAATTTTGAAAGAATGGCAGGCTTCTGTCTCAGAGCTTGCCCCTCTAGAACATCCAAAAAGAACAGCCCTGCCACCCACCCTCTACTAGGCCATCCCGATCTTAGGCTGCACCTGGAGTTTCTTCTCTCATCCAAAATCCTTCCAAATTACCATCCTTTGGGAAACACTGGCAGCTGAAGTAAGATCATCCAGGCAACCTTGAGGAAGACAGAACCAAAGAACCTTCTTTTATTTCAGATCTTCTAGCCCATAATTCCGCGCACTTGGAGGCATTCAGCTTCCCAGCCAATCCTGTCCTAGACTGTTTACCGTTGCCTCAGGCAACCTCCTCCTATGGCCCCTCAGGACTTCTCCTCTGTGATCTGATAAGATCTCTCTGTATCACTAAGAAAATATCCTTCTACACCTATCAAATTTTGAATCATATGAATTGACTTATTTTTAAATTAATTGAATTTAAGAAACAATTGGGAAAAATCAAATGGGTGTGTTTTGACTATCCAGGACACACACTGCACAGTGCCAGGTACTATCTAGGCCATGAGATAAATCTGACTTGGGATATCTCCTCCCTTGAAAGAACTAAGAGTCTTCCCAGGTTTCCTTCTTCCATGTTCCTTAAAGACCAGTGTTCTGCAAGTTTCTGGGGACCACTTCTTTTCTCATTCCTGGGTAATCCCATCCACTCTAGCTCATTTAACTATCACCTATATGCTGAATTGTCCCAAACACACATATGTAACCTGTGGTCACCCCTCAGTGTTACCCGTGTATTTCTAGTTCCAGTTCACTTGGACAGAAAGAGACATTCTCACAAATACCAATATGTCCAAAATCAATCAATCAGCTTCTCCACTTCCAGAGATGGCCCATGGAAGCCCTGAACCCGATCCCCCTCCACAATTCCCTATCTTAACAGATTTTTCATTCTGTGCTTTATTGTTACCTACTATTGTTAAAACATGAGTTAATTTTTTCAAGTCTTGTCTTTTTTGTTGCTTGCTTTCTGCTTTTCCTCAAGGCTAAGAAAGGCTTTTCCTACTTCCAAAGCAGGTAAAAATGTTTCTATATTTTCTTCCATTCCTTTTATGATTTAATTAAATCTTTTTCTGAAATTTATTTTGGTGTGAGGTAGGGATCTAATGCCCCAACACCACTTACTGAAAAGAGAATCTATCTTTTGTACGTTTGAATAAGTTTTCAGCTGATTTTCTGAAGTGTTTCAGCTGGCTAATGTAACTAGTGAAAATCGTACTGTCCTTTCCATCCTCCTTACACTACTTACATTAGTCAGAATGATCGGTTGTCCGCAATAGGAATCAAGCTTCAACTGTCTCAAGCAAGAAATGAAAGTACTAGAGTAGACAAAGTTGCTTCTATCATGGGTAAATTCAGGGGTTTGTATGCTATCAAACAATTTGTCTCTCTTTTTCTTGACTCTGCTTCTTTCTGTGTGGCTCACCTTTTCATACGGGAACATTGTAAACAGAGATTAGATGCCACATTAACCACAGGCCCCACTAACACACTCTCTCTGTCCTGGGGACATAAATCCATGAGGCTTTACAAGGCTGCCTGTCAATGTTATTTTCGGTCACTTCATTTGCCAAACCCACTACAGAAGTTATCATCTTGTCATGCTGGGCCAGGCGGCTCTGTGAGTAACTTTACCAGTTAGCTAAACAGTTGGAGTTGGACCACACCTTCTTGTCCAGTTTTTGTGACAGAAAATGTAGGTTAAGCTGTACTCACTAAAATTTCTTAGTCTTGGCTGATGGCTAGGAAAAAATAGACTGGGGAGGATGCAGAAGGGAATTTTCTTTGTATAAACACCCACTTATGCTGCATTTAAATCCTATCATCCAAAGAGGCTTCGAAACGGAAGTGTCTCCACCTTTGTCCAGCAGCGGTGCATGGTGGGAAATGCCCCAGCAAGGCTTGGAAGTTTGGGTTTTCCAGGAGTTTAGATTTTACCATACATCGCCTGTTGCAATCACCAGGCTCCAATGCTTAGGGCTTAAACCTTAGCAGCTGAGGTGGGAACAAAGCATAGAGTTTAGTTATTGCAGTTTGACATGATTATTAGACTGGGTCTCAGCATTTTCAAATATTTGGCTTTGTATTTTTGTTTCCAGTCAAGCCACCTTGGTCTGGAATCTGTCGCTTTGCCGGTACATTTTATCCAAGGCTTTGAATATGATTTAAGCCTTGATTTCAGGGGGGTCTATGGTCTGAGGCCCAGGGGGCTTTGTTGCTGACTTATAGTAGATTACCAGCTTTCCTTCCCAGGGTTGGGAAATCCCCAGTAGACCTCAACTCCACGTTTTTTTCTGAGGGTCTTTTCCTTATAAACCTACTTGTTTTACCAGTTTCTACCTCCAGTAGAGCCTCTCGTATTTGAGAGCCTGGTAGAGAGCTTGTGCCTGCTGTGCCACCTCAGAATTCTGCTTCGGGCCCTCTGCCCCCTCCCCATCCCACTCCCACATGCCCGCCATGTGAGGGCTCCCCTCCCTCACTACCTCACTGCGTGTGTAGATTCCCTTTGGTTTCATGGTTGCTGGCGGGGAGCAGGGGTGAGGGAGTTTTCACAGTAGTTGTCACAGTGAAGCCAGGTGGGGCAGAGCATCCCCTGGGGCAGGGGCTGCGCATCTCTCCCACCTTGTGGCCTGCTGCTGACAGTGTCTGTGCCAGACAGAGTTTCTACTCTTGCAAACCCTGGGCACTATCTCAGGGTGTAGGCAATTTGAACTTTCTAATCGCATGGAAAGTGAGAGACCATGGGGAAAAAATAACAGTGAAATCAGATTGGGAGAGGCTATTTGTGGTATCTTAAACCAAACATGGTCCAATATCTAGTGTACAGGGAAAGAAAAAAAGATAGGAGCTTCAGTTGAAAAAAAGAGGCAGTGCAAACCCAAATAACAGCAACCACTACAAAACAGGCTATTCAAGAAGAGGAAAACCAGTCCTGGCTAGTGTTGCTCAGTGGATTGAGTGCCAGCCTGCAAACCAAAGGGTCACGGATTCAATTCCCAGTCAGGGAACATGCCTGGGTTGCAGTTCAAGTCCCCAGTAGGGGGCACATGAGAGGCAACCACACATTGATGTTTCTCCCTCTCTCTTTCTGCCTCCCTTCCCCCTCTCTAAAAATAAATAAATAAAATCTTTAATAAAAAGAAGAGGAAGACCAGAAGGCTAGTAAACATAAGAAGATATGCACAATCTTGGTGATAGTGATAAAAGTGAGACAAAAACGAGAATATATCCCTTTGTACTTGTTAACTTGGCATCAGGTACAAAGCTGGTGCTGAGAGCCACTGGAGATGTATGGATTCCAGAGAGCCACTGGGTGGTACTGAGTCAAATCAGGTGTGGACCCTCTTACCCTGCACCCAGTAGTCCCCTTCCAAAAAAGCAATTCTCACACTCGTCCACAAGGGGACATGTATGAGGATGTTCATTGCAGTATTGGTTGGCACAGTGGGAATTTGGAGAAAACCTAGGTGTCCATCACAGAGGGAATGGATAAGAACAATGTAGTAGATGTACATTACAGAATACTTTGTAGCATCAGATAGGGAGAAGCAATCAACCAGATGTGCTATAATTTGTTTGGAGCTACTTGCATTATCTTGTTTCCTGCTTTCAGTCAAAGTTAGGAGTGAAATGGTATATCAGGGGGATGCTTTTGCCTGCAAGTAATAACCTACTCTTTCTTAAGTTATTATCTCATTAACATATGCCATATTCTGGGCTAGGAAGCAAATTTTAACACATTTTAAAAAATCAAAATCATATTAAATATGTTCCTTGAACACAAATAAAGCAAATGTTTTGATTCTAAGTATTAAAGATGATTAAGAGCATTTACATTATTATGACTGTAAAATTGTTCACTGAATAAGTTACACAGTGTCTACACCTATAAACACAGTGCTTTCTCCCAGCACCTGGGCCATGCAAATACGAATGGTCCTAATATAAGATTTAAGCACGACACGTTTCGGTTTGCCTTGTCTTAGGAAAGTGTCTTTCTCATACTTTTTTTCTTGGAGTTTCTCATTACTCTTTTGTTGTCGCTGTAAGAAGGAACATAGCGTTAAAGTAATATGTCTTTTTTAATATATTCCTACTGTCTTCCATGTTCTTCATTGCTTGAAAACTATTCCATTTTTCTTTTTGAAACTCCATTTTTTTCATATTTAGATTGTAGTTTTCTGACACAGCTTTTTGTTTTTCCTGGTTTCTGGTTACCTTCTTGGAACCAATGCCTTTATTATATCTTCCTTTATTTTTCTAAGTGCATAGCTACTCATTCTGCTGGGCTCCTGTCCAGAGCCCCCATGCTCTGATCTGGACCTGTGGCTGTGCTCTGGGATGGCCACGCTGCTGTCACCATGTTTCTGCATGAGCCCTGGCTCCCACCCACGGCATCCTACATCCTACTCCTCATTTTACCAGAAAACCTTCCCTCATGCTTCCAGTAAAGGGTTGGGTAGGAAGTACATTTTCTTTGGGCTTGCCTCTCTGAAAATGCCATCATTCTGACTGAATGAATGTCTCATAGACTTCTTCCTTCCTGTTTTGCTCTGTGGAGACATTAATTTTTTTTTTTAATCTCTGGGATGCTCAAATTTCACAGTGAAATTTCTAGGTGTGGCTCTTTTTGCATTTACCTTTCTGGACATCCTGTAGTCTCTTTCCCTAGAACTTCTGGAAAGTATGTTATTTTTTTATAGAAAATCATCTCTTCCACTTTCCTTGTTCTGTTTTTGGAATTCTTATTAGTTATATGTTGAACTTCCAAGATTAAGGCCTCTCTCTCTCTCTCTCTCTCTCTCTCTTTTTTTTTTTTTTTTTGGTTCAATTTCCTATGTTTGTCATTTTGGTTTACTTTCTGAGAAATTTCTTTGGTTTTATCTTCTTACCCTTTGGTCGATTCTGTAATCTAAGCAATATTTTTCTTTCTTTTTTTTTTCTTTTTATTTCCAAGAGCACCTTTTTAATTTTCTGACTGTGTCTTTCCCCAGACTCCCATCCTTTCATGGACGCATTCCTATCTCTGTGGCGGTACCAACTGTACTCTTCAAAGTGTTACATTCTGTTCATTAACCTCTTCTAAAGGCATTTTTCCTCTTTGTTTCCTTGTTCTTTCTCTTCCATTGTGTAGGTTTGACTCAGATGCCTGATGATATGTGGGTGTCTCTTTATTTTTGAAAATGAGGAAGTTGCAAGGCCGACCGGGGGTACTGGGTTCGGAGGTGGGAGTTGTTACCCGGACACAGACACGCTCTGCTGGGACCGGGCACGTAGGCTGGCAGGGCGCCCTGGCTGGGCAGCGCGGGAAACAGGAGGTTTCACTTGAATCACCAGTCCCATGCTAGCAACTTCAGCTCTCCCTGGAGAGTCCTTTTGGTTTCTTTACAAAAAATGTTTTTTGTTTTTTTTTTTGCTTGGGGGTTAAACTCCTGCCTACGTGACACCCAGGGAAGTGGGGGAGAGTTAGGGGGAGTTGCTTTTAATATATAGATCTTTAATAAGCCCTCTTGTGTTCAGTCCCATTTCCGCCAGTGCCTGCAGTATGGTCCCACTCAATCAACAACCTGGGCTTCCGAGGGTCTCCTTCATCCTCCGCCCCCTTCCGTACAATTTTGTTTTAGAGAAGTTTGTTGAACTCCCTTGTTTATTGAGAACACCCCCTCCTATTCTCTTTATCATTGGAGTTTAAAAATTATTAAGGCAGAGTTTGAAAATGTACTTGGTCTGCCATCTGATACTGAAAATCTTCCACTTCCTTTAGTAATCAAGAAATAATTTCATTGCTGCCTCTCAGGAAGAAATGGAAAGGATGTCCTGAACTGCAGGCAACTGTGAGGCTAGAATGACTGAGGGAGAGGAAATGCAGGGAAGATGAGAATAGATCTGTTTTCCTGGCTCCCACAATGGCCCCTTAATGGATCAGGGCAGGCAAACTATTGACTTTCCCCAAGCCACTTAAGATGTATTTGTTTTTTTTTTTCTTCTACATGTAGGCCTACATTTGACACTAATGTTTTCTTTAATGAATGTTTTTTATGTACTATGGATAATACACACATCATTTTATTCAATCTTAGCCATGCCCAAATTAGATATTATCATCTTTACTTTATAAATGGAGACTCAGCGAGGTCAAGTATTGTATCCACGCTCATAAAGCTTGTAGTAAGTAGATGTGGAATTTAACCAGGACTGTTTCCCATTCCTTTCCATTTCCCACTGTAGTGGAGAAAAGCATTAATGTATTAGTATTAATCTCTCTTTTCTCTTTGGTGATGTTAACTCAGATCAATCATTAGACTCTTCTGATCGTTAGTTTCTGTCTATACAAAAAAATGCAATAGAATCAGCCGTGTCTCAATCACAGGTTGCAGGAGATTCACCAGAGATATTATTAAAGGCTCTGCCCATAATCATAGCAACAGCTCACACCTGTATTACCCTTTCTAATTTGCAAAGTACAGTAACATTGTGCAATAATTCCTGTTTTACAGTTGAAACCCTTGGCTATGAGCAGTTTGATGTAACACGCCTCATTCTTTGTAGAATCAGAATGGAAATTTAGCTCTTATAACTCCAAATTTCAGTATTTTTCCATCTTATAATTCTGCCTCCTTATTTACAAGAGGATTCCCTAATCTTTAAACAATTAACAATAGAAATTATTCTCAGAGCTTAGTTATTTAAAATTCTTTCTATTCATAATTTTATTTACATACTAGTGTTCAGGGGCTCACCTATTGCCGAAAGTACAGTGCAGCTATGTTAGTTATTTACTATTTATTACTTTAATATAGTAAATTTTGTCATTATAGCCCAAAAGTATGAAGCAATTCCTTAAAGGTGTGTAAGTGAATACCCACAAGGGAATTAAGCCAGGCAGGGTGTGGCACATATGGTTCCTGGCACAACTGGGTACCATTTCTAGTAGATATTTTTTTTTCTTTGTAAAGATTTTATTTATTTATTTTTGGAGAGAGGGCAAGAGAGAGAGAAAGAGAGGGAGAGAAAGAAACATCGATGTGTGAGAGAAACATCATTCGGTTGCCTCTCGCACACGCCCCGGCTGGGGAACTGGGGAACCTGCAACCCGGGCATGTGCCCCGACCGGGAATGGAACCAGGGATTCTTTGCTCTGCGGTATGATGCCCAACCAACTGAGCCACACAGGTCGAGACTAGATAATATTTTCAATAAATTAAAGAGCTAATCAGCACCCTAAGTGTTTTTATTTTTTAACATTCTAGCAAGCAATATGATGTTTACATTGGTTCTTCAGCTTTAGAGTATATCACTGCCTAATGAGCTTAAGTCCTCCCAACTAAATCTCTGTGAAGTCCTATTAGAAAATCCCATGAGGACATTCTACCCAGAGAATTCCTTAGTCTAGGTTGTGTCTAGGTCTCTGTGAAGCCTTCTCTGGGCTGAATGAGAAAACAAGCTATTAAGCCTACGGCAGGGATAACAAAGGAAATACAACAGACTGGGACTGAGAAACAACTAGCAAGCACAGAGGGAGAAAGCAAAGTTAGAAAACTAGTAAGAACGCAAAGGAGGAAAAAGGACTTGGTGTATTCTCAGCATTGGCACTACTACCCTGAGATGGGAAGATGTACAGGAAAGAGAAAAGGATGCTAATTAACATGCAGGTTATAGAAGCCAAAATGAAGAGTTTCTAAAAGTAGGGGAAATGAACTCTGCACACACGAAAGAGAAGCTAACAAGCACTTATTGACTATTTACTTTGTTGGACTGGTGAGTTTCATGCCCTCAGGTTCACAGTGTGTGAAGGTTACAATCCCGCATGGAATCTGTGGTGGCCAGGCCTGATGTCCCCACGCTCCTCAGGGCTGGCTGAGGGACAGCTGTTTGCCCACTGGCAGAGGCACCAGTGACGTCATCAACTAGCTGAACCAACCGATTAACTTCATAAGATAAGATAGGTTTGGCTTAAAGGTTTACAATTTCATTGCACCTCTAGCTAAAATAAACCCTAAATTCATCTAGATTAAAATCAGAATTTAGTTGGGAAAATGGTAGATTATGGGGGTACAACCTCATTGTAGAAACCACAGAAAATATAAAACATATTTTGAAAAATTATCCATAATCCCATTACTCAATGTAGTTACATTCTTTCAAGAATAATTTATATATAACTAGGCTATAGATTTTTATAATAGTCATGTAAAAAGGAACCATCTAAAACCACCAAAAACTGTCAAGACTTTACCTTCCCGACAGAATCAAAGGATAACTCTATTCTTAAGTCTCTATGTATTTTTTAAATAACACTTTTAGTATTTAGACTCCAGAATTCTAAGCAATGAAATCATAAAACAGCTCTGGCAGAGTGGCTCAGCTCGTTGGAGCATCATCCTTGCACCAAAAGGTTGTGAGTTCAGTTCCTGGTCAGGGCACATACACCTAGGTTGTGGGTTCCATCCCCATTTGGGGAGCATACTAGAGGCAACCAATCAATGTTTCTCCCTTCATCTCTCTTTACAAAAAAAAATCGATGAAGTCATACCTTCACAAAATCATAAGCAAACTGCTGCATGGGAAAAAAGAAACCTGTGACTGTTAAATATACTTAATTCCAAATTCACTTCTGATCTTTATTAAATATACTCTGCCATTCTTATATAATAGTAGCTTGTGTATGCATACTATTTTGCATTCTGCTCTTCTCACTGTATGTTATTTCATATATACGTGCCCCTGAATTCATTTTCTAAGCTTCCATTTTCCCTTCTCTCTCTTTTTAACTCCTCACTGCCATCAGTTTCATTCTGGCCATGCCACTGCCCTGCTTAGAATCTTCTCTTGGTTCTCCATTGTCTTTAGAATCAAAAGTTGTGATGCAGAAAGCCCTTTCAAGCTGGCCTTTCCATTCAGTCCCCAGCTCCTGCACTGGATGCAGAGTGGTGATGCAGAGTGGTAATGCAGACTTTGAGGAGCACTGCTGGAGTGCCCTGAGGGGTGGATGCACTGGTTCATCTCCTGTCCCAGAGCCTATAGCCCACTGCTCTGCCCACACTTGGCACCATGTAGCTTGCTGACTTTGCTGGTCTAACTAGTGTAAAATGATGATGAATGAATGAATGATGCTTTTTGTTTCCTCCTCTGGTAATGTTTGCCCATCTCCTATGGGAGCACCCATCATTTTTTCTTACTGGTTTGCATAAGATCTTTGCCACTAGTATTAGTTATTGCAAAAATCTTCTCTTGGACCTGTCAAGACTTTATCCAGAGTGTCCTTCATTGAAGAGAAATCCCCAGCTTTGATGTAGGTATATTAACACATTTTTTGCTTGACTGCTTTGTGAGTTTTAATAATCATGCTTTATGATTGTTGTCTTCTCTGTGAAATTAGTCATCACCTCCTCTAGGATCCTGAAAGACTTCATACTTCTCTTATTTTATTCTGTTTAAAGAATTTTTTCAGATGCTCTGTCATGTTTTCTGAAATCTGACCCCTTTAAGGGTAGAGGCTAGCCATTATTCATCCT
The DNA here is from genome assembly GCF_004126475.2 of Phyllostomus discolor. NCBI lineage: Eukaryota > Metazoa > Chordata > Mammalia > Chiroptera > Phyllostomidae > Phyllostomus > Phyllostomus discolor. The sequence goes on from NC_040913.2 coordinate 69,330,125, forward strand.
TGAATATGAAGCACCATCTGACTCATGGTAGTTTGGTGGTGGTAGAATGAACAAACTATTTCACCACATTAGTGGCCATGTCCTAGTTTATGTTAAATTCTAGCAAGTCATTTCCTCTTACTCCTACAGTGCCTTAGCAGAGAACTTCTGCTCCCACAGTCTCTTCTGCCCACAGTTATTTGGAATTGGGACTCAGACAAAATGAGTCCTTTAGCATCAGATGATGGCCCCAAGAATTTCCAAAGCACAGGGTAGCCATAGAGAGTCACGTTTGTGATCGTCAAGGAGTGGGAGGCAGTCTGCAGAGAGAGGCAAGAAGGGAGAGACTGGGTTTTCCTTGGTTCTTGATACATTTTCTGCTTCCAATCCCTCATTAAGCTTTGGATCCCTTAAGTTACCTCTATCTTCCTTTATCTAGAGAAAGCCTGAGTAGATTTCTCTTCTTTAAAAGCAAAGTATCCCAAAGATAGCTATTCATATGTTTTCTCCATAGGAAAAAAAGTACGTACAACTTTTACTAGTGATAATAGTAATTTGTTCAGTAAATATTTATTATAGCGAAGGCATCTTTTTATTCTTTTAGTGGCCACATAGGTGTGGACTCACATGCAACTTGTCACCCATTGATCTCTCTTTATTCTCCAGGTGGGCACTTTTTATTTTCTAGGTGAGCACTGCCATGCTTACTGTGACTGAATTCACGAGGCCTCATACCGTTTGATTCATGTTTTTGAATTAACAATGCTGATTGTGTATGTTGCCACGTAAATTGTTACCATTTAAGATGACTTTTTAATTCTACTTCATATTTACAGTTGTTGGCATCCAAAATTTTTCACATGAGAATAGAAAACTCAGAGAGTAATTTGGTGTCTTGGGGGAAGGACCCCCAAAAAGGTAGAAATCAAGATCACTCATTTATTTGTATGTTAATTCTATTTTATTAAAAATATAATAAAACCTAACTAAGTCGGTCCTCTGCGAGTTCACCTTTGTAATAGTTCATACAATAACTGGATTGAGTAAATTTTTCTATTTTAAAATTTTTTATTGTAGCCCTGGTGGTGTGGCTCAGTGGATTGAGCTCTGGCCTGAGAACCAAAGGGTTGCTGGTTCGATTCCCAGTCAGGGCACATGCCAGGGTTGCAGGCCAGGTCCCCAGTAGGGGGCATATGATAGGCAACCATACATTGATGTTTCTCTCCCTTTCTTTAAATTAAAAAAAAGCATTGTAAATTAAAACATAGACATCAAAGCCTACACAAAACAAATATATAGTTTAAGAAGTAATTAAAAGGCAGACACACTTTTGTAATTACCACCCAGGTCAAGAAATAGGACTTTGCCACACACTCTGGCAGCTACAGCATGTGCCCCATCACAAACACAGCCCCCTTGAGGTTAATTTTTAATTATGTAGATGACAAAAAGATTAGGTAAACAATAGTGCAAATAATTTCAAAGAGAATGTTTACTTATAGCAGACTAATTATTTAACAGAATAATCTATGCTTTTAATTTCAATCAGGAGAAAACTTGTTTGATTCCTCTTGTAAGGAAACTTGAAATGTATTTACTAATAGGACACTGACGATTCTGCTTTTACTTTTACTAGCACTTATTTTATGCTGAATTTACTCCTGGGCCATGAGTTTTTGTTTTTTCCAGTTCTTCTGGGATACCTTTTTCTTCTGTGCAGCCTCGTCTTCTGGTGAGAAACAATTTGCTCTTTTTCAATGAGGATCATCACAATGTGGCAGAGAGAGCTCTCATTTCTGGGTACATCCCCCCAGGAGCCCTAGGTTTTATGCCACACCTTGGGAGCTTTGTTCACCTGGACGTGCTCAATGACCAGAGAGTCTACATCTAAACCCTCAAGTTCAGCATTGCTCCCTGCAGTGTTAAGCATGTGCAGCAAAAACTCAGTGCTCTTTTTGGGCCACTGACCCTGCACCCACTGTTTGGCCTGGGCACACCCCCCAACTCCACCACTGTAATGACAGAATGGCACACATTGCTTCTATAAAGTATCTGGATCCTTCAGATACTTCATGGCTTTTCAGATATGCACACCCTTGATGGCTGGAAAGTTTCACAAGTGTTCCTAGTGTGAACATGAAGATTTGAACCTCTTGATTGGCATGACTTTGTGTGGTTTTCTAGGTCAAGTGAATACTGAACCACTTTGAGAGGTCACCTCAGGCTGCTTACAGGAAGAGAGCTATATGAGACTAAATTTTAGCACTTAAAAATTTTTTAATAACTTACCATAAAAATAATAATAGTGGAATAATCACTACTCTATATAATTTATTGTGTGTTCTTTATAGATGACAGAGAGACATATATTTTTAATATATTATCCTAAAACATACTATATACATACTATATGTAGTTTTTTATTATATTTTATTGACTATGCTGTTACAGTTGTCCAGATTTTTCCCCCTCTGCCCCTTCCACCCAGCATCTCCCAACTCCCTAAGGCAACCCTCCCACCATTGTTCATGTCCAAGGGTCATTCATAGAAGTTCTTTGGCTACTGCATTTCCTCCACTGTACTTAGCAACCCCCTGGCTATTCTGTAATTATCTATTTGTACTTCTTAATCCCCTCACCTCCTCACCTATTCCCCACACCCTCCTTCCATCTGGCAACCATCAAAACGCTCTCTGTATCCATGATTCTGTCTCTGTTCTTCTTATTTCCTTAGTTTGTTTTTTTGATTCAATTGTTGAAAGATAGGTATTTGTTGCCATTTTATTCATAATTTTGATCTTCTTTTTCTTAAATAAGTCCCTTTAACATTTCATATAATAATGGTTTAGTGATGATGAACTCCTTTAGTTTTTTTCTTGTCTGGGAAGCTCTTTATCTGCTCTTGGATTCTAAGTGATAGCTTTGCTGGGTAGATCAGTCTTGGCTGTAGGTGCCTGCTTTTCATGACTTTGAATATTTCTTGCCAATCCCTCCTAGCCAGCAAAGTTTCTTTTGAGAAATCAGCTGACAATCTTATGAGAACTCCCCTGGAGGTAACTAACCTCTTTTCTCTTGCTTCTTTTAAGATTCTCTATCTTTAACCTTTGGCATTTTAATTATGATGTGTCTTGGAGCAGACCTCTTTGCATCCATCTTGTTTGGGACTCTCTGTGCTTCCTGGACTTGCATGTCTATTTCCTTCACCAAATTAGGGAAGTTTTCTTTCATTATTATTTTCAAATCGATTTCCAATTTCTTGCTCTTTCTCCTCTCCTTCTGGTACCCCTATGAGGCAAATGTTGGTCCATTTGAAGTTGTCCCAGAGGCTGCTTATACTACTCTCATTTTTTTAAATTCTTTTTTTTCTTGTTCTTCTGATTGGTTGTTTTTTGCTTCCTTATATTCCATATCATCGATTTGATTCTCAGCTTCATCCACTCTACTGTTGTTTCCCTCTAAATTGTTCTTTATTTCAACTTAGTATATCCTTTGTTTCTGACTGGATCCTTTTTATGCTGTTGAGGTCCTCACTAAGTTCCTTGAGCATCCTTATAACCAGTGTTTTGAATGCTGCATCTGATAGGTTGCCTGTCTCCATTTGGTTTAACTCTTCTTCTGGAGTTTTGATCTGTTCTTTCATTTGGGCTATGTTTCTTTGTCTCCTTATTTTGGCAGCCTTCCTGTGTTTGTTTCTATGTATTGGGTAGAGCTGCTTTGACTCCATATTTTTGTAGTGTGGCCTAATGTAGTAGATGTCCTGTAAGGTCCAATGACACAGCCTCCCATTCACCCAAGCTGGGTACTCGAGGTATACCCTTTATGTGGGCTGAGTACACTCTCCTCTTGTAGTTGAGTGTTGATTGCTGTTGGCAGATCAATGGGAGGTATTTACACAGGCCAGTCAGCTGCAAGGATTGGCTGTGACCACTGACCACCAACCTCTACCCTCATAGAGGATTAGCTGTGCAGGGGCAGGGTGGTGGTTCTCCAAAGTGGTCTGTAGCTATCCTATGGGCACTGGCCCTGGGATTTCCCAGATGGTACAGGCCAAGGTCTGTGTTTTGCGCGGGGCCGCTCTGCCTGAGCTATAAAGCAGTCTGAGATGGCTGCTACTTGTGCAGGACTTGAAGTTCCCAGGTGAAGCCAAGTTGTGAATCTAGGCTGGCTGCTGCTAATGTCTGGCCTGGAGCTCATTGAGTGCAGCTGTTGCTTGTTTGATAGGATTTAGGAAGTTGTGCAGCATGAGCCAAGGCCAGCCATTCATATGGAAAAGCAGCTTGGGTGAACCCATAAGTTGGAAGGGGAGGAGTCTCAGGGCATCTCCAGGGTGGGGCAAATAGTGTTAGCCAGGTTGATGGAGTCTCACATATGGCATTTACTTTCTGGCTCTGTGGCTCTGATGTGGGAGGGTTCAAAAAAGGGACAATGGCTTCTGCTCACCTCGATGCCAGACATTTCAGTTCCTCCCTGCATGCCACCAGTGCCTTTCAAGCTGCCATCTTGGTGCTGGAGCTCAGAGGCAGTGAGTCTGAGTAGGTGAGTTGTGTATTGGATCTTTAAGAGGAACTGCTTGGGGCTCCACAGATTTCTTCCACTGACTCAATCCTCACTGGTTTTTGCAGCCAGCAGATGTGGGGACTTATCTTCCTGGCATTGGAATCCTGGGCTGAGGGGCCTGGTGTGGAGCTGGACTCCTTTCTCCCAAGATATCCCTCCTGACTTTTTATTCACTTTATGTGGATGTGGGACCAGCCTGTTCCACATCTGTGCCCCTCCTACCAGTGTGGATGGATGTGGTTTCTTTAATTTCATAGTTGTCGGACTTCCATTCAACCCGATTTCTGATGGTTCTGAGTGATGGCTATTCTATATTTTAGTTGTAATTTTGATGTGGTTGTGGGAGGAGGTGAGCCATGTCTGCCTATGCCGCAATCTTGACCAGAAGTCATACATATTATATAGTTTTAATAAATCACCCTCACTACAGTTTTTCCAAGTGTTATCAGACAAGGAAGGCAAAGATCATAGATAAAGAAACGTGCTCAAGGAACAAAGCTATAATTGAAATCAAGATGATTTGTCTAACACCCCTTTCTATTATATTCTGCCATAATAATTCTAAGTGGTTCTTATTTGTTCATTGAACAGGTTTGCCATAAGCCATGCATGTAGTTCTGTTTCTGTATGTTATTGAAAATAAGAAACTTCATATTTTAAAAATTATATAATACAAATATTTCACTTCCAAGAATGGTCTTTTAACTTGATTCATCTTAGTAATACTCCTCTTGATTTTTTAACATAAATTAGACTGGTCCAGAGAGTGTACAATAGTTAGAACTCTTATGGAATACACATTCTATCAAATACCATATTGGGCAGTTAATATGGTGAATTTCATTTAACTCTGAAAAAAGTCTTAGAGGTGGGAGTTATCTCCACTTTATAGAAGAGGGCACGAAGCACTGTAGGTAAAAGGGCCTGGGCTGTAAACAGGTCTTTCTCTGGCCACAGCTCACACTGCTAGCCCCTCTCATACACACCCATGGAACACACCTACTCACTTCCATGTTCACTGGTGGCATCTGAACTGCAGGGGTCTTTTTTCTTTAAACTTGTATATTCTTGAGTCACTAATCTGAAATTTTACCAAAGAGAGGTACTAGATGAAGCAAACGCACACACCCCAAGTCCTGCATGTGCTCCTAAGGCTATGTCTCCTGGCCTTCTTTCCAAGTTGCAATGTGCCAAGACAAGTGCTTTGGAGGAAACTCTAGATTGCACCCAATCGCCAATAGAAAAGCCCTGGTGGGTGCAGTTTCTGTGACTTACAAAACAGGTGCACAGGAGAAGAGGTCACGTCACATTTATTAATTGCTGTGGATATTTAAAAAAATATCAGAGTGTATTATGGCAGAGTGGCAATGAAAGAATGACTTTTTCAATATGGACTGAGGTTATTTTAAATTTGGTTTGTGCAGCAATTTATGTAAATCTGCCTATTGATGTAAAAGGGCTTGTCTTCTTCTGCTTTCAAAGTCATAACTTAAATGACAACCAAATATGTTAAGTGGCTTTTGTGAACTCACTACAGTCTTTGCATGCCCAGACTTGCCTGGTACAAAGTGTTCAAAGCAGACATGTGATTTATAAACTATGGGGTAATCAAATGAATACAAAGCAAAAAAAAAAAAAAAAGAATCCTCTACACTTGGGTGTTTGGTAGTCATACTTTAAAAATATTATAAGGAAAACTTAGTTGCTGCCATTTGCTTGACTTCTGTCTCAAAGGGATTTAGATAAGTCATGCTATATTATTGTCCAGCAATAACGTCAGCATTATCCTCTACAGGGGGCAATGCCTGAACCTCCAAGCCATTCTGTTTCTGTATGAGAGTCACAGAAACATAGGGTGGAAAGGGTCTCAAGACATAACACAATTTGGTTTTTAGCATTGGGCCTCTCCTCTAATTTCTCTGGGCCCATATTTCCACCTGAAAACTGGAGATATTAGCATTGAAGGTTTTTAAAATGTAATTAATCGAAGTGAGTGACACCTAAGTATGTATTCGTAGATGGCAGTTTTGTTTAGATGACTTGATTCGTGTACTTTATAAGCTCTCATTAGCTAGCTCCATTTTCTGGGACTGCAGAGAAAGCTAAAGAAATGCATACTCTCTTGGCCTGGAGGGGTTAGGGACTCCATTCACGTCTGATTTTGCTCTTTAGAATGCTTAATGTATCAATTGGTTACACAGTGAAAGAATATTGAATACCACTACCACCACCACCAAGGGTAATTACATTGCTTTCCAAGGCATTCAAGTGATTTATCACTTAGAATCTGACCACTGCTGGGATAAAGGCAGTCTTGTTCCCATTTCACAGATGAACAAGTTGAGATTTAGTAAGTAAGATTAATGGTATGCTCAAATTCATGTAGATACAGCATAGACTGAAACAGGCTGGACCTCAGACTTCAAATTCTGTGTTCTATCAACTAAATCATTACCTAGTTTGTTTCCTGTCTCCACTGGTGCTTTAAAAATTGTCTTGAAACATATAGAAGTATAGTCATGTTTTGATTGTATTAAACATTACTTTATACAAACTAAATCAAATTCAAATTTTATTTTAACTTCTTACGAGAGGGATCAAATACCTCCTTTTTATTGGCCAAAGATGATAACAATAAGGTTAAAAAGATTATTTGGATCATGAAGTGACTTTCTTCTATTCAGAATTGTTTCAAACTAAATTTCTAGCAGCTTGAAAAAAGAAACATCAAGCTTCAGTCTAAACTGTCAGCTAGCAGAACAGTCTATATTTGTTATTGTTGGTTAATACATTCAGCTCAAATTTCTCCACAGCTATAATTAAGAAGTACGGTTTCTAAAAATTTTGTAATCCTTTTGCAGCATACTAGATTTTCCAGGGTCCTTTTCTTTTTAATAAACAAAGAAAGGGTATATTTTACAAGTATTAAGTTGGCATAAGTAAGAATTGTTGCTAATTCTTTTTCACCATAGCAATGGGCCAGAGGCCATTAACTAAGCCACCTAAGAAATAGCCAAAAATGTCTAGAACCTTAAGTAAATTAGAGTGCAACTAAGTAAGCAATTTTTTAGTAAGTAAGTTTCCAAACACCCTTACTCATCTCTAACTTGTATATAAATGAAATCTGTCCTTGGACTGGTGTTCCTAAAACCCAGCCTCCAGTCCTCTGCAGAAAACATCCCAGATCTTGAAGATGAAAGAGAGAAAGCTACCGCTGATGATGGAAGTCTCAGAGAGAGAGGGAGCAACGTCTTCCCCCAGGAGATTGGCTGACAAAAGCCTTGACAACCTCCATGGGGCGCATACACAGTTTCCTGCAGTTGGCCAGGCCAGCATTCCCGCCCAGGCTCTGGACTTTGACATGCTTCCTCAGTCGAAGTTGGTTTCCAATCAACATTTTATTGATCGACGTTTTGCTGATATACAAGACAGTAGTGGCATGTTAGGTTTTGCTTCAGAATTACAAATTGTGGAAGATAGTGACTGAAGTTCATAAGGTGGTGCTGCTATGATTTTCTAACTCCGAATGTAGCGGTGGAGAAGTTAAGGTGTAGAAACACTCGCCAGCGCCGGGACCGCTCCTTTACAAATGGGATGGGTGCGCTCGAGGTCGTCTGAACACCAGCCGCCGATTCACAGGTTACCTGCAACTCCGTGCAGTCCTGGGCCAGGATCCTTCCCTTCAGAGTTTGAATAGCTTTGTGTTTGCTGGCAATTATCATTAGGTATAATGAGTCTAAGAAATTGCAAACAATTAAAATATTGGTAGAGCAAAACTAATTTGGAAAGGCAGATGTATATCAAAAGAAGAAAAGGTAACATTTTCAAACTGTTCCTTGCAACCACTTTCATTGACATAAATTGAGATTTAATTGTTAGGAAAATATTTTGAAGAATAACTATATATTTAAACAATTATAGCACCATAAAATATATATAGTATTCTATGCTATGAAATATTTTGGGGGGAAATATCCATCCTCCTTTTTTTTTTTCTTTTTGGAGGGGGTAATATGAGATAGTCCACCGGGAAGGAACCGGGGTCTCCTGCCGACAGCCACGTGAGGCAGCCGTCCTGGAAGCAGCTCCTGCGGCTGCAAGGGGCCCCAGAGGGCGGAGGACGTCCTCACCGCAGCCTCAAGGGCAGACCCCGCGCCTCCCCGCTACACCCCCCTTGAATTCTTCAACTGTGAGATAATAAATGTTTGTTGTTTGAAGCCACTGAAAAGCCAAACAAAGTATATGTTCATCACTTTCACAAAATATATTAAACTGCCAGCAAGAGCTACAAGAATTCGTAGAATCAGCTCTGGCTGGTGTGGCTCAGTGGGTCAGGCACCAAACCAGCCTGGGAACCAAAGGGTTGCCAGTTTGATTCCCAGTCATGGAGCATGCTTGGATTTCGGTTGGAGGCCTCACATATCAGTGTTTATCTTCCTCTCTTTCTCCCTTCCTTCCCCTCTCTAAAAAATAAATAAAATCCTAAAATAAAAGAAGGATGATAGAATCACTGGTGCTCTTTTTTTGTACTGGAGTTTGGGGTGGGGAGGAAACTATTAAAACAGCTGTATTCCATAGGTTGGACTGCTTTCTGGGATAGCACAGCACTAGGTTCAACCTGATTTAATTCAGTGTTTGCAGAGTACTACAGTAAATAAAGGGAAAACTTGACAAGAGAGAAAAGCAAGTTATTACTTGTGTGTGTACTTTAAAATACCAGTCCTAAGTCTAAAATGCATTAACACATACAGTATACTACTATGTGATTTTCAGAAATCACCTTTTTGGGTCCCTGCCTTTGTACCTCTCTCTGTCCCTGGAGACATTTCTTCCCATTTACTCTTCACGACTCTCAATATTGCAAAACTTCAGGACTGGAAGTTATTCATGTTCCCTTTTATTCAAATGTGAAACAGTAACCAAAAGATCATTGTCTGTTATGATCTATTTTCCTACCTCACAGAGAGGAGCCAATGAGAGCAGTGCTGGCTGTGCCCTATTTCAAACAGATACAGAGCTAGAGAATCAGTCTTATTTTTAGGAGCTCCAGTGAATTTAATAATTTTCTTATGGGGAAGAGGCAACATTCTGATTGCTGATGTTTCACCTGGGCCATGGAGAAAGGCAGAACTGGAAGTGGTAGCCCGATGAATGGGCGTTCAGTTAATTGTTTACATGGTACGATTCCAGATGCCATGAAGGCTGCTTTTTAAAATTTATTAACTTTAGAGAGTGAGAGGAGAGAGAGAGAAATTTGTTGTTCCACTTATTGATGCATTCATTGGTTGGTTCTTTTTGTGCCCTGACCGGAGATGTATCCCACAACCCTGACGTATCAAAATGACACTCGAACCAAGTGAGGTACCAGCCTAAGCCAAGCCTCTCTTGTGCCTGAAAAGCACCACCGTTCTAATGTCTGGAAACTTGCTATCTTCCCAGATTAAGGCTCTCTCTGTTAAGTGACAAACAGCCTGTGAGATGGAACGCTGTGGTCAGTCAGTAACACCTGTGAGAAGTGTGTTTCGGATTGCTGCAACAGACGGGTGTTGGGTGCTGTGGGATGGAGTGTGGAAGGAAGCACAATGCTGTCAAAGGTACCTACGGACACCCAGTCTGTGTTTTAGTATTGCCAATAGCTGGTGTGGCAAAAAAACTCAGTATCAGATTTACTAAGAAACTGATTTACAAATACTTTTTCTGTAACTTTAAAAAAAATTTTGAGTTTCTAGAAAAGTTATAATAGTACCAAAAGCTCCTATATACTCTATCCTCAGTTGGTAAAAGCCCCTACTTGCTCTATCATTGTTTCTCCTCATCTGGTTATTCATTATGCCTAGAGTTTGCTTAAGTTTGAGTATCTATTATCACTTCCTTTTTGCCCAAAGAACTGCCTTTAGTATTTCCTGTACAGTAGATATGCTTCTGATAAAGCCTTTCAATGACCATTTATCCAAAAGTATTTTATTTACCTAAATATATTTGTGGTAGCAACTTTAAATTCCTTGCCTATCAATTTAATATCTGGGTCATCTTAGGGTCAGTTTATATCAACTGTTCTTTCTCTTGACTATGGACCACATTGTCTCATATCTTCTCTTAACCTTGAATCATGTTACTGTAATTTTTTTATTTTATATTGGATACCATGGATGGTATGGTGTAGAGATTCCAGACTCTTTCTCTCTCTGAAATGTGTTATTTTGGGGAGGACTCAAACTGTACCTCCTATGGTGGGCAGCAGCTGAAAACTCTGCCTAGTTCTTTCAGCTTCTTAGCTATTTGTTTCCTGCCAGGACCAGAAGAGTCCCTGTAGGTTCATAGTTCAGGGGTGAGTCTCTGTAGGTTCCTAGTTCAGGGGTGAGCCAAGGACTTGTTTGAATTTATACGCAGATTTTGAGGTTTTCCTTCCTGAGGTTCACTCCGTTCTGTGAGGTTCCTTCTCACTTTCCAGCCTCCCGGGAATCCCTGAGCTCCGTCATCTTCTCAGACCAATTTCCCTATAGCTTTCTACCCTAACTCTAGCTACTCTCACCTGGTGGACTTGGAAATATCTTTCAGACAGAGAACCACATAAACACGAATCTCAACCAGGGCAGTCCCGTCTTTCAAGGGTCAACCTCCTCCTGGTTTGTCTGCTTGTGGTGACTGTCAAATAGTTGTTTTTTATGTTTTGTTCTGAACTCACAATAATTATCTGTTGGTCTGATATGATTACCATGATTACTCTATTACCAGAAGCAAAACCTACAAATAGTTTTCAAAAGCATAAAAATAAAACATGGCCCTGGCTGGTGTAGCTCAGTGGATTGAGTGTGGGTTGCGAACTAAAGGGTCACCAGTTCAATCCCCAGTCAGGGCACATGCCTGGGTTGCAGGCCAGGTCCCCAGTTAGGGGTGTGTGAAAGACAACCACACATTGAAATTTCTGTCCCTCTCTTCCTTCTTTCCTTCTCCTATAAATAAATAAACAAACAAACGTTAAAAAACATGGGTTCTATCAATTATTACAATAATTTGTTGAATTAATTAATTCAACAAATATCAAGCATTTACTTTGGTCTAGTTACTATACTAATACTAGGTGAGAGAAAGCATTTAGATATAAGATTTATATTAGATTATAGTCAACTTGAATGGTCCTGGATTTTTAAACTTCAAAATTGTGCATTGACTTGTTGTCATAAATACTTTACATTTATGTAGTGCATTTTAAAAAAATAAATCAGATTTGAGGCCAAAAACATTTGCAGTTAAGTTTAACAGCACCAATGCTTGGTAGCAGTGAAAAAAACCCAATTTTCTTCAGTAGTTTGAAATTTGTCAAAATATATTAAAATGAAATCCCTGGGATGAAACCACACTTTCAAGAAACTCTGGAACTAGTAAACATTGCGAAGAAGTGAACAATACAATGCCCTTTCAGCATCAAATTTGGGGCTGGACTACCACCAATGGACCTGACGGTAAGTGGCCTCCCCTATGACTTATCCCATCTTCCTACCTAGGATGTGGAATGTTACTAATCTACAGAAACAACTTTAGTTTTTACTAGATTCAAATAAAATAAAGTAGAAAAGACACCAGTATGGAATCCAATGCTACATGCCACTCATTTACTTTGGGGTGAGAGGTCACTGCTGGTGAAAGTTCCCTGTGTGCTACAGGACTCCATAGTTGACCGCTGCAGGTCTCCGCTTGGTGCTCATCCTTACTCTTAAATCCGCATTTAAGATCTGTCTGGCTCACAGACTTACAGGAGACTGAAGGGGGACAACAAGGTAGGTGGGAAGTTTCTTGCTTTATAATTCTGTGCAAGTTTGGCCCCGACTTTATCAGGGAGTCAAGTGGGAAACATGAAGACTGAGCCCAGGCCCTATTCTCACTATTTTGCATACAGGTGAGAGGTCGGCAAGTAAGTTCCCTCATTTCCATTTAGCTTCCCAGCACCTATCCCTGTTTGAATTCCATTATTAGAATTGAGGTCCACAGGTCATTCATGTATATATATATATACTTCATAACTATTTGCTGAATGAATTAGTTGGTTACGTTCTCTTTATTTTATTTTCTAAGATATATTTGGTTTTGTGATCTGAAATCATTTTTATTACCACTGTTTTATCTGTTGCTTCTACTCAATACTAAAAATACTTCAGACATGACACCAATTTTACCATAAATTCTGCATTTCATTTTCTGATGAATCATATAAATAACCCCACCTGAAGCAGTGTGAGGTCCATAGCAAACATCTGTGCCCTTCAGAAGCCAGCCCCTTCCCTGAGTGCAGCTGGTTGGCATCAGCTAAACATCGACTATTTAACACGCTCAAGCTGTCCACTCACAGAGGCTGACTGGTGCTTACTGCTGAATACCTTATGCATTAAAAGGAAAAGAAGAAGAAATGAGGAAAAGGAGAACACAAGTGTTATTTACCAGTTTATTAGTCATTCCATTTTTCTTCCAAAGAAAATAGTTCCACTGAATGGTGGACTGGTGGGGGCGGGCAGGGGGCAGAGGCAGGACAATCAGCTGCCATCACTTTGAAGTGTGGCTGCAGGCTTCTATGCCTTTCCCAGCTCAGCTGTGGAAGCAGAGAAGAAACTTCAAAGGCCGACTTGCTGTTGTTCCTGCCAGTGGGGGTGAGTGATTCCCATCAGTTCACTTTAGAGAAAAAATGAGGAATTCATCCTCTCTCACTTGCCAGCGTTTGATGTTCACCAAACAATCAACCAGTTTTTAGTTATGACTATCACTACCTAGCAGACGCAGACAAAAACCACCACAGTCAACTCCATTGCGATTTATGTTTACTTATGTACACTATCTTCACAAATTATCTGAGATGGCCAGGTTTGCAATTTGTCCATATCGTGCCACATGTCAGTGACAGCAGGTAAACGGCTCCTGCCAGATGACACTCCCTGCCCACAGAAACACGCAGTGTGTCTCCTAGAGCAGAGCAGAGTTGAAGACTGTCTCCTTACTGCTCTGCTACCCCCCGTGTACAATTATAACTGTTTACAATCCTTTAATTATACACAGTTTTTCATCTATGTGTAGGCAGTGCATTCATTTGTGAGTTAAGAAAGAACCAGTCCATTTGGTCAACAATTCACCTTGCACAATATATACATTTTTGAATGCTCTAATTAAATTTTAAAAGCAAACAATTCCACTGACTGATTTTATTTGGTCTAAACCTTTTTATTTAAAATTTATATTAGTTCGCTTTACAATTATAAGGAGAAAAGAAAATAATGCTGAAATATTAACTCTTAGAATTAAGAATACCTTTGACTCCCTGGCTGGGTGGCTCAGTTGGTTGGAGCATTGTCCCATGCACCAAAAGGCTGCATGTTCGATCCCTGGTCAGGGCACTTACGTGGGTTTTGAGTTGAATCCCCAGTCAGGGGTATGTACAGGAGACAACCAATCGATGCTTCTCTCTCACATCAATGTTTTCTCTCTCTCTCTCAAAAATCAATAAACATATCCTCAGGGGAGGATAAAAGAATACCTTTGATTAAAAAATTCTAATTCTTGGCCAGTTACACGGACAGTTAAACTTCCCTGCCACTATCTCCAACCAGCTGTAATTCAAATAAATATGAACAATTAGGTAAAACATTTCAATGTACAGTACAAAATGGTACAAGATATGGGAGTCTTCAGCGAAGCTTATTATGCCCCCCCCCAAAAAGAAGAAGAAACCAGACAGTTACATTAAACATAGACAGTCATATGACCTAAAAGCAAGTTGCTAACACCAATATAGCAGTGTCCATTTATTTGGCAACATGGCCCCAATATGGCCTAAAGGAGACTCTTATGGTGGAAATGAAACTGTAGAATTAAAGAAAAAAGCAAGCAAACACCTAGGAACACAATCAAGGGGGAAAAAATTCCAGAAAGCTTCCATAAGTATCAGATGGGTACACTTCATGTTACACAAAAGGCAGTCTACTATGCTAAGTTCTGAATAAGCAAATAGTTAATTCAATTAAAAAGTGGTAGGGCAGCAATGAGAACACAAATCGGTCAGCTATCCATATCATATTTACCACAGAATACAATCAGAGGAAATTATACCAATGACTGGATTTTCATTTTTTTGATTTTTCAAAAATATTCAACTCAAAGTAGCATAAACTTCAGACTCTCACTTCCAAAGATGGGTTTTCATTCCTGCCTGACTATATCCTGAAGAAATCAGAAGTCTTCAAATCACCATCTCTGGTTATGGTTTATCCTCCTGTTTTCAGGCTTTTTGAACCAATTTTTATTTCTGTAACAAATGAGTCAGAGATGAAATTTTAAAAAGCAAAACAAAAGAGACCAAAAAAAATTGGATAAAAATCACGAGTAAAATGATTTTATGGAGAAAGAATATTTTTTAAAAATGTGCATGATTTAGTAGAATTAGGAGTTTGCTACTACTATACTGTTTAACAATTACTTGCATTGCTTCTTTTCTGAGAATTCACTCCAACGAGAGCTGCACGCTGTCAGCCTGGTTTTGTGGCTGTTGATAGTCATACTTCCTTGCTATTCAAAATCAAACGAAAAAGAAAAAAGATAAAATTAATAAAATAGTGAAACAATGACTAGCTAACATCATTAAATCGCAGTCAAGTCATGCATCTCAGTAAAGAGTTAGTTTAGAATTAGAGGTAAAGACTTCTCCTCCCGTTTGTGATCCTCTAATCTCTCAACACTGCTGATATCCATTTCATATGTTGTTATTATTATTATTATTATTATTATTCGTATGTCAGGATTATTCAGAGCTTTAAAATATAGGGTAAATAAGCAATAAAATAAAAATAAAAAATAAAATAAACATTACTGTTATTAAAATTAAATGAATTTTACAATTCCTTCTTTCTTGCCCCCCATGTCCATCTTAAGATAAATAATAATGTTTTTGTTCACATCATAAGGAATTTGACATATTTAAACTTATAAACCTAAGAGACTTACTATGGAACTTTGTAATATGAACTGGAAGAAAAAACAAATATGTAATTAGGTATTCTCTTTGTACTTCTGAGAAATAGTTTAAAAATGGTCTTCACCTAAAACCAGGGAAAGTATAGGGCTAAAATCTTCATGAATGCCATTCAGTGCTTAGCTTTAAAACTCAGTCTCTTCATTTGTCCCTGGCCAAGAAAGATGTCATTTGTTTACACGTCTGGGGAGATGTGTATGAATTCAGATTTTTGTGGCCTTAAACTTACACAACTTTGGGAATCCCCTTTAGGAAAAAGAATTTTGTTTGCTATTTCCTCTTGCCCAGCAGACTTTGTTGGGATGAGGTTGGCACAAACACTGTGAATGATCCAATGTGAAGAGGTTCAGTAAATGTGCAAATCGACACACACACACACTGTTTATAAGAATAATGGCTTCCAAAGAGGCCCACACCCTAATCCCCAGGGTCTGTGAATGTGTTATCTTACAGGGCAAAGAAGACTTTGAAGATGTGATCAAGGTAAGTACCTTCAGAGGGGGAGATCACCCTGAATTATCTCGGCCCCACCTAATAACATGGGGCCTTAAAATCAGAGAACCTTTCCTGCTGAGTTCAGACAAGAGGAAAATACAAAAATGGAAGAATCATTAGAAAGGTGCAATGCTGCTGGCTTTGAAGATGGAGGAATGGGGCCACAAAGCAAGAAATGTGGGTTGTCTCTAGTAGCTGGAAATGGCAAAGCATTTCTCTTCTAGAGCAGAAGATAAAGCTACACTGGCTGGTGTGGCTCCATGGGTTGAACGCCAGCCTGAGAACCAAAAGGCAGCTGGTTCAACTCCCAGTCAGGACACATGCCTGGGTTGCTGTCCAAGACCCCAGTAGGGGATGTGAGAGAGGCGACCAATGGATGTTTCTCTCCCACATCTATGTTTCTCTCCCTCTCTTTCTCCCTCTCTCTAAAAAATAAATAAAATATTAAAAAGAAAAACCTGCTAACACACAGGTTTTATCCCAGTGAGACTGTTGTAGGATTTTTAACCTATAAAAAAGATAATACATTTGTGCTGTTTTAAGCCACTGAATTTGTGATAATTTGTTGCAGCAGCAATAGAAAACTGATATACCTTACAAAGATAGGAATTCTGATAAATTTTATTTTATGGCATTCCCATCAGAGAAGAAAAAAAACTGTACACACTGAGTTTATAATTAATTGTATATGTTATACTATCGGTAACACAGTCACCCCAAGCAGCATAAACAAATAGTATCTCTTTCTTGGCTAGGCTTCTTTTACTTCATCATAAGAATAATTATGAAGCATAATGTCTTTCAGGTTTATCTGTATTGTAGCATATGCAAGAATTTTCTTCTCCTTAAAGGATGAATAACATTCTACTGTATTTATGTACCATGTTTTGTGTATTCATCCATCTGTCAAGGACACTTGAACAGTTTCCACTTTGGCTGCTGTGAATGCTGCTGCTATGTTAATTTTCCTTCTTAGCTTGGACTGGTAACCCATGCATATGGTACAAAGTGCAGAAGGAACAAAAGAAAAACAATTGGAAGTATGTCTTTATCCTACCCGATCAGTCAGTCTTATAGCTACCTATCCAGTTGCTTTCCCCAAGGGAAATGCTGTTATCAGTTCTTAGGATAAAGTGTATGCTAAAGAATTTGTTAGAGGTTTTACTTGTTGGCCAAAAACTCTCTATATTTTTTTCCGTAAAATAAAAGACACATGTTTCATTTTCATGAATAATTTTATTGATTTTGATATATTGAGTATGCCAGCTATCTCCTGTGTGGTATAATGTTGATTGTTCTCAATTAATGTCTTGATTTGACTGCTATCAACTTCAACTGGTCTATCTGACCATGGAGCACTTCCAGTGAGAGATCTCCGGCATGAAACTTCGCAAACCTTCTCTACATACTGCACAAATCTTTTTTGTGTGTGGGTGTTTTATTTATGTTTTTACCTTTCTTGAAATAATAAAGCAAATATGCTGAAAATGTTGCTCATTTTCTTCCATGTTCAATATTAAATTAGCTATACAAAAATTCACCAATTTTGATGACCTTTTTTTTAAAAAAAATGAATGCTGATATGACAGCTGTCACAATACAATGTAACAAAATTGTTTCAAATTAACTAAGTGCTACTAGATTCATCTTAGGGAATAAACCAAAAGAACTTTTTGGCCAACCCACTATTTTTTTCCTACTTTTTACCTAAAATTTCATTTCTTGTGTTTCTCTATGCACATACACATACACGTTTTTTAAAATATATTTTATTGATTATGCTATTACAGGTGTCCCATTTCCCCCCATTTATTCCCCTCCACCCTGCACAACCTCTCCCACCCGCATCCCCCCACCCCCTTTAGTTCATGTCCATGGGTCATACACATTAAGTTCTTTGGCTTCTATATTTTCTATACTATTCTTAACCTTCCCCTATCTATTTTCCACCTACCCTTTATGCTACTTATTCTCTGTACCCCCCCTCCCCTGCTGATAACCCTCCATGTGATCTCCATTTCAGTAATTGTTCCTATTTTAGTTGTTTGCTTAGTTTGTTTTTGTTTTTGCTTTAGGTTCAGTTGTTAATAACTGTGACTTTGTTGTCATTTTACTGTTCATAGTTTTTATCTTCTTCTTAGATAAGTCCCTTTAACATTTCATAAAATAAGGGCTTGGTGATGATGAACTCCTTTAACTTGACCTTATCTGGGAAGCACTTTATCTACCCTTCTATTCTAAATCATAGAGTTGCTGGAGACAGTTAATTTTGGATGTAGGTCCTTGCCTTTCATGACTTTGAATACTTCTTTCCAGCCCCTTCTTGCCTGCAAGTTTTCTTTTGAGAAATCAGCTGATAGTCTTATGGGAACTCCTTTGTAGGTAACTGTCTCCTTTTGTCTTGCTGCTTTTAAGATTCTCTCCTAATCTTTAATCTTGGCTAATGTAATTATGATGTGCCTTGGTGTGTTCCTCCTTGGATCCAACTTCTTTGGGACTCTCTGAGCTTCCTGGACTTCCTGGAAGCCTATTTCCTTTGCCAGATTGGGGAAGTTTTCCTTCATTATGTTTCCAAATAAGTTCTTGCTCTACCTCTTCTCCTTCTGGCACCCCTATGATTTGGATGTTGGAAAGTTTAAACTTGTCCAAGAGGTTCCTAAGCCTCTCATTTTTTTGGAATGCTTGTTTCTTCATTTTGTTCTGGTTGAATGTTTCTTTCTTCTACTCCAAATTGTTGACTTGAGTCCCGGTTTCTTTCCCTTCACTGTTGGTTTCCTGTACATTTTCCTTTGTTTTACTTAGCATAGCCTTCATTTTTTCCTCTAATTTGCGACCATACTTAACCAATTCTGTGAGCATCCTGACTACTAGGGTTTTGAACTGTGCATCTGATAGGTTGGCTATCTCTTTGTCACTTACTTATATTTTTTCTGGAGCTTTAATCTGTTCTTTCATTTAGGCCATTTTTTTTTTTTGTCTTGGCGCGCCTGTTACGTAGTGAGGGGCGGAGCCTTAGGTGTTCACCAGGGCGGGGCAACTCACGTAGTTCCGCTGTGATGCTGTTTTCAGGGGAGGGGTCTGAGAGGGGACAAAGCCGCTTCTACCACTTCCGACGAGCAAATTGGGATCCTGTGGTGCTGGTTCCCGGTGGGTGGCTTTGTGTACGTTCTAGGACCCCGTGGGTCTCTCCAATGAACTCTCCTGTGAGGCTGGGAGTTTCTCCTGCTGCCGCCTTGACCCCCACAGGTGTTTTCAATCAGAGGTTTGAGGCTTTGTTTCCTGGTGCTGGGGCCCTGGGTTGTGTGGTCTGTCTCGCTCCCCAGTTGTTCCTCCTGGTTTATCGGCACGTGAATGTGGGACTGCCCGGTCTGCCAGCCACCGCCTGCCCGCCCTGGTCCTCCAGCTGCTGCCTTGCCGTGAGTCCTCTCCACCCCTCCTACTGGTCTGGATATTTCTTCTTCTTGGTTGTCAGACTTCCATACAGTTCGATTTTCTGTCAGTTCTGGTGGTTTTTAGTTTTTAAATTTGTTGTTCTTCTTTTGGTTGTGCGAGAAGGCACAGTGTGTCTACCTACGCCTCCATCTTGGCCGGAAGTCCCCACACATTTAAGTTTTTACTGTGGATCTATTTCTCTTAAAAAATGTCCAGTCTTTTTCTTTAAATCCCACACTATCCCTATCAAGGTAATAATTTTAATAATCTGATGCATACCTTTTCAAACCTTTCTCCACGCTTGCATAATTATACAGAACATTTATATTATACATAGATAACACAAGGGATGTTTTGGTCTTTTGATTTTAAAAGAGTGGCATTACAGTACATATACTATTATATTTTGCTTTTCTCAGCTTAATTGTACACCACAGAAACAACATCCTAATTTTTTTTAAATGGTTGCATAAATGGCTGTGGCTTACAATTCATTCTGACTCCATGCATTTTAAACTTTGTTTCTCCTCCAGGAGCTACATACTCACTGTGTTCAGTGCTACAGAATACATTACTATTGAGAGATGACCTCCGGCCTTGCGCATGCGCACTGATGTCACATGCCATTTCCAGAAAGCCATTCCTAAACGCTTTGCCTTGACATAATTTAATTATAGCAGAAGGGACTGCAAACTCCATAAATACAATACAAAAGTAGTTCCAACTCAACTTTCTCTTAGATCCCCAAAATGCTCCTAGCTACTTCAATGCCATTCCACACAAGGGGAAGTACAAAGGAGGGAAAAATTAGAGTAGGAAGAGATAGCAGTCGTAACCAATTGTTAAAATATCTAATTTTGCAAAATTTACAAAAGTACGATCACATGCACCCATTTCTGGGGTTCTTCTCAGGGTTTTGGAAGGGGCCTGTGTACATCCAGTGGCCTGAAGGATTAACTTCATGCAGCTCTGCCTTTGCGGATACTATGTTGAGTATCTGAAAAAGGCACTCATTTTTCATTATCAACAATTTCTGAAAACCTTTTGCTAACTGGATTCAATTCCAAAAAATCTATTTTAAACATGTTTATGTATAGAGGTAAGCACAGAATATACTTACAAATGGAATACATTTCCAGTTGCTGTCTTAAACGAATTTTGCTTATGGTGTCATAAAACTTGGGCTCTGATAAAGTTTCTGTTGTAGGTGGCACACTGAATATCCTCATAATTTTTCTTTTATTCCTAAAACACAAAACCAATGCAGAAGAGAGATTTGTATTAATATCTATAGGAGTATAACATTCTCATGATCATTATAAGCAGAAACTACATTTAAGGATTTAAATGGCAAGGAATCCATGTTTTATTTTGTGTGTGTGAATGCTTCCTTGGCTCAAGTGTTCTTTCTTTCACTAAAAAGTATGAAGCCGTACATGTACAGCCACAGGGCTATAAGAATGAAAAGAAAGTAGCTGCAGACATCTACTTCCTATAACAGCTAAGTACCTCCACTGTGCCTCTGCTCCCTGCTCCCGAAAAAGCCAAATATTGTAGAGAAAAATGCATCCAGAAGAAAACATCTGATTTTCCCCTCCCTCGCTTGTCCTCCAAATAAAGCTAACTTTCTGGGTTTGAGTATACACATAATGTGAGCAGACCTTGATTGTGGAAAATAATGAATAAGCAATCTCTTAAATACAATAGCATGGGCCTTAGTGGGGCCATCTATTTAGAATGGATAACAGTGTGCCCTTGCTTTTAAAACAGTGAGGTGGGGAGGACGTAGCAGCTATATTTAGAGGAAAGCTGTTGACTGCAAGTGGGCCAGTACTGCTCCATGGAGCCTTCTCTCGCCCACCCCTAAGAGAGCAGGCGGCCAACAGGCGGGCTGCCCCAAGGGCTCGGCAGCCAGGGAAGGTGAGCCTGTGTGTCTGAGAGCAAGGACAGTCTCTGAACTGTTCCCCAAACCAAATGTCAATAGTTTTCAGATTACTAATTATTTTAAACTATCTAATAACTTGTTGACTTTGGTAGAGGACACCGTAAAGCATGTGGCTATAAGCAGAAGCAACTCAGTTCAACTAATACTGCTTTCTCTCTTCAAAGCGCCTCCCTCATTTTTTTTTTTTAACTATTTAAAGGAAAGGAGAGAGAGAGAGAGAGAGAGAGAGAGAGAGAGAGAGAGAGAGAGGACAAGAACAGTTAAGTTGTGCTAAAGTACCCAGAATTAAAGTAGGAAATATTTATTGAGAATTTATACTATGTGGCACACCAGGGACACAAAGGTTAAAGGTCCTTGTTCTTAAGGGACTGAAGTTTTTGTGGAATACACAGACAAGCAATCAGATGATACCAGTATTGTTCAAGAAGTGCTACAATGTAGTCTTGCAGAAGTAACCAAAGGGAAAGCTTAAAATGTACGAAGAGAATTGCTGAATACATAGGAGTTACTGTTTCTGCATTTCAGGGACAGGGGCCCCCCAAAATGTGCTCCTCCAAGGGTGACAGTGAACACGGCTGGATGATACAACGGAGCTGGATGAGAAATGACAGTATAATGCAGCTGGTCAGGTGCCAGGAGCTGCACTAAAATCTCCATCTCTTAAAGCAACGGACTTCCAAGCCAACCCTCTGTGTCTCGAGCTCGAGAGCCTGAGTAGTCAGTGCTTTCAAGTAGAGAACAAAAATGCTGATGACATTTTTGTGCATTGAATTCAGATAAAACAAACAAATGAACCATCCTGCCAGGCTTTTAAATGCCCAGTTCCTTATCTCCGCTGAGGTCCTCAAAGATTTACCTCTTGGCATACATGAAGAGGCCAAAGCTCACGAGGATCACTACCAAGTAAACGTTGGTGGCTTCATTCCAGGCCTCATGAACGCTGTAATCGATGGAGCCATCGTCACCCATCACTCCGTCATCCCCAGGCATGCGGCTGTAAGAGAGAGAAGAAAGAACAGGGTTTCTGTGAGTGAGCGATGGTGTCAGTGTTACAGGGTGCAGCCAAGAGGGGGGACCCCAAATGGGCATTTGAAATAGGGTCCAGAATTTAAGGTGTCCAGGAGATTTTGGGATGTCTCCACCCGGGTGTGGGTTGGGGGAAGGGACAAATGGAGCTGGGCCATTGAGAGCTGTTTTGCATAGCAACAGCCTTGCAGATAAGCTCTGGCGTGGTCATTTAACATATCTATAGCCTTTGGCTGGTCGCTTAGATATGTTAAATAGCTGTGGCCATGCCCTGAGCCAGGGGAATGGGAGTAACCTCCCCGCCAAGATGGGACCTGGGAGGCAGGTCCCCCGAGTCAGCGCCTGCGTGGGAGCTGGGAGAAGATTGGCTCCATGACATGGGGTGACACCTGCCCACAATGGTGGGCAGACCCACAATGGTGACCAGAAAAGCTGGAGAAGACAGCAGATTGAGGGCAAGTGTGCCCAAGTGTAGGAGGAGTCGGAAATGGGGCTGCAGAAGAAGATTGGCGCAGGGGATTTAAACCCAGACACGGCAGCCATTGGAGGAGAACCACGCGGCCTTGATGGAGTGGAGACTCCTGCAGCCCTGAGAGAGGGAGAACCATGTGGCCTGGCAGAGTGGGGACTCCCGTGGCCCTGAGAGAGAGGACCACGTGCCTGTGCCAGAGTGGGGACCCCCACAGCTTTAGAAGGGGGAACCACCACCTGGTTTTAGCAGAGATCCTGGCAACTCAGCCGAGGGTGCCGGGAACCCAGGGAGGTCTCCCAGTCAAGAGGGATTACTAACTGAGAAGAACCAGAGGACTGCCTGAGCCATGGACTTCTATTTCCTTTCCTGAGATATGGTACTCTGGACTGGGCAAAGGGGGAAGGAAGGAAGGACTATCTGTTTGTGGGTGTTTTTAGGGACTTTAGGATTTTTTGATAAAGACATTAGGTCACTACTTTAAGTTAGTATAGCATTAAATAAACATTTCCTTTCCTTTTCATGAATCTCTGGCATTGAGAGACGTCCTTCCTAGGGCGGTGGACATAACGGACCTGGGGCCTTCTTTCAATAATAGTATATCGTCCCAGGCCCCCCTTGTTGTGTTCTGTAACATCAGTGCAGAAGGGCTGGCAATCATTTGGCCTGCTGGCCAACCCCAGCCAGCCGCCTGTTGCTGTATGGCCCAGGAGCCAAGAATGGTTTTACATTTCTAAATAGGTACATTTAAAATGTTATAATTACCTACATAATATCCTTGATTGTTGCCTCACAGCTCTCAAAGCCTAAAATATTTACAATCTGGTCCTTTAAGAAAAAGTTGGCTAACCCCTGGTCTAGATAACTAAGGCATGGAACATTTTCCCTTATTTTAGACTTTGAACCATTATAGCTTGTACATAAAGATTAAAACTTGGGATTTATTAGTCATATTAATAAAGGGGTGCAGGTTGAAATGTCACTGCAGAGTTTCCAAACAGTAACTATCACTCAGATTAAAGCAATTGAATACTTTGAAACACAGACCCAAACCACTGGCTGTGATGCCCGGGGAGGCGCTGCACTTGTGACAGCAGCCTAGGAAAGATGTGACAGCCACAACAATGCTCTTCCACGTGCCTTGTGATGCAACTGGAAACGTTGGAAGCTTCATCTAGTTTTGGCTTGCGGCCAAATGTGGTTAAAAGAAGCTATGGGATAAAAAGTTACTTTTTGCTATTGACACAGCTGCGACTTCTATTCAAGGAAACTCATTCTTTGGACATTCCCAGAGAAAATAAGAGTGGTAATAGCAACTGTATCAATTAGCAAGAAAAGAGTAATGGTTTCTTATTTGTGTTTGGGCAGGAAATTGAATCTTTCCCTTAAGAGAAAGTTCCTCCTTTGTGTTACACATAAAAGGTACGTAAGTCTAAGTAAAATGACCTAACATGTGAAAGAAATCCAGAAGTGTTACTTTAGGCATTCTTTTAAAAGGAGAACAAATGATAGGTGATAACTGTACTGTAGTTTTAAAGGATAAAACAGCCATTTTCTAATATCAAAGAGTATCTAAAATGCTCAAGAAATTATTCTGCAATTCCCCCTATATATTCTATAACAACAAAGGCATTACAGACATTCACCCACTAAAATATCTTGTAATCTATGCTGTAAGCCTGCAAAATATTCTTTAATGTGGATTTGGCTCAGTAGGTTAGTCAGTGTATTAAGGACAGAGTCTGTTTTATTTCTCGTAGCGTGCCTCTGCATAAAATGAATGAGATTTCCCCAGAGGTCTGCTCCTAAGCCAGGTGGCATATTTGCCCCTTGCTAACATCTGAAGTCTTCGTCAGACATTTGGGGGCATAATGTACTTGTTTACAATAGTGAGTATCATGAATGGCCATTTAACTTAAACTGTCAACATCGAGGGCAAGATTAATTTCTCTAAAACATCTATTGGTGTCTGATGAATATAAAATGTGTTGTAAAAATTAGCCAGGGAATAATAAAAACAGAACTTTAAATTATATATAGTAATTTATAGATACAAACTCTAAATTCCTATATATTAAAGTCTGGCTGCAAATTTTCTTTTTTTTTTTTTTTAAGAGAGTAAGAAACACGGGGGTGTTTACCATAGTCAAAGTTTCAATTCACATTCCTCCAGAGTTTCTCTGAATATAATATCATGAATAATAGTAAGTAATCAATCTACTTTATAAATGGAACTTCTCGAAGACCAGACTAATAATTACAATTTATCGAATATAGAATTTTATTAGTGCCAAAATGTAAAAAAACAATGAATGTGTTTGGCAAAAAGAAATGACTTTAGACATCTGATTTGAGATGCTGAAGAAGACCTGGAACAATTATGCAGCAAGGGTGGTAGGTTTCAGGATTGGGAGTTATTAACCAATCAGGGATGAAACAGGAAATATATAGTAATGGCCACTAGCATGTATCTGACAAATTATGACATTGTTTCCTACCTGTTTTCTAATGCCTGACTGGATCTGAGCCAGGTTAATTACTAGCTTTGACTTTTCACAAAATTCTGTTCATGTGTCACTCAATGAAAGGTGTATTTCTAAAGAGTTTACAAAAATGCCAGTCTGTAGTTACAGCAGCTTTCAAATTACTGCTCAACCAGATAGTAAAATTTTAATGTGAATTATATAACATATATTAGACAACATCATTGGTATGCAATGACACCACTGTTCCACAGTTCCAGGGAACTGCACTGGGGCTATTTTTAGTAGTGTCATTGTGAAAGATCTGCACTGAGGGTAGACCTTTCCTGACCAGTCCTCCATTGTGACCAATGGCATGACTCTGTAAGATTGCCAGCAATAAAGAATGGTTTTGTCCCAAGTCACAGTACAGACCCATAGCTCACATGTGGCCTGAACTATGACCATCCCCTCCCAGCACGCCCCAGTCTAGCACACACACACCCCTGCTGAGCGCTTACTGCATACCACCGCAGCCTTCTCCTTCATTCTAAAGCAAAATGCCCAAAGGGTGTTACACTGGTTCATTCCTGGCGAGTTAATGTTTCAGCAAGATCACATGTGCTTGGATCATGATTCATCGATTTCTCAAATTCGTCATTTGAGAAAACTAAACTTTGTTTCACATATTTTTCCTGTAATGTTTGAATGATTTCAGTAGGGAGATGCTAGGATCAGCTGAATAAAGTCCTAGGGAAACATTAGTATCCAGAGATAAAGTTGCCAAAATATGACAGCTCAGGTTTGGTTATAGTTTGATCAACTTTTAGACTGAAAATTAGTTTCCTGATTTTGTGTTCCTGGTACCACGTCTAGGTGGTTCTAAAACCGAGTATCACTTGTCATCATGTGTTGAATATTATCATTTTTGTCTCTCAGTACTTTTTAATTATGATACAAATTCAGGTTAGAATGACTTATATAGTTCCAAGAGTTCCTTACAACACAATCCACTGCATAAATGTGATTTTCTTTCTCTCAGTCTTTGAAACACTGAAGGTTTGAGTTTCTGACGCAGGTTACAAGCTAATAGGCCTTCAGGAGGAAGGAACCAATGAGAGGCTAGCAATTAACATTTGAGGGTTTACGTGCTGGACAGTCCATATGTTCCTTGAAACTTCACAACCACCCTGCTGGGAGGCACCCCATTGTACAGAGGCACCTGGGATAGTGGTGGTGGTTACCATAGTGCAACTTGTCCAAAGTCATACAATCTAGGGAGTGGAGGGGCAGGGTTGTCACTTGCATCTGACTCCCAAACCCTAAAACTTCTAGCCCTGACCCCAATCGTGTGAGACCTGCTCCTCCCGGAAAAACGAATCCGGTTAAGCAAGTACAGAGTATAATCCTTTCTCAGGAAGTGGCCGCAGGTTGGAGCCTCCAACAGCGGCCAGATCTTTTGCGTTTCCGCCGCCCGCCCGCGGGCTGCGTGTGATTCAACCTCTAAATACCCCAGCTAAATCCCAACGGGGCGGCGGGCGTCGCACCCTCCCCATATTTGCGTTGCAGATGCGGCTACTTCAACTTTCTGGAACTTGGAGCCTATTTCCAAAGACCCTGAGAGGTGCCGAGCAAAGGAGAAGCAGGTAGACGGAGCCTCCGAGCCGAGCCCACGACCGAGGGCGTGGGACGGCTGCGACCTCCACTACCCTTCCTCTCCTCTGCGGGCCTCGGCTCCCTTCCCCAGCCAGTCAGGGGCGGGGCGGTGCGCGGGCGGAGGGCGGGGCCGGGTGACGCGAGATTGGGGCCCGGGAGGCGCGAGGACGCGGGTCCACTCACGCTGCTCGCTCCGGAGGCGGCAGGCGGTAAGGCTGCTCCTGTCGGGGCCTTCCCCCCGGAGTTGGGCCCGGACTCGCAGGAACCGGTTACCGCACGGACCTGGAAGACCTCTGCCTTCGTCATTTCCTGCCGGCCCGCCGGTTTCCGGATAAAACAAGGAATCAGGTCTTTCCTTCCCCGCCCCCCTCAGCCCCCCTTTCAATTTTTGAACGGGAGAGACGCAGCGACGGCCCGGTGCCGCCCCCGCGCGTGAGTGGAGCCGGGCTCCCTTCCCCTCCCCCCGCTGCGCGTCACCGCCCGGCCCCGCCCCCGGCCACGACCCCCGCCGGACCGCGCACTGTCCTCCGCTAGTGTCCGCCGCTAGTGTCTGCCGCTAGAGTCTGCCGCTAGACCTTCGCCCCCTCGGGAGGGCGGGTCGGGTCGGTTGGCTGGGTAGGGTCCCGCTGGGGCTTTTTGTGGCGGTGGGTCTCGCCACCCTGCCTGGAAGTCCACGTGGACCTAGCCGTGGTGTGCTAAACCCCCGGCTGGAAGTAGCGGGGACAGGTCATTGCCCCGGAGTGCCATGCCTCTTCCCACCCGTTTCCCTCGCGCCCCGGGCATGATTCTAGGTGTGGGAGGGGGAATGTGCATTGTCCTGCGAATCGAGATTAGGCTGGGAGACACAAAAATTTACTTTTTTCATAATGAGGGCATAGGGTTAGTTTTAATCCTTGCCTTAATATTTATTTAAGAAAGCTTATGCTCTCCAAACTGTCTTCATTTTCCGTATGATAATAAACTGTGGCTGAGACTGTTGAAGTGCTTTAAAAAACTGGATGCTGTAATATTGAAAGTTTAAGTGACTTGCGTATTTAAAAAATTTCATGTGGGGACGTGAAAAATACAGTATTTTCTAGCATGAGACAGGTAATGAATTTATGTAAGATTCGAGTATTCGTATTGAAGTTACAGATTTCAGTGGTTGGTGCAGCCTTGCAAATAAGTGGCCATTTTTCCACGTGCTTGAGGTCTTAACTGTTCCTTTTGAGCTAGTTCTCTAGGATCAGCTGACTGCTAATTATAATTCATGCTAGACCGTGCAGAGGTTTTATTCTTAATTGATAAGCAGAGATAAGAGCTAATATTTAACACTATCCATTAGGAAGTTTTCTCTGCTTCTTTGTGGATCATTTTGTTGCAATTAAACTCACCTTTGTCTAGATGAGGTGCATTAGTTGGTACAGTAACATACTAGCTTTATTTATATAGTATTAACGCATGTTAGCTTGTATGTATTATATACATAATTATGTATTATTTTACAACCATTCATTGTGACTGTAAAGTTGGAAAATTATAAAAGTAACAGTGGGCAGTGTTGACTACTGATTGTTTGCCAGGCCTGTGCCAAATGGTCTACATACTTTATCATATTTAATCTTTCAGGATAACTTTTTGCATAAGCATAGGTTGCTCAAAAATATTTGAATACGTGAGTTTGATGCGAATGTGTCCAGGTGTGGAATATGTACATTGATTACTGCTCTGTTTCTGCTTTTGTAAATTAAGGATGTTGGCAATATGTAATGACTTATAGAGTAAATTAATGTGTTTTTCAAACTGGAAGATGGCTTTAAAATTGCATGGAACTGCAGTTAGTCCTTTTGTTTGAGTATTTTGGTAGTTTCCAAATTCCCATTATGTATCATTGTCACCCAGTGAGCAGATGATGCTTGGACATTGGAAAAAGGTAAATGTTGGGAAAGCCTTAATGGCCCCTTTCTGAACGGCTTCTCTCCATATCCAGTTTCTAAGTGACATTCCTAATTAAGGGTTAACAAATGACAATGAAACAGGAAGAGTAATTCTCCAATACCAAATCAAGGAAATAAAAAACAATGGGCTGGTTATTACTTTGTTGATTAAGTCTGACATTCATGGCTGTGAGTGTTAAGAATGTAATTTGTATGCAGGGGGTCTACTTAATATTTCAGTTTGCCTGTAAACATCTTAAACATATTCAATGTCAAGTCCAGTACTCTGTGCATTGAGAAGTTAAGTTTTTGGTTGGATTTAATGAGGCCGTTTTGACTTCCTTAAGCAAGAAGTTTATTTTGACTGTGTTTCCACAGATATAATTTCATGATTTATGTAGGCATAACAATGACGAGAATGATGGTGGGATCCAACAGTTTGCTTCTTGTGAGAGTAGAAGTAGTTTAAAAGGATGAGGGAAGTACTTGAAAATGTGTCTTATTTGTGACTAGAGCCCATTGGATTTTATCTACCTTGTGATCCTAGTAGTCCATCATTGGCATTGGCGAGGAAAAAAATTGAGAACGCTTTGCCAGTCAGTATTTATAAGAGAGTTCCTTCACCTAAAGGCATTCTCTCTGGAGAGGGGACGAATGGAAAGTTGTCATCTGTGGGAGGGTATAAGAAGATGAAGCTGTACGTGTGTTCTTTTGGAGTTAATAGTTGCACCCATCATGACTAACTGATTCTTGCCACCACATTCGTCTGCAGGCACTTTCCTAGTAGGTACTCAGTATTTGTAGGCAGCCACTTGGAGGTGAAGTAAAAGAAGGAGGGGAGGGGATGGAGAAAAAGCACAAGGTATAGAGCAAAGCATTAAAAGGTTACATTTGGACACAATTTAGGAGCTGGGCCTTCACAGCTTATATTACGGAAACTGTTCAGATAAGGTTGACTGTAGGTGTTTGTAAATCTCAAACAAATGTTACTTGTATCTAGAAATATGGTGAATACCCCTTTAATGTGCTTCATAAACAATGGGACATTTTGGGTGCAGTACATGGGAAGTTACTGAATTTTTCATTGCAGCCATTTCTGTATGGCATTGTTAGAAAGCCAGAGTGACCCGTAATGCTAGCATTGGCTCCTGCTTGTAAGGTATTTAAGCAGTGTTGTGTTTCATTGGGTTGGAAGGCAAGTCCTTCTCATTCCTTACTTCCAAACTTGGCTCTCACATGGAGTGCCTTTTAAGCTTCCAGAGTTCAGGGACCTTCTCTCTGCCATTCATTGCCATACCCCTAGAGACTAGCATATGGAAGGTGCTAAGTAATATTTGTGAAATGAACAAAAATACGTTGGAACCTTCTCCCTTCTTTCCACTAGCGAAGGTACCATTAGGTGCAGGGCCTCCATTCTTACCCCCTCTGTGGCGTCTGCAGCCCGTGATGAGCCCTTTAGATGTTAGCTGCTTATTTTAGTTGGACAAACATTGTGTACACATGTGAACAGTATGAGAATTTGGAGCTAAATAAAAAAGTAATAATAATAGCTAACATTTATATAGGGCTTAAAATGTGCCAGACACTGACTGTTCTAGGTGCCTTTACATGTTAATTTGACTCTCACAACAGTTCTTTGAAATAGGTACAATTATAATCCCATTTTTCAAATGAGGAAACCAAGGCACAGCAAGGTAATAAAGTTACTTGCCAAAAATCACAATGGAGGTAATGAGCGGGGAGACACTGAATATGAACCCAGGCAGTCTGGCTCTTGAGTCAGTGGGTTCCCCTGGGGAGTTTTACTTTATCAGAGACGGAAGAGAGATCTAAAAGTTGACTCGACTTTCTCAGCTATAAAAGGTACTCTTTTTAAAATTTCAGAGTAGCATAAAAGATTGCAGTGACTCTGAACTGCAGAAATAATGCTGCATTTTTCAGTGAGCCGAGGTTGTAATGAAGTGGTTAAGGGGACATTGAAATGAGAAACTGAATTTTGAATCTCAAAGCTGAGTAAGGACTACATGTAACTTTTTTTAGGTATGGAATTCTAAAACAGTAATTTACCAGGACATAGGCCAGTGACTGTTTAACTTAGTGTCAGAAAACTAATGTGAAATAAAATAGTATTGAATGACACTTGATATCTTGCTATTTTTCTTTTTAAAACACTAGAATTAAGCTGCTAGCAGTAGT
The DNA here is from genome assembly GCF_004126475.2 of Phyllostomus discolor. Taxonomy (NCBI): domain Eukaryota; kingdom Metazoa; phylum Chordata; class Mammalia; order Chiroptera; family Phyllostomidae; genus Phyllostomus; species Phyllostomus discolor. The sequence continues at coordinate 69,361,269 of NC_040913.2, forward strand.
AATTTACCAGAATATGTATTGTTAATGGTTTCCTGTGTACTCTGTTTGTTATTTGAAATCTTGAAGTCTCGATCCACTTTTTCAGCTTGTCTTGGGGCCAGGAGGCCTCTTCAAACCAAGTAATATTTCTTTGGTGGGAAAAGCCCCCATAAAATTATGCTGTTGATTTGGTAACAAACCTGGAGTGAAGGCATTTTGAAGCTATATGGAATTAGACAACGGCCTACACACAGAATCCGGCGAGATGAAGAAAAACAGTGTTCTCTGAAATCCCAGTTTCATATCCCTTTATTGGGAGCCGACGGTGTTATTTTGGGGGTGCTGGGCATCAATAGAGTCACTGACTCTAAATAACTGCACCGATGGGGGAATTCGAACGTCTCCTCACCCACGGCCCAGGAATCAGAGGAGGAAGGGCCCTAGAGTGAAGCATGGGCTGCAAACCTGGCTGGCAGCCAGGGAGGACACGCACTCTGCAGGTAGAGTATTGGTGCTACAGATTGCCTCTGCTGGGTATGAGGTCTTGTCCTTCGCCTTGGGGATAGTTTTATAATTTGAGTCAGTGAGGAAATGACGTTCGCTGCTGTCGTTTGACCATCAGCATATAATTTGGGATGGCCTGTCACAGAAGCAGTTTATAACTGAATATTGTCCCACAGTCATGTTCTGTGCACATACCTGAGGAAAACATTTGGAAAATTTGGGTTAAAATCTGTATTGAAGATTTTATCCAATTGTCATGTTAGCTTTAATTGCAAGCTCTTCTCTGAATGGAGGGGTTTAGGCAAAGAGAACGTGATAACACTGATGCATATTTTAAGCCTATCAAGCTGGATTATTTAATGGAATCTGTGCTGCCCCACTTGATGAATTTTAGGGCCGCAGAACTGGATCCTGCACACAATCTGGTGTGGTGGTTCTCTAAGTAGGAGTGTACGTCAGAGTGACCCAGGGTTTATAGTGAAAGGAACGGGTGTCATAGCCTGACCCCAGCAGTGTGGCCTGAGCACCTGTATTTTAAACCACCTGCTCCTTTAAGAAGAACCAGCCCTGTATTTTAGAAGTATGAAAAGCTGGTTCATTGGTACCAAGATTTTATTACCAGATATGTAATTTCACAATTTTATAGCTGAGAGAGAAATTTTTTAGGTCAGTTTAGTGGCCCATTTTATAGCTCAGTTTAAACCATGCTTGTTCATGCCATTTCCAAGTAAAATGTGAATGTAGAGAAATAGTATTTTCTTGCTCATCTTCTGTCCTGGCCATGGTAAAGACGATCACCAGAATTTCTTTACAATTTTAACTGTTTTTTTTAAATTAATTTTAGGAACTGTCAATTATTTGGAGCGTTTTTTATTATATACCCTGTGATGGCCTCTTAAATTTTTAGGGAAATACTTAAAGTCAAAGTGAAGGATTAAAATTTTTTATTTGAATTACTTATTTTTCTATCTTAGCTAAAATGTAGGAGAGAAATGTGAGAATTTGCACTGCTTTTTTTAGAGTTTGTATTTTTAAATGTGGCTGATTTTTAACTTTTTTTTTAAGGCCTCTTATATTGGAAACGGCACAATTTGGCTTCCTTGTCATCTTTGAGTATGAGAGAGGAGAATCCTAGTTTCAGCATGTCCTCAAGAGAGACCAAAGAACCAGGTTCGTTCCTTCAAGACGTCTGCTAAGGCCTGTGGAGCAGCACCCATTTCCAGAAGTAAATCATAATGTCAGATACCTGTGAATGGACTGTATGGCCAAGACACTCATTAAGATATTCATGGAAGAATGGTAAACAGCTGAAGAAATGGCAGATTTCAAGAAGTGACCCCTGTGTCTTGTAGGATTTTTGAGCAGCTGAAAGAAGATAGTTCTGAAAATATGAGTGACAAAACGCTAGCATATTTCTTTACATGTTTCTTATCTTTGTTAACCCATCTGCTTTTGTATACACTATTTTCATTATTTTCCTCTACTGCAATAGCTAGGAATATACTTATGATCAGAGTTTTACTCTCTGTGGATAGAGAACTAGTAGCTATAATAAGAGAAATAGTAAAATGTATTGGGATTTTGACCCCTAGAAATTGACTTTCATTGAATAATTACTAAAAGTGCAGGATGCTGAGTAATTGCTTTTTCATAATTGTGTGCTGCTGTCGCAGACTTTGCGAATTTACATTCATCTTTATCTACTCGGAGGCTCTGGGTGTGCCTCCTTATTTCTTGCACATTCTTTTAGACCAATGACCTTATCTTTTCTTAATATAAAAATAAGAATTATATTTTTATAACTAGACCTTTGGTCTGGTTGCTCTTTCACCCTAGTTTATTTTCTGGGATCAAGATTACAATTGCCATTCTTATTCAGGGTTGTTCTTTGCTATTTTTAAGTTCTTGGTTAATGTTTTGTTTTCATTTACTGTTTCTAGATGGAAATGAAGGATAAACTGTTTTCAGTTACCTAGGAGACCAGAATAACATAGGTAGTAAAAATCTATAGAGAATTTATAGCACATCTTAACTGTTACGGTTTTAACCTTATTTTAAGCCTCCATCCAATAACTTCTTAGAGGGGATCTCTCCCAGGGCTGACTGATAAGTGTGTACGTGCACATGCATGCACACACATGCACATGCACAGAAGGGGTGAGAGAGGAGGAGGGAGAGGGAGAAAGCTTTTGTAATTAACAGATGTTAGTCATTATGGTCATTAATGTGTTGGTGTGAAAATTAGTTTGTCAAACCTAAGATAATTAACTGATACAAGTAAATTTTATTGTTTTCAGCGCTTTCTTTTTGCAGCTAAGTTGACATCATCAAGAATTTTCTCCTCTGTATGTCGGAGGAAACCTTTATTCTTATGTATCAAGTCTTACCCAACAAAAAGAAATTTAAGCCTACAAACAGGTTTAAACATTTAATTTAATAAAGTGAAATTCCAGAAAAAAATTTTAAGAATATTTTCTTTCTCCAGTATGCCTTTTTTACTTCACCCCTTTAACCTTCTTTCTACCCTATTTATCTGTTTGTCACCTGGCCTCACTTTAACACCTTTTTTTCATCTGCCCATATTTTCTTGTTTGTGTCTTTGCATTTTGCTCACTTCCTGCCTTTTCCATGATTCACCCTCATGTTGAAAATGCATTCTATTCTCATTACTCTTTATTTCCTTGGGCATTCCTCCTTCCTAGGCTGTTACCTCTGGGCTTTTCTTTGTTGCTCGTTTTGTAATCCAGCCCCTGGCATCTCTAGCTCCTGCCTGATTTACCCTTCACCTCTGTCCACTTCACTTCTCATCCACCTACATTCTAGTCTTCATCTCCGGTCAGTGGTGATCTCTTCTGCCACCTCTGTCTACTTCTGTCTCTATAGCTCACTGATCTGTTATGTGTTTTGTCTAGCTCCGATTACTTCTCATCTCCCAATTTACGTTTTCTTCCTGTACTTTTTAGCTGATGTGCATTTGTTCTGTCCCTGGGCGGTAGGTATTACTAGATGGATTTGTTGTCAGTATTTACAAAGAACACAGACCCTTGCTGTGTATTTCCTGGGTAGCCAGGATGAATCAATTATTATTAATTTTTCTTGGAATGTTGAACTTCCTGTGTTTTCTGCTTCTAAGAATTAGGTTGGTATTCTAGAAGACAAATACCACTTTAAAGAGGGTTAGGACAGTTATATGACACTGTCATTTTAACTCTTTATTCTAGAGTTCATAATTGAATTCCCTGTCTTGAAAGATTAAGAAAAGACATGCAAAGCAGGTTTTTGGGGTCAGATGGGAAGAGGAAAATAAATACTATAAAGGGATTAATATTCAGTTTCTAGAACTGGGAAAATTAAAATTACAAACCACATGTTTTAACAATTATTAAGTAAAAGTTCCCTTAAGAAAATAAGTATCAGGAATTCTTTTAACTAGGTCATCTGTATTTTGATGTTTCCTTTTAAGTCCCAAGACCTTTCTTTAATATTTAACAAAGCAGAAACTGAATCTTAAAATATTTTATTTTGAGAGGCTTGATATCTCCTTAAATATTAATCTGTATCATTTTGTAATTATACTGTAACATTCTGAAAATTCCGTTAACAAACTACTGTGTAATCTTCTTGTGTGGGAAGCATATAAATGGTATGGCCTTGCCCTTCTGGACTCTATAGTTGTGGTGTAATGAAACTGCAGCTTATTGGAAAAATTTTATTTTACGCTCTTGATGAGTTACCTTGCCTTTATATTTCCTGTTATCTTTGTATATACTATGAATGTGGTGCTTTCCTGTAATTTAGTTTTCTGTAATGTGTATGAACTGGAGGTAGACTAATGTGAGTGCAGTTGTATAGCTTTATTAAACTTTAAAAAGAAAAAACCTGTACATCACAGAATGTAGTGTCTAAGTTTTAAGAACAGCCATACAAATTGAGGTTGATCATATTGAATATTCTTTCTTCTGAGCCTGCCTTAACTGTGATGGTAGTTGTTGAGTATCTTGAAGCTAAAGCAATGGCTCATGTTCCGTTAATTGTGCCATGATATTGCCCTCTCATGAGCAGTTAGTAAAAACATCAGAACAACAATTAAACCACTAACGAAATTCGTGTGGATGTGCTAAGTACAGGACTATTCAGGTTTACAGAGAACTAACAGAGAGAACATTATATGGGAATATAATCTTATTAGCTAGATTCTATTGCTGCTCAAAGGCTTGGTATTCCCATTTTAAACATGCTTTTATGGTTTTTAAGAAAACTGACCCTACTAAAAAACCTTAGTGTTAACCCCCTCCTTCTTTTTAAAACAGAAGTTTATTTAGCTTGGTCTGTGTGCCGAAAGTAGTTCTCAGTGACAGTTGTCTCTTCCCTGTAAATCGTTATCTGTTCTCAGAGAATTTAGAATTTGCCACAGTTAAGCGTATTTGACAAAAATATGCCCCAGGCCTCTGAAGTGTGTTCTGCAGAAGTGATGTCATTGGAATAGGTCTGTGTGGTACGACTGCATTCGGGAAAATGGGAGTAAGGCCTGCTGGTCTTCGGAGTGTGTTATAAAACCAGCCTTGGTGTAGTTGTGATCCCAACATGGGATGAGATATACCAACCTGAATGTAGTTCTTGGATCACACCTGTGTTTTTGTTGTTTTTAAAGGTGTTGGAACGGACTTCCTTCAAGAGAACAAACCTGAACAATGTGCATATTCTAATGTAGTAGTAATTATTTAATACTATTTTGTATATGGCTGCTTGATGTCTTCCCAAAGCAGCAGGCCTTCAAAATGCAGGTCTGTGTCCTAGACCATAGGATAAACCAGGTTGGGTAAACTTTTCACTTGAGTGAAATAGACTCTTCTGATCTTCGTTGTTTGGCTTTGTTGTAAGAGTTCACTAATTCATGGTGCTATTAGACCTGTCTATTGTATTGTGATTTTCTTTATTATAAGAGTTGTATTTGGGGTAATTTAAAAATACTAATATTGAGATATACTCCCAGCCCAGAGTTTTGATAAAGGTCAAAATATATGTCTTGTGTAAAACCTCTTTATTAAAGTTCATCAGTTACAATCAGATTTTAAGTAAGTTTAGTTTGTGTTTAATGGCTGGTGTTAATTTGATTTTCATAGATAGGGAAACTGTATTTCCATAGAAAGGGAGACTCGGAGTGTTAATATTGCAAAGCTTAATTTAAAGCTGGTTATGATTTTTAAAAGTGACTTTTGCTTGTATTTTCTGGAAAGTTTTCAGTGCTATGGGCATGTTAACAGCAGCATGTTTAATTTTAATCACCATAACAAACATCTACTTAGCAGAGATGTCTGGGAAATTGCTGCAGATGAGGTATTGGGTTGGCCAAAAAGTCCATTACGTTTTTTCCATAAAATACAAGATGCACTGTTCATTTTCACCAATGTCTTATTGATTTGGGTATTTTGAGTACGTTGGCTACCTCCTGCTGTTGGCTTCCAGTGGGTGGAGGCCAGCAGTGCTGCTAAACATCTTCCCACGTGTAAGACAGCTCCACCCCAGAGAATTACTTGGTCAAAATGTCAGTAGTACCAAGAAACTTCGTAAACCACTTTTGACACATTCCATTAGTCATAACACCTCTTCTACATACTGCACAATTTTTTTTTTACATTTCAGTTGTGTTTTTACCTTACTTGAAATAAAAATATGCCAAAAACATTGCATATTTTCTTCCATCTTCAATATTAAAATGGCTGCCCCAAAATTCACCTGTTTTGGTTTTTTTTTTAATGCATCCTTATATGACAGCTGTCATAATACATTCTAACAAAGTTGTTTTGAATGAAGTTAAAGACAACTAAGTACTTCTAAAGCCATCGTATGGAAAAAACCCAACGACTTTTTGGCCAACCCAATAGAATGAGCTGAGGTACTGGTTTTGTCTTTCATTGCTCCCTATTACAATTCTTTGAGAAACTAATTTTTTTATAGAGTTTTGTCTTTCTTGGATTTTTAAATTACTGTTGATCTCAATACCAGTTACCATTACGGAGCCTGGATAGGGTCAGGCTCTTGACATACAAGGAACTCTGTGCTACCGCTTTTGTGATTTTCTAATAAAGCTTGATGTTATGGAATAGATTTTATGTAATAATATTTGTGCATCGTACATAATGTGTTTATATTGATAAATAAGTGAATAAATGTTAGGGCAGTTCTGCTGATCAATAGGTTTGTTGGGAGCATTGCATTTTCCTCACTATGAAGATGAGGAAATCGAAGGAGGTTATTGAATTGCTCGAGGTCACACTGATAATTAATGGTGAAACCAAGATTTTACTGTAGGGGTGAACAAATCACTTCTGTACTGCCTTTTAAAATAAAATAATTCCCCATGAAAAAGTAAAATTCAGTGGTTTTATAAATGCATATTAAATTGAGCTATTCTCTGCTGTACACCTTATTTTTTTCCAAAATAAAATAACTTTGTACCTGGCTATAGAAGTAACGGGGCTCAATATTAAAAGTAACAAATGCATAGTGGGGAAAAAAACCCGGATAATATAGAAAAGTATAAAGGGGGGGGTTGGTGAAAGTCACTAGTGATCGAGTCACCAAGACATTAAGATTTTCATGGGTGCCTCTGGCTGGTGTGACTTGTTGGAGCATAGTCCTGTAGCTGAAGGGTTGCTGGATTGATTCCCAGTCAGGGCACATGCCTGGGTTGTGGGTTCGAGTCACTGTTCGGGTACATGCGCTCTGTGGTCCAGGTACGATCCCTAGTCTGGGTGCCTGCAAGAGGTCGCCAGTTAGTGCTTTACTCTTGCATTGATGTTTCGTTCTCTCCCTTCTTTTTTCCTCTCCTCTCTCTCTAAAAAGAGATGGGAAAGTGTCCTTGGGTGTGAATTAAAAAAAAAAGATTTTGATGGATAGTTTCCATGTTTTTTTGTTGTATAAATATAAGTATGTATATTTTAAAAACAAAAATATGTTCATCACATGTATAGTATTTAATAACTGCATATATGGGCCATCATCCCACGTCATAAATTTGTATCTTCATTTTATTTATTTTTTTCATTTTTTACAAGTAACCCTTTTATTTTATAATGCTTTTATCCCTGGCTGGTGTGTCTCATTTGATTGAGTGCCGGCCTGTGAACCAAAGTGTTACTGGTTTGATTCCCGGTCAGGGCACATGCCCGGGTTGCAGGTCAGGTCCCCAGTACTGGGTACTCGAGAGGCAACCACACACTGATGTTTCTCTCCCTCTCTTTCTCCCCTGCTTCCTCTCTCTAAAAATAAAAATAAATACATAAAGAAAACACCTAGAATGGTTTTAGATTTATAGGAAAATTGCAAAGATAGTTCAGAGAGTTTCCAGTCTCCCCTATCGTTAACATCTTACATTAGTGCGATATGTTTGTGCTAATTACTGAACCCGTGTTGATATGTTCCTGTTACTCAGATTTCCCCCGTTTTCACCTCATGTCTTTTTCTGTCCCAGGACTCCATTTAGTCATCACGTTGCCTTGGGCTTTTTTTTTTTTGACTGTGACAGTTTGTCATGCTTTCCTTGTTTTTAATTACTTTGACAATTTTGATGAGTGCTGGTCAGATATTGTAGAACGCTGACCAGTACTCCTCTGTGGGCCCCACCCCCAGTTGGGATTTGTCTGTTTTTCTCTTGGTTGGACTGGGGCTGTGTGTTTTGGGGTGGGAGACAACAGAGGCAAAAATGCCATTTTCATTACATTGTTTCAAGGGGGCACACTATCTCCATGACTTACCACTGTTGACATGACCTTGATACCCTGGCAGAGGTAGTGTTTGTCAGGTTCCTCTGCTGTATAGTTACTCTTTCTCTGTCTTTCATCGTAGGCTCTGGGAAAGACATCAGCCCACACTTAAGCGGGAGTTGGTTCCACCCCTTGAGGGCAGCGGTGGAGTGTCTGCATGTGTCACTTGGAATTCTTCTTGGGAGATTAACTGTCCTCTGCCGTTTACTTATTCAGTCATTTCTTTATATCACTATGGGGTAATGGATATTTATACTTTGGGTTATAATCCAGTACAATCTCATTGTTCTAATTGTTGCTGCATTGACCACTGGGAGCTCTTTCAGTTGGTCCCCGTGTCCCGGTGCCACAGCCCTGTCATCGTGTGTTAGTGTCTTCATTTTCTGCGTCGCTGCATGGTGCTCCACTGTAAGAGTGTGCCATAATATATTTAATTGATCCCTCATTAAGATGGTAATTTGGTTAGCAGACTTTTCACTGTTACAAACAGTGATGTGAGGAACAGTCCTCAAAAATATATTTATGCAGCACTGTTTGACAGTTTATTTGGGAAAAATTGCTGTGTTAAAGGGACTGTTCACTTTATATTATATATAATATGTGAGTTAAAGATTATTATGTGAAGAGTGAGCATTTTCATATTATTAATGGGTAATAGTGGCTTTTATCACTGTAGTTGCCTCCCTGCCTCTTTTTAAAATATGATCAGAGGGGGTGGCACCAATGTCCAAAGAGCTGCTCGAGATCACACCTTGTTTCGAGACACCTGTGCCTGCTTTCTCAGGACGGAATCAGTGCCCACCGACAGTTAACAGGCCGAACAAAACAGCATTCTCAGTGAGTGAAAACTGGCAGCAGCCTTAGAAATCATGTACCATCCCTGCATTTAGAAAAGAGAAACTGGTACTATTTATTATACCGTATTTATTATACGGTGAGCTGATTTACCTGGGAATATGCAGTAGCAGAAGCATTTAAGAATCTGCAGAGAATGTTGAGATTCTGCATAAATCTCAGCATTTCTTATTACATGAGTATATTTTATATCCTGTGTAAGGATATACAAAACTTTTTATGTCAGAAAATTTCAAATGTACACCAAAGAAGACAAAACAGTCTAATTAATCTCTGTGTTCCCATTACCCAGCTTTACCAGTTGTGGTAGTCTTGTTTAAAACTCCCACCCACTTCCCCACGCAATATTATTTTAAAGCATACCCCAGATATTAAATCATTTCATTTGTAAATATTTTAATATATTAAAAAATTGTTTTTCATAACACAGCCACAATTGTCATTATCACACCTTAGAAACATTTCTATTCAAGGATAGTTATAAAAAGTTCCAAAGTGAATACATACTTTTTCGGTATAATTCTCCAGGACTAGAGAGACAGTCTAATGTATATTGGTCCACTGTGCAAGATGGCCTAGGTTATTATAGCTTTTATCAAAATTAATGTACCTGGGAAACCGAACCTCTCATGTGATTGCTTTGGAGGCAGAGGAATTCATAGTGTATGATAGGTATGTCCTAACTGTGTATATTTGCTTCTTGCCCCTTAACTTGGTGAGGAAGAAATTCCAAGGACATATAACAACAAGAATTTTTATTCAGATTTTACCATATTAATCGGAGCCATAGCTGGGAATATAGTGATGTGGCCATTTCTCCTGATCTTGTGTAGATTATTGAATTTCAAGCAAAATCCTTGCATGTTACTTTCTGAATTGTGATTTACAAAGCTTCTGAGAAAACCAACATGTTGACATTATCTGTTTGCTTTTAGGAAGGTAACTTATGGGGAAAGAATACTTGATTTCAGAGATGATCCTAAGGGCAGAACTGATATCTCCTTCAAGCAGCATGTTAAGCAGATTACTTGATTGTCCACAGTTTAAGAGGATGATTAATACTCCCAATATTTTAAGTGTTGTCTTCTCCTGAGGTTTCACTGGATCTTTAAAATTAAAATTGAGATGCTATTTTCTCTAGAAAAAAAATCCTACTCAGAAGCTTTACAACCAGAATAACAGATTTTCTTTTAAATACCCATTGACTTGCATTGAGTTTATCCTAGAATTGCCTTTGTTTTTTGACTGCTGTTAAATATGCAATAATCCAAATTGGAGGTGGAATGATACAGAAGGGCAGAAATTTTCCTTTTGCTTTTTCTGAGCCAGACTGAAACCAATTTTAACTGCGTGATGTCATTTAAAACTATTTTATCACAAATAAATATTCATCTTGTTAGCCCTATTGTTCATTATATGCAGATTCATGTTTTATTCTAACCTAATATAGACTTTTCTGCCTTGCATTTGACAATGTAGCAGTAGCCTTTCTTTCTTCATTCGTTAATAGGCTTTGTCGTAGTCAGTCAGTCAGCTTTATTTTCTTCCCATTTTGAGTGCCCTGTTTGTATTATTTTCTAATTTTGGCTCAGTTTTATGTACTTATTTTTATTCAACAAATAACCTTTTAAAAGAGGAGAAATCAATGTTACATTTCTTCTTATTTCTACACAAAACTTGACAGATTAATGAAAAATAACCACAGTTCCAAGTACGTATCTGGTCAAGTGCATCCAGTTATCCTAGACTAATGTGTGCTATGGACCTAAGTCCTTGGAAGACCTAGTACGGAGCATGCTGTGCTGTGGTTTCCTTCTGTAGCATTGCACCTACTCACCCTATTTTAAGCTAGTTTTAAACACTTTCTTGGTACAATGATACTTTTTTGGTTAAAATCCTCTTTGCTTTGAAATGGTCTTAATTTTAACTTTGACATCATTGCTACTTGCCAACTGTATAATATTAATTGCATTTCTTATCTTCCCTTTCAGTTTCCTCGTCTGAAAAGTGAGGATATTAATTAGCAGCCACCACATTGGTTTGTTGAGTTAAATGAGATAAGCTATATTGCCTGGCACATAAATGTGCCATAAATATTATTCCAGCCATCTTTTTCTCTCTGGTCATTTATTATATCTTTCCCCATGTTTATACCTTCACTTAGATTAAGAGAAATGAGGGGAAGGAGGTGGGGAGGCTGGATGAAAGGAGGTGAAGAAATAAAAATTGTGTGTGTGTGCAAAACACAGACAACAGTGGGGATGGATAGTCAGGGAAAAGGGGGTGGGGGAGGATGGAGGTGGGCAAAGGTGGGGAAATGCGAACAGAAAGAGCCTTTGGGTGCTGGGCACACAATGCAGCGTGCAGATGATGGTTTGTTGAATTTTACACAAAGTCTGTATGGTTTTGTGAACCAATATCACCCCAATTAAAAAAAAAGAAAATGATTTATGCATCTTAAATAAGTGACCACCTTCACATTTTCCTCAAACTTGAAAAAAAAACAACTTTGTTTTGGAATGAGTACAGATTGATAGGAAATTGCAAAACTGTAGAGAGGTCCCATGTATCCCCCAAAAGGCACCAAGTTTCCCCCAAAGGTACCTATTGTATAACATCAAAACCAGAAATCGACAACGTAGCTGCAATCCACACGCTTACTCAGATTTCTCCCGTTTTACATGCGTTCACTGAGTGTGTGGTATGTGTAGTTCTGTGCAGTTTGATATGTGCAGATTCGTGTAACCACCGCCACAGTCAGGATGCAGAACTGACCCATCACCCCAAGGCTTTCTCTTGCTACCCCTTTGTAAACCATCCCCCAATCCTTGGCAAGCACTGATCAGTTTCTCCAGCTTCATAACTTTGTTACTTTGAGAAGATTATATAAATGGAATCAGGCAGCATGTGACTTTTTGAGATTGGCTTTTTTCTACTCAGCACAATGCCTGTGAGATCCACTCCAGTGTTGCCTGTACAAGCAGTTCCTTTTTATGATGAGTACTCTCTCATGGTAGGGATGCTCCGCAGTTTAACTCTTCGTCTGTTGGAAGGACATTTGGGTGGCTTCCAGTTTGGCTATTGCCAGTAAAGCTGCTGTGACTGACCATTCGTGTACAGGTGTTTTGTATGGACCTAAGCTTTCATTTCACTAGGTTAAAGGTGTAGGAGTACAATTCCTGGGTCAAAACTTTTTCATGGCTCGTTGTAAGCTTCTTTGAAAATATATGCTAATGCTGTCCACACTTGTAGATATATGTGAATGCAATTATTTTTTAATGCCAGTCATTATAAATAATATACATTGTCCTTTGTTTTAAAATATATTTTTGCATAATTTGCAGCATGAATTCTAAGTACAGAATTCTGTCTTTTTGGTACTGTGACATTATGTGTACTTATAAAAAATTTGGTTAATGAATTCCAGTTCCTATTTCAACATTTTTCTCGTAGGATGTATTGGTGTTCTCATATACTAAATTTGAGTGGGGGAGATATTTTAAATATGTTTTTTAAAATCAATTCTTTGCAATGTGATACTGAATTTTTAAAATACTTACAAAGATTAGCACAAAAAATTAGGAAGTCTTAACTGGCTGATGTTCAGCCACATTTCAAATAATTGGCAGGGCAGTGTTGACACTTTTTTCCCAACATAATGTTTGTGGTCCTAAGATGTTTTATAAAATCATTGTCTCCAAGGTTAATAAATAGCGGTAAATCATTATTAAGGAGAGGCTACAGATACTCTTCTGACATGTGAAAGGCTCCTAATTATTATGGCAGCCATAGATTTAGGTAACTTCATAAAAGTCAACAAAGAACAATATAAGCTGGTTGACCAGTTTGGCTTTTCCAAATGTATCTACTAGCCTTAACTGATGAAGGAAAAACCCCTTGTAAAAATTTGGAAGATGGAAGGAAAAGGATGAAACCTAAGAAGCAGTAGCTCTTAACTCACTGTCTAGTCAAATAATCTAGATAGTTTTTAAAACTGAATAACCACCTCTGCCTGGGCCAGTGAAATTAGAACCTCTGGAAGTGGCACCCAAGTATGGGTATCTAGTCATTCTAATGTTCAGCCAAGGCTGAGAACCACTGAACAAACAGGAATGGCTTCTATGCTCGTATTTCTTCACTTGAGAAATTGATAGTGCTTCTGGGCTGCGTGCATTCGTCTGTCATGTACTGGGCCGGTGTAGGTTCCACATACATTTTATTTATGGCTCTGCTGACGTGCATTTTCCTAAAGGGGAACAAATTGCACTTGTGAGTTGTGCACACATTTAAACTGTATAGGACAACTTGACTGTGTCTAACAGAAGAGTGCCTAGGAAGTGGAATCAAACACCCCAAACAGCGAGAAGCTCAGAATTATCAAACGTTAAAAAGGAAATTAGGTTTCATCCAGCACATACTATGAGAGGGAAGGTTTTGGGAAATTATTTAGAAAACCTGTATGGAGTCTGGGGTAGAGATATGTGTCTTTATTGACAGAGCCTATTGTCAGCCCTATTTTTTTTCCTTTTTTTAAAAAGTCAGTGTTCTGCCCTGGCTGGTGTAGCTCAGTGGATTGAGCACGGGCTGGGAACCAAAGTGTCCCAGGTTCGATTCCCAGCCAGGGCACATGCCTGGGTTGCAGGCCATAACCCCCAGCAACCGCACATTGATGTTTCTGTCTCTCTCTATCTCCCTCCCTTCCTTCTCTAAAAATAAGTAAATAAAATCTTAAAAAAAAAAAGTCAATGTTCTGTGTAAAAAGCAATATTTATTTGTAAAAAGCAAAACTATACAAGGATGAATAAAAAACCAATTTTCTACCCATGTTCATGCCTGATATGAATTCTTTCACACATTTTTTGTGTATTCACAAAAGTACTTTTAACAGCATAAGATTTGTGAATATTTTATTTTTTAAATGGGATCATACTGTATGCATTATTCTGAAGCTTGCTTTTCCTCCTGCATGTATCTCAGATATTTCTCCAGGCCCGTAGATAATGGGTCCACTTCCTGTTTGTTTGTTTTTAATGAGTAAAGTTTTAAATACACCGTAATTTATTCAACCATTTCCCTGTGAATGAACACTCAGGATGTTCCTTTTTTCATCCACTGCAAACAGTGGCGCAATACATGTCTTTGTGTGTATAAAGATATGCATTGCTTCTGAAGTATTTTTATAACCTGTACTTTGGTTTACGTCAGGTTTCTTAGTTTCTGGATACCTTCTCTGATTGGGTGAGTTAACATTAGCCCCTTTCTGGTTAATGGCTCCTTTTCGGTATTAAGTTGGGTATTAGATAGGAGAATCAGTTATTTTAAAAGTGGATATTAATTAATCTACTGACCAGAAGTGCTTTTCACACATACTGGAATCCTTAAGGTAGGGCACCTTAGTAGGAGTCCAGTGGGTCGGCTTCATGGGGTCCATGAACCATCTGATACTGATTGTAAAATTGTGTACAAATGCACATTTTGTGGCTTTTATCAGATTTTCAAAGGGGCTCTTACCCCCTAAAAAGGTTAAAAATTGATAATAATGTATCAGAGAATAGTACTTCACCTGGAGAATCTGTGAAGTGCCTTGCATTCTTATTCATAGCATATTTTTAATAACAGTGTCTTCTGGATTGGAGTAAGTTTATTTAATTTTGAGATGACAAACCTAGGGGAAATGACCAATAGCATAGACAGCAGACTCTCAATTCAGTATAATCTGAATATGTTGTAATAATGTTCTAAAATTAGCAAAGTGCAATATACCAAGGGCAAACCTTGTGCAGGAGTTGAGGAATGCTTGGGGGTGGAGGACGACCTCACACGCACCTGAGATGAAGAAGAGCTGGGAGTTTATTTGACCACAGGCTTCTATGAGCCATCTCTCTAATGTGGCTGCTAAAAATCGGAGCCTGTTAGACCACATTTGATTGTGTTTATGCCTGTGAACCCACGTTTTAGGTGGGACATTAGCGAAGAAGGGAGACAAGGATGGTGATGGATTGAAGTGAGGAACCACTGCCGAAGGGATTTTGGTGGTTGGATCTGAAGGAGGGCTCGAAAGAACGACAGAAGCAGTCCTATAGATTAGGAAACAGGAAGACCAGAGGGCAGTATGTAGAGTTAATTTGTTTATTGTGGGGCAAAGGAGTGCTCAGTAAATGTATGGATGAATGAATAAAAGAAAGAACAATACAAAGCTGAGGACTTTGACTTAGTTAAGCTCTGTTGAGTGTTCTCCAGCGATGAGGTGGGCTGCCCTAGAGAGTGGTGACTTGTGTTACTGGACCCCCTTCAGGCGTCGAGGCAGGGGACTGGGGCAGGGGCTATAGAAGGAATTCTTGCTCTGAGTGAAAGATTATATGACAGGACTTCAACAGTCTTTCAACTGGAATTTTACATTCTCTCCGGAAGTTTAATTCCAGGAGAAATTTCTAGGATAAAATGGTAGGCTCCCTGAAAAGTACTTTTACAGAAGGAAAGCTTTTGACTTAGGCTATATGATTTTCAGGACAGATATTTCAAAGATGCTCAAATGATGAAATATAACAAGTTTTCATCTGAAACTGCAGTGCCTAAGTTATTCCACTGTTCAACCTGAAGTAATTAGTGTAGACTTGTGGAGTGTGGTTCAAGATTTTATTTATGCTACTTTTCAAAACTACATTCTTTTCGAGCTACAAAAAGAATGTAAAAAAGGAAATTTCACCACTTCCTGGCTTCGTTGTGGCCTCAGGAAACACAGTGCACTATCTCCATTAGACTAATTGTTCTGAATTCTGACTCTGAGAATAACAACACTGTATGGAATTTGTCTCATGCTTTGGCATTTATGTAGGTTTGCATATTTCCTGTGAAAATGTGTATGTTTGTCTAAGTTGGTTGAGATAGAGATACCTCTTATGTCTTAAGTAATTGAAATTATAAAATCCTTTAAGTTATGAAAATGGATAAATATTGTGTGTGTTGTGTGTGTATGCACACACAACACATACCATATTTATATATAAAAATATATATATAAGTGAAACTTAAAAGCAAAAACAAAACCCTGTGCCCCAAGAGGCCTGGGTTAGGGGTTGAGAAGATGGGCTTCCCCACGCATTGGCCCGTGACCCTGATCTCCCAGATGTGTTCCCTGGCCTATCAAGGAAAGGCGATGGTGGTGCTGCACCGCTGCGACGAAGCCCTTAGCCCAGTGCCAGGCACATGGCGAGAACTGGGGAAACCTGTGACCGTATCTTCTGTTCTTGCCTTCAGAGTCCCTTCCACTTTTTTCTGATTTAATATATATTGCCATCTTTATTTATGTCTTGTATACATCATGTCTCAAACTATTTTTTATATCCCCACCCCCAAACTCATCCTGAACCTCTTCCTGCTTTATCCTCCGTCTCCTCTTTTTAAGTAATAAGGACTGCCTGCCAGAGGTAGTAGGGAAAGAGGTTGATACCACAAGCTCTGGGGTCACACTGGGATTAAATCCTTCCTCCGCCCCTTATCCCTGTGTAAGCTTGGACAAGCTACTTAACCTCTCCGAAGTTCAGTTTCTTCAATGAGGAAGTACGTAGGATAGCAGTCTGGCCCACCCAATTGGGAAAATTCAGTGACACAAATGCATGTGAAGTGCTCACTCTGATTCCTGACACTTACCTGCACACTCCCTGGTTACAACTCTGAAGCTGGGAATCGCCCTTAATGCCCCTCCTCTCACCTGGAAGTCCCGAACGCCATGGATTCTACCTCGGCAGTCTCACTCTCTCATCACTGTCCTTAGGTCAGGGTTTTAAAACTTGGATCCACTACTCAAAGAGGTTCATAATCCCCTGAAAACATGTACACTTTTTGACATGTGCGTTTTTCCTAAGGAAAGGGTGTTTAGCCTTTGTCATTGATTTTCGTACAGGTCAGTGACCCATAAAATATGAATAGCTAATGGCAGACTCACCTCTTGCCTGTACTTAGTAGCCTATAATCTGACATTCTTCCTTTGGCTCGGTGCCTCGAATCTCTTTACCTGGTTGCCCACCTGACTCAGTTTAATGTATTACACCATCATCTTACTTACACAGTTGTGATGACTCCCTGTTACCCACGGCAGAGGTTCTCACCCTGACCACACGCTGGAATTACCAGGGAAGCCTTTTTAAAAATATTGATGTGCCACCCTAGACCAATTCATTGATACAACGAGCAGGTGTCAGTATTGTATCATAAAGCTTCCCAGGAGACTTTACTGTGTCGCCAGAGAGCCTCGAGGCTGCAGGATAACAGACCGACGCATTAGCCTGGCACCGGAGGCACTCAGCAGCCTAGTAGTGCCAGTCTGCTTTTTCAGCCTAATCTACCTCTTCTCCCACTCGGATCCCATTACTTGCACTCTGGACACATACTTTTATTTTGCTATTTTCAGAACATGCTCTGTTGTTTCTTGCCTCTGAGCTCTTTCCTGTACTGCTCACTCTGCCTAAAATATCTTTCACCCTTTCTCTGCCTGGTCATTTCCAGGGTGAAACCTTCCCCAAGCCCCACAGAGAATTGCAACCCTGACTTTTCTACACACTTCTGCTACAAGCCTTACCTTGCATTGTAAGTATTTGTCTTGCGCACAACTCTGAACTCCTAGAAGGTAGGACCCCGGGTTATTTCATTTCTCTAGCGTTTGACACCAGGGTAAGAAACTCTGTGAGTGTAATGAGTAAGTAAAGGAGAATGAACAAAGAGCATTCTACTCCCCAACTCAGGAAATTCACTGGGGGGGCAGTGTGTAAGTAAATATGGTATACTAGATACCGTGAGGGCTGCTCAGCCGAAGTCTTAGCCTCTGCTTTTTTGTGCTTTTGTAAAAAGGGGAGATCAAAGAACATGGAGGAAAGTTGGGACCAGTTTTGAAACTACCTCCGAACATCCGTGAGCGTCACCGAACACGGTAGCGTCGGGTCGTGCGCGCCTCCCGAGGCTCCGAGAGATTTCTGGGAGACGGAGCATCGGCCCTCACGGCGATGGCAGCTGTTTGCTTTGCCCGGTGGATTACCCTCACTCGGTTACTGATTTAAAGATACCCTTATATGGACAGTTCACCAGACATTATATGTTTCTAATTTTGGTCTCACCCCTGGCCTTTGTGTTTTAGCTACTGCCCGGCCCTTCTCTTGGCTATTTTTAATACTATTTTTCCCCCCGCAGTGTGCCTTAGGATTGTCCGACACATTCTGAAGAATCGTAGCTTATCCGTCCCTTTTCCTCGGTGTCCACAATTAAGTTTAAGATGAGTTCGAAAGAGATTACTTTAGTAAATGATCTCAGAGAGATTCTTTTAGATGTAGTTCGGGGTTTGAGTAATTATTTTTTCTGGACACTGACTTCGCCCCCCCCCCCCCCCCACACACACACATACTTAGAAGAGAGTTTGGTTAACACATGCACAGAAAGCAGGGAGTACTAGTCTGACGTCGTGACTTGGGTGTACCTTGTTGTGATAATGCTCTGTGTGAACACATGGAATACCCTTTGTCTACCTGGATGCTTCATTTATAATCTTGTGTCTTACAAGTTTGAATAGTAAGGACAAGGTTTTTCTTTTCAAAATCAGGATGATAGTTGGAATTTCTTAATGTGCTATCCTTTTACGCTTTCATTCATCTTATTTAAAAAGAGCTTTTTTTTTTTAAGCCTTAAAGAAATCCGGATCTATCAAGAGCTCTTTGTGTAAATGTGGTTTACAAGAAAGGATCTCAATTCGCAAAACTATTTGAACCTGTTTTAGTCGTTTTTAAGATCACTTTAAAAAATAGAGACTAGAATATGTCGACAGAAAGAAGACACCCAACTCTTACAGTGGGAGCATTGGGTCTAAAATGGAGAGTTTTCTATTATTTCAGCCTGCAGTCAACCACAGGTACCCTGGGACTGACCGTCCTCTTCTGTTTGTGGACCAGGGCCGGCCTGTGCAAAGGGGCTGGTCTCTCCTGTTCCTGAGAATGGCCTCTTGGATTATTGTAATTACTGGGCTATTAGAGTTCTTGGAGCTGAGTTGTTTGTTTTTTCTGTTTGTTTGTTTTTTTGCTTATCTCTGCTACTTTGAAAATGAGCACTCATTGGAGCAGTTTTTAAAATGAATACTTGGTGCTTAAGAGATACAACCATGTACATTTATCAAGAGAATAGGCTAGCCCTGACTAGTGTGGCTCAGTGGATTGGGTGTCATCCTGCAAACCAAAAGGTTTCTGGTTCAATTCCTGGTCAGGGTACATGAAATAGATAAAATCTTTTTTTTTTAAGAGAGAATAGGCTATACTCTCCCCTGCCCCCTTTAAGAAACTAGCCATCGAACTGGATTCTTATAGCCAAGTGAAGTTTTGAATCCTTTTTTCCCGTCTTTTAGTTTGAGATTGATTTTGAACTGCTTACCTGAAAGTGACCGCTTCTGGGTTTATCTAATTGTGAGCAGACCATATCCATTTGCAGCAAAACTATTAAAAATTAAAGAATAATTTCTTGATTTCCCAGGTTTCCTGGTAAATTGGTAACAAGTGTTGTGTTCTACCACACATTTGGGCGTCTGCCCTTCAGACAAGTCTTACAGGTGCTTGGGGACCTGGTAGAGGAACAGCAGGAGCCAGGAGAACGTAGTCGAAGTTACTAACAGTAAAAGGGGTTCCTTTGGACTGTCCCTGTGTGACTTGGGGCCAAGTACCCTGTCTGCCTGAAATAAGATAGAAGGGATCCTAAAACCCAGAACCCCCAAAAGATTCTGTAACTTCCTCTTACAGGTGATTCACCAGGAATTCCCTCTCACTATTATTTTATATAGTTAAATACACATTTTAAAAAATCTTGCAAAGTACTGCTCTGATTGCTGCATGTGCATTAAGTCATTTTTGGTAGCTGGTGGGGTGGGATTTGCGTGAACCCAACATTAGAGCTCTAGTAAAATACTCGCCTACAGCCTTCTTCTCCTCAGAAAGTCTAACTTTTCAAGTTAGAAGTGGGGTAACCCTTACCCCAAGCATACTGACAGTGTTGCATGTGGGGTGGTGTGGATTGAAACAACAAGTTACTATTTGGTGCTAAAATACCAAAAGATTTTGGAAGGTAGTAGCCTGTTGCCTGTTTCTTAACAGCTTTCCTACAATCGACGGAGTACCCTGAGCAGCGGGCATTTATGACCTCAGTTCAGAATGACTCGTTCGTTCAGTCTGTCCACCGATGCGGAATGGGCAGTGGAGTTTGGTTTGTGACGGGTAAAATTTACTTTTGCAGTCTTTGTGAAAAAGAGATTTTTAAACAAATAGCGTAGGACTGCAGGAAAATTTTACTTATTTCAACATAGCAAAATATTTTCGAGTGCTTTTAGTAGTTTAGTGGAGTTTTTTGGTTTTCTTAGTATCGCCTGTTAACTGTCATAAGTACTTTCATCTTCAAAATGGAGGGACCTCAGTTTAACATTTTGTTAATAAATTCAAGTAATACAATTACATTTAAAAGTATTTTTAGTTTGGATATATAACTACTTAAAGCCAAATTAGACTGGAATTAGTAAGATTTTTTTTAAGCTACCTTTTGAATCACTGTGGCTTTAAATCTAATGGTTTTTTATCCTAAAATCTCAAATTGTATCCATTTAAGTTTTCTTGTTTTAGATTAGCTTGAATACTAATAAATTACAGAAGTTCAGATTATACTTAATAAGCCTGTGCTCATTTTTGCGTTCAAGGTGTATTTATTACCTGAGACGGTAGTACACCTTTGTCGGAAGCGGGCAGCCATGCCGCGTCCACCTGGCAGTTTCAAGCCTAGCAAGTGCAGAACTGTTACCCCCGTTTCAAAGCAGAGGAGGTACAGTCTCTGTTCTTTTAACTGAGTGAAGGTTGATGTTGGGGCACATGAAAACATGTTTGACCCCTTTGCCCTAGTGTAATTCTCTGTGAACACCAAAGGGGAAAAAATTAAACATGTATTCAGCACCCACTACGTACCAGGGCTGTCCTTGGTGAGACAGCGGGATATGGCTGTATCTGTATGTCTGTGTTCATGCACGTCTGTCTTTCTGTCTTGCTGCACATGCATAAACCTGAGTTTACCTAATTATTTAACAAAATGTTTACATGTTAGGCACTAGGCACTGCTCTCATTTATATTTGAGTAACCTTATGAAGTATGCATGTTATTATCCCCACTTTAAAGATGATGAAACTGAGGCACAGAGGGAGTAGTCGCCCAAGGTCAACAACTAAGTGATGAAGCTAGAATGTGAACCGAGGCTGTCTTGCTATAGATTCCATACTCTGATTGTCTATTTTATAGCATAGACTTGGGTAAATTAAGGAATTTTATTAGTAGTCAAAACAGCTATTAATTGGTAGAACTGAAATCTGAATCCAGGCCATTCCCCACATATTATTATATTTTCTCTTTTTCTCTATATTTGCTCATGTTACTAGTTCTGTATAATGTTCCGCTCCTTTTGCTATTGAAAGCTCATTAGCATGCAAAGGCTCAATTCACATGCCACCTCCTCCAAGATGACTTTCTTGATTGATTTAACTGGAAACCTCTTCTTAGATTTCTACTGGAATGAATTTTTTCTCTTTGGTATGTTTACTGACTATTCTCCCATGATACAAAGTTCATATACAGTTGGCTCTTAAACAATGTGGAGGTTGGGGCCACCGACCCACTGCAGAGTAGAAAATCCACATACAACTTAAGTCAGTCCCAACCTTGGATAGAAAATAGAGTACGCTGTCACATCTCCTGTCAGAGTGCGAGCCTGTTGAAGGCAAAACGGCCATTTACACCATTTTCTGCTATGGTCA
Source organism: Phyllostomus discolor (assembly GCF_004126475.2). Lineage (NCBI taxonomy): Eukaryota > Metazoa > Chordata > Mammalia > Chiroptera > Phyllostomidae > Phyllostomus > Phyllostomus discolor. The sequence goes on from NC_040913.2 coordinate 69,383,188, forward strand.
AGGGCAGTGTGCCATTCATACAATTTTGCAAATGCTTGGGAGTTTCATAATGGCAGGAAGCAACAGTTTAACAAATGCTGCTTAAATGGAAGACTATTAGGAATGTATGGCCAGGGTAAAATTTCCCACTAGAATTCTAAGGTACTTTAAAAAACCAACTCTGTTAAAATGAGTCTTAGAACAACCAAATTAATATTTTCATAGTCCTGATATAAATTTTTATAAAATTATGTTGAATTACTCATTCTTAAAGTCTTAAAAAAATAACTGTCTTGAAGTTTGCTACTATGTATGTCTTTCTTTTTAGCTTATAAGAAAATGAGTGCTGAAGAAGAAATGGTCTGTTCTTTGAATTAGGTTTGTCTATTCATGTGCATATACCTTGGTACTCTTAATCCATTTGGGGAATATTGATAGACTGAGTAGCTATGAACCATGTCAGTGTAATCACTCTTAAGGCTAGGATGGAGAAGTCATTTCCTTAGCATATGTAGTTGTAGCATTGAAGGCCACCTATATTTGTTTCAAACTATAGGATGAAATAACTAGAACACTTAATATTTTAGGAACTTCATAATCAGCATATCACTGCTCCATTTTAGAGTAACACAATAGGTAATGTGACAGATAAAGTAAATATAGTAATCAGAATTGTAATTTTTTATAGAATTGTGAATTTTAAGAGTAAGATTAGTCTTAGAAAGTTTCATTTGGAAGTAAAGGAATGAAATATTAATAGACTTTTCAAAGAGTGGATATTAGTGAGCTTTTGCTCATAACAAAGCCCCCAATAACTTAGAAAAAAAGCATTTATCATGTTTCACAATTTTATAGGTCACCGAGGGGGTTCTTCTGGTTTGAGCTAGCCTGGCTGATTGCTGTGGTTAGCTGGCGCCTTGGCCGGGGCTGCGTGGTCTGGGCTGGCCGCCCTCACGTCAGGCAATCTTTTCGCGGGCTGGCGTAGGGGTCTCAGCAGCACATGGTGTATCTGCACTCCGTGTGGTCTTCTCATCCTTGGTAGGCTAGCCAGGGCTGTTTCATGCTGTGGTCTCAAGGTTCCAAAGTGCAACAGGAGAAGGCAAGCCCCAGTAGGCCTGCACTTTTTAAGTCTCTGGGTTACTTTTGCTGTTGTTGCGCCAGCCAACCCAGTCAGGGTGGGAAAGGACTGCCCAGGGGTGTGGATGCAGGGAAGTGGGAACAAAGGGCAGTTATCACTGCACCATCTACCAAGGTGTAGAATTCGTGCATGTGTTTAGTCAGTGTCTCCAAATTCTGACTCAACCTTAGACTGACAGCAGGAGGTGATAAAATAGAGAAAGATTCATCAGGCTGTCAGAGCTACAGAGTTTTCAAAGAGAGAGTTTATATAGACCATCAATTTCTCTGAAATACTTGAGCATTTGAACCCCCTTTCTATTTTTATTTTTTGAGGCTTCGAGCTATAAATATAAAAGCAGGGAGCTTTAATCCTCACTCAGCAAATATCCCAGTTGATCTTCAGCAAGGACTATATTGATGGTAGAAGGGATATGACCGTAACAGGTATGGCTGTTCATTACATGCCGAAATGACAGTATCTTGGATATAGTGAGTTAAATAGAATATATTATTAAAACTAATTTCACTTGTTTATTTTTGCTTTTTTAATGCAACTACTAGAAAATTTAAAATTATATATGTAGCTGGTCTAGAGGGTCTATATCTAGGTTAATTCATTAACTCAAGTTTATAAAAACACTTGTGTCTCTTTTTGTTTTAATTTCATGGATCTGGTGGGCTAAGGACCCCATAGAGACCACCCTCCAATGGCACAGTGCTGCCCTTCTCTGCTCCCCTACCACCACCAGTTCCTGGGAACCAATGGGAGGAACTTACCTTGCTTTTAATGGTGCACATAGATTCCCCCTACTGTGATAACCATGCCTGGAACAAAAGTGCAGTTGACTCAAGTTATTTTCACTAATGAAAAGGAAGCAGCAGGGTGACTAATGTCAATTGGAGGATACACTATTTTCTTTGGAATGTTTTGGCGTTTGCATCTTGGAACAGGTGTGGCCAGTGTTGAGAGAAGCAGCGGAGTCATTCTCAGCATGAACACGTGAGGGACTGGAAAAGTGCCCGCCTGCCCTGCCTTCGGTGTGATCAGTGTAGGCCGATCACACTGTTTTCTCTGCTGAAAAGTCTGATGTAGGAATAAAGTTGGTGTCTTTGCCTTTTCTTTCTGGTTTAGGGGAGAAATAATGTTTTGGCTTAGAATGTCTTCTACTGAACTATGACATAATAGGATAAGGGTAATTGTGTCTGAAATAGCTTCATAGCATCCTCTTTTGGCTTTCAGAATTCCAGACTAAGTTTGCTGTGGATCACTGAGAATTAATTATATTAACCAGAGGTCAGCCATATATGATAAGTGCCAACTTTTTGCCCGAGTGGGAAATGCCCACCTCTGGTGACTTGGAGTTGGGGTGGTGGTAGGTGCCCCAGCTACCATCCAGTGAGGGTGGGGTGGGTGCTGGCTACAGCTGCCTAAGATTGGGCAGTAGGGGTGGAACCCCAGACTAGCTGCTAGCAGTTTTTGTAAATAGATAGGAGGGGGACTGTGCTGGTAGTTACCAGCTCGTGCCATTGAAGAGTGCTTCGTTTGCCACCCCGGGTGTGCGTGCCTCAGTGCTTCTCAAGGACATGGTCACGTCCGTGTCACAGGACACCTGCCTGTGAATGTGAGTTAAGGACTGAGCCCCTGGGACTCAGACCTGGATTCGGGAGTTGAGTAGAATGAATCTCTTAAAGCCTAAACTGACATGACATTTTAAAATTAGGAAAACAAACAGTTCCGAAAAGATGTGCAGGATTATAGCTAAATGGTTAATATGGACGAGATATCAGAGGGAGCTTAGGAGGGAGTTGGAGTCCTGTGTTGGTTCAGCAAGAAGGCTTGGACAAGTCATTGATTGAATTTCCCTGTTTGCCCATCTGTTTTGTTTTTTTTTTTTTTTGGTTGTTTTTTTTTTAAGGGAAATTGACATTTTCCAGAGCTGTGTGGAGAGTTGGTTGGTAGTTGTAACATGGTTTGGATGTTTTCCCTGAGGTGTCCAGTAAGGAGTGCCAAGCATGTATGTCATCGGGACTTAAACGTCTAAAGCAAACGAGCCTGAACCACCTGGAGTAGGGACTAAGCAGTTCTGTGTCTTCGGTGTAAGTTGTACTTAGTAAAGGAGTTTCTCTACTTTTTAAAGAAAGTTCCATGTTACTTCTAATTTTCTTTTCCACATCAGCTGTATACTTGAGGTCTTTGGCTGTTAATTTGAGCTTCAGCATGCTTTGTAGATCAATGACCAGTCATCTTTAGGGACAGTTAATGAGTTAAGCCAGCCAGGCAGTTAAATACACTTCAGAATGCTTCGATGCCTTTTGCAAATATTTGAGATGTTTGTTTTCAGTTGTAATTTATTAGTGAACCTGGGTCCTCCTAGCAACTCCTTGGGAGGTACAGGAGACAAAGCCAAAAAAGCAAGTAAGTGAAACTAGTTCATTAGATAGCAAGGAAAAAGAGCTTTCATTCAGGCGACTTGTTGATAGGCTTATTGGAATGTGTATTTGCTGGCCATTGAATTTCACACAGTACCACATCCAGCCGCACTGTTTAAATAATCCCAGTGAATGTCCTTTCACTAGGCTTTTGCTTGTGAAGAGCATACAGCACTGCCACCTTGTTGCCGAAGTTCTGTCTGGTTTGAATGTGCTTAAAAAATCAAGTGAATGCCTGTTGTGAACAAGAGCTTACTTTTCCTCTTTGTCAGTACTTGCAAAAGCAACTTAAAAGAAGTTAGTGTCATGGGACCGAATTCCATAATTAGCATAATCATGATGCTGCGTATTGTTCCCCAGAGCACGCCCCTTGGCCAAATTTCCCATCCAGAGGACACCAATGTCGTCCTAGTGAATAAATCCCGACACACACGATGCAGATCAGCGAGTTCCTGCCTGCCGCTGGGGTGCAGTTAATTTTAGCCAGGGTTTGTTCTGCGAGTTGTAAAACTGTTTACCCATGTAGAAGTTACTAGGCTGAAATGTGA